>NC_140288.1:5682043-5879543 GCF_964030765.1 Micromesistius poutassou | reverse complement strand
CTTCATGTTCCGCCTGCCCTTCGCAGCGGGCCGGGTGTTCAGCATCAGCATGTTGGACACCTTGCTGTACCAGGTGGGTTTCTGCTGGTGGACACCCTGCTGTACCAGGTGGGTTTCTGCTGGTGGACACCCTGCTGTACCAGGTGGGTTTCTGCTGGTGGACACCCTGCTGTACCAGGTGGGTTTCTGCTGGTGGACACCTTGCTGTACCAGGTGCGTTTCTGCTGGTGGACACCCTGCTGTACCAGGTGGGTTTCTGCTGGTGGACACCTTGCTGTACCAGGTGGGTTTCTGCTGGTGGACACCTTGCTGTACCAGGTGGGTTTCTACTGGAGCCCTCAACACCACCACAGCCGGGATCAAATGCAGGAATCGGATGGATTCAATTTCTGTAATATAGTGTGGGAAAAAAGTGTTGGATCTTGTGAAGAGGACAGAGGACAAATGTGGAAAAACAACAGTGCCCCCTTGTGTTTAGCAAGGGGACAGCATGCTATTTGAGATGTGATTTCACCATGTAATGGAGTAATCCCATGTGCTGCATCTCTCTATCAGTCTTTTGTGAAGGACTACATGATCCTCATTGCCAGGCTGCTTCTCGGTCTGGACACCACTCCGGGGTCAGGGTATCTTTGTGCTGTGAGTAATTAAAACCACAACAACAGTAATAATACTAATATGATATGGTGGACGTGCCATTGGAGGGACGACCGTGGCTCAGGTGGTAGAGCGGGTTGGCCAATGATGGGTGATGACGAGGGTCGGCGGTTTGATCCCGGCCCTTGCCACTTGTGTCATGGTCGTTGTGTCATTGGGCAAGACACTTCTCCCACCTAGCCTCGTGTGAATGTGTCTGACTGCGGTATGTTTGCGGTGGTGGTCGGAGGGGCCGTAGGCTCTGAATGGCAGCCACGCTTCTGTCAGTCTGCCCCAGGGCAGCTGTGGCTACTATCGTGGTTTACCACCGGTGTGACTGTGTGTGAATGGTAAGCGTCTTTGGGTCATTGAAAAGCGCTACACAAAATAAATGAATTATTATTGGTGTGCATCTGTGTGCTCCTCTCTGTGTCCAGATGAAGATCTCTGAGGAGGATTTGTGGATCAGGACGTATGGGAGACTTTTCCAGAAGCTCTGCTCCTCCAGCGCTGAGATTCCGATTGGGATTTACAGGACGGAATACCACATGTTCTCTCCCCCGGAGGTTGAGTTACCAGACAGACATATATTCGGCGTGTCTAATGGCCTATCTATTTTTAATTATTTTATTTTACCTATTTATTGACCTATTATTTCTTCAGGAAGTCTCATTGAGGTTAAGCACCTTTTTTAAAATGGAGACCTGATTAGCATACATCATAAACACACAAAATATACAGACAGATTTCATGACCATATACAATAAAATACATGAACAAATACAAGTAATTGCATTAAAATATACAATTCATTCCATGAACATATACAATGTAAATACAAATTACAATGTATATGCATTATGGGTCTATCTTTTGATCTATTTCTATCTATCAGCCCCTCTATCTGCATTAGGCTTCCCTGTACTGGGCTCATCCCACCAGGACACAGGTTGATGTCGAGTGACCTGTTTATTGTACAGTTGGAAGAAGTATTACACGCAGAGCAGCTGTTCCATGCTGCAAAGTCAGACATCTCAATGCACCACAGGTGTGCAACCCAGAGACTATTCAGTCTCAGAGTGGGGCCAGATGAACAGATCAACCACACACCATCTCCATCTATCATGTAGAGATACTGGGCCAAATTCTCCTAACCTTTATGCCACCTTTCCTTAACCTTTGTGGAAAACTTCATCGGGTCAAGGAGAGATGGAAACGTGCTTCCTTTCGAACATAGGAAAAGACAGCACTGTCTAAAATGAATTTGACTCCACTTTGCCTAATCGACGTCATTGCATCGAGTATTGCTGACCTCTAGCGTCTCTAGTGTAAAAAAGCATGCGTCCTTATATTGATTTAAATCATGTTGTCGCCAACAGTGAGAATCACTTAGGTTGGACTTGGCCAACAGGAATATTTTAGGCCACTTGAATCCCAATTCACACAAAATAAAGAGGCTAAACTTATGTTGATGTTTAAATTAAATGCCCCCAGTTCTTAAATGTGAAGTTGGCATTTTATTTTCTTCTCTTCTTCTGCTTTACCGCGTCTGTCATGCGTCATGCGTCATGTGTCATGCGAGAGAGAGTCGGTAAACTTTGTCGATAAACTTTGTCGTGGCATGTTGCTTTCAATATTGCAGCCGTAAAGGATTATGGTTTATCATCGAGACACCTTTCCTAAGCATTTTTAGAATTCGAACAATCTTTCCTCCAAGTATTTCCGGGTTATCTCGTTAGGAAAGGAAATTTCCTATGTAAAAAACAGACTCCACAGAGGCTCCTGTGGCGTGTTCCAATATCAATACTTCGTACTTACTATACTTAGTTTGAGTACGTAAGCCGTTCCAATTACGATCGGGGCGAAACGAAGTGTTCTGGAAGGACCCGGATGGTGTACTCCAAACGGTGGATCGATGTACACTTTTCATACTCAACAGCAGCCATCTAAGCTACGTAGCGGAAGAGGCTGAGCCAACGTCGGCACATTTTCCATATAGCATTAATGGAGTAATTTTGTAGTTTTTATAGCTTTTTACCTTTTTTGTAGCTGCTAGCGTAAAGGGTTCACTGTTCAAAGCGGGATGTTTATGGCAGGTGACGAGCCGCCACGGCTGGAGTCGCGATCGTAATTTCCGGTAAGTGAACCACGGAGTATTCCATTTGGAAAAACACTGACATCTGAAAATCTGCGGATAGTGTACTATGTTTAGGTGTACTCATGGAAGAATGGATATCGGAGCCCAGTGCTGGTCTTTGAGACTCTTAACTTTGTTAAGCAGTGTCCAGATTGTGGTGACACTGATGATAAGGTGCTAAACGAATGGATTTG
The DNA here is from genome assembly GCF_964030765.1 of Micromesistius poutassou. Classification (NCBI taxonomy): domain Eukaryota; kingdom Metazoa; phylum Chordata; class Actinopteri; order Gadiformes; family Gadidae; genus Micromesistius; species Micromesistius poutassou. The sequence goes on along the minus strand of NC_140288.1, from coordinate 5,876,576 downwards.
ACTTGTTTGACTCTGTAAGCCCACTCCAGTGCTGTGTACACCTGACCCCCATGGCCCCCTCCCTCTCTACCACAGTCCCAGACCAACCTGAGCCCCCAGGGGAAGGAGCCCGTGGAGAAGGGCGGGGAGGAGTGCCGCGTTGCCGACCGCTCGGACCCCCTGCGGAGGAAGAAGAGCATGCAGTGGGCCCGTCGGCTGAGCAAGAGGAGCCCGCGCTGGCCCTCAGGGCCCCCGGGGGCCCGGCCGGCCCCAGACCGTGGCCAGCACATGGCCCAGCAGCGACTCACCTTCTACCGCCCATCTGAACGTGAGGAGCTCTCCCAGCTGGTCCAGAACCGCATGAAGCATCTGGGCCTGCCCACCTCAGAGTACGGTGAGACCCTAACCCTAACCCTACCCTAACACTAACCCCTAACCCTGACCCTGACCCTAAACCTAACCCCTAACCCTGACCCTAAACCTAACCCTACCCTAACCCTAACCCAGCCCTAACCCTACCCTAACCCTAACCTAACCCTAACCCTATCCTAACCCTACCCTAACCCTAACCCTACCCTAACCCTACCCTAACCCTAACCCTAACCCTAGCCCACCTCGGAGTACGGTGAGACCCCTTCCAATGACTATGAACCGTAACCAAGGGGACAGGTTAGTGCTGTTCTCCCTCACCTGTTCTGACTGCTCATCTGTAACCAAGGGGACAGGTTAGCTCTGTTATCCCTCACCTGTTCTGACTGCTCACCTGTAACCCTGTGTTTCTATAGACGACACGGCTCCTTTTACTGGCAGTGATGTCATGAACAGAGTCAACTTGGGCCATTTACAAGGTACTCGTGTTTTATTATGGTGATAAGGCAGATCCCTGTATCGCTGTGCCTGTGTTATCCTGACGTTCTGTCCACGTGTTTTGTTTCAGACGAGCTGCGTGACCAGCAGAACACTCTGTCTTACGTTCTGATAAACCCCGCCCCCGACACCCGGCTGGAGATCAATGACATCGTGTACGAGAACCAGTCACCACTAAAACGCTCCAGTATCACCAGGAATCAATTCAATTATTTGCTTTAGCATCAACAATCAAGTGCAGTAATGATCATCAATCCTCACATAGTCTGACCCGTTGTGTTGCTCTTAACGGCCTAGCTCCCTCGAGTTTGGCATCAGATTTGTGCTTGCAGCCAGCCAATGGTGCATCAAGCTCCCTGTTCGCCCTCTGAGTCTTGTCAAGACCAATCTGCCCAATCACAGCTCAAACACCACCGGATTGGTCCAAATTGTAAGGTTCATGCTCCAGGCTGGCTTGTACAATGTACAATGCCCAGAGAGAAACGGTGGCTCATCCTCATAGACGAGATGAATGAAACATCTGTGAGGGATTGAGTCCTGTATAAGTGTTAACCTTGGTCACCTCTCCCCCCTCAGGTACCTGATCCGGCCTGACCCCCTGGCCTACGTTCCTGATGAACCCTCCGTCCAGAGCAGCAGTCTCAAGGAGACGTACGAGTCCAGCATAGACACTGCGGAGGACCTTCAGCTCTGAGACCTTCAGCTCTGAGACTGGCTAATGGGCTAACGTGTCTCTTCTGTCCAACTCTGATGGTTTTCAGCCTTAGCCTTCAGTTTGGTTTTCAGTGTTTCAAGCGTTGACCTGGAGGTAAACCGTGATCTTTGTGGAGAGTTACTGACAATGTCAGATGATTCAAATGATATGACTAACATGACCTCAATGTCTGCAGTCTACCTGAGAACCCCTACCTGCTCATTAAGGACATGAATCTGGAATCACTTTGAATGCTCAGGTCCATAATCTATAATCCTCTTTTATATTTTACTGAGATGGAAAACATGTCTGATGGATAAGCAAATGAAACAAATAATTATCAGTATCTCATAAGATCTCCTCAGAGTGGATAGTTGATATGCCTCCAGCCCCAACACAGAATTTACTCTAAGTTTGATCTCCTATCAACAATTAAAATGTTGAAGTGCTGAAACTCTTTTTTGAGAGTAGATAGGCAGCTAGACTCCTTGCTCACCAAGCTATGCTAGGCTGTACCAGGAATACATTCTCACCAGGGTAAGGTCACGTAGGGATATGAACATGTTTTAAAGGTCTGAGGTCTCCCCAGATGTTTTGTTGGGGTATCAAGAGATGACGGTAAATCGCCCCAATGGCTGTATAGTTGAGTTTATAGTTGAGTTTATAGTTGAGTTTTACAAACTGTTATCGCTTCTTTGTCTCCAATTCTTAAAAGATGTTGAACGAACCCTTCTGGATCAGAAGCCACCGTTTTGCTTTTATTAAAACAAGATAAGGATCCTCTTTCATGTTGCAGTTAAAGGCTCATCTCACTTTAAAATGTAGGCTTCAAAATTCTTTGGCAGGTTTTATCCCAGCGCCTCTCAGTTCTGTCCATATTGATGGCCCTGACCAGACTGGCTTTATGCTTGTGAGGCCCTCATTTCCCAATCCCCAAAGGCTTCTAAATAGAACTGATTCTCCAACCATCCCAAGGTTGTTCAGTCACTAGATGCTGAAAAAGCCTTTGATCGAGACGTATGGCGATACTCGTTTTGTTTTGGAGAATGTGGTTTTAGTTCTGGCTTCTGTTACCACTGGAGGGGAAGGGATGAGCCCTCACACCTCCATTTGTAAAAGCCATGAGACACTAGCCATATGGCTTCGTGGGAAGGAGTTTGAGGTAATTTCAAGACTTCAATTCATGAAGTGTCCTTTAATGCTGAAGACCTGCCTGTATCCATCTTGTGAAGATGAAAATCCTTCCCAAATCCCTTTGTATACTTCAGCACATCCCACTGCTTATTAAGAATGCCCTCTTTGCTAAATTTGACTCACCATCAAGTACGTATGTTGGGGTAACAAACTCCCTTGTATCAAAACAACGTTTTGCCACTTCCCAAACACAAGGGGCTGACTGGCCTTGCTTAATCATATTGTCTGTTACTGGGCCTGTAATGAAGCTTCTTCAGTAGAGAGTGGTGGGACTGGAGCCCCTGTGGCCACAGTAAGACATCCTGGCCTCAGACCTGCGACCACGCTCTCTGATCTCTTCTCAATAAAACAATGAAGGCCTGATTCCTTCTCAATAACATGCCCTCTTTATGGTACCTGTGTTAAATAATCTATAGATTTTTATGATATTTATAGATATACAGATTCTGAGACAGCCTTTTGCACGTCATAACAAAGGCATAGTTACCATTAACGCACTTTAAAGTGAAGGGATCCTTCCAGATTTTGCAGAACTCAGTGGTTTTACCTCTTCCAGCTCAGACATTTCATTCAAAGCCAGTACCCTCACTTTTCTAATCTCCCCCTGAAAACCTCTGTTCTCTCTCAGCCCTGATCAAATGAAAAGTGTGGTTGTCCATCAATCTGTTAGCTCCATGGACATGGTCGCACTCCATGCTAAAAATGCCTGTGAGGGGTGCCCACAGAGTTCCACCCAGATACCACAAAGCTCCACCCAGTGCCCACAGAGCTCCACCCAGTTACCACAGAGCTCCACCCAGTTACCACACAGAGCTCCACCCAGCGCCCACAGAGCTCTGTGGGGGGAGGTGCTGAATACCTTTCCATTTATTTTGAACTTTTGTATATGTCATACTATTTGGGGAGCATTTGAAATGTATCTTCTTATTTGCTTATGAAAAATGTAATACAAATAACAAAAACAAGGTTTACCAAACCATAATTCATCTCTCCCTACCTGTATATTAATAAGGTTGCTGACAAAGTCCAGCTATGGTCTATGAACAAAGTGTCCTTTGTTTGTTTCTCTTTAGTGTCTTACACTTGTATTTTTAATTACCTTTAAATGTGTTTTTGATATTAGCTGTACTTCTAGGAGGTGTTTCATATTTAGTTTGTTGATAGACTTGCCTTTGGGTAACTGCTCTGTTATAACTTGCTTTATGGCTCTTTTTCTCGAATTAGACTCAAATGACTAAGGTCGATTTATAGTTGCTGTCACTCAATGATTAGCTCATTAGTCTAAAGAATGATGTACCTCGAACTTTAAACTGAAGTGGAATTTCGGCATTATTTAGACAGAGTTTTTTCTGTTGGTGCTTTTGCATACAGTCAAATATGTAGTCATTCTAGTTTAACGTAGAAGATGTAGGCAATTTCAGAAAGGTGGGTTTAGTCACAAGCTCTAAGAGTAGATATCTTTATTCCATATGAAATACTGTGCCGTCATCATTTCTGAGGAATCACAAGGCCTTCGCCAAACATTTCTACTGCTTTGCTTTTCTGTAGAACACTTTTGTATCATGGCACCATTTCTACTTTAAATGTGTTGCATGGTCATATTGGCTTTTATTATCTGTCAGAACTTCTACTGTACTTTGTACCATGGCATACAAAATAAAGTTAAACTTAGTTGGTTAAAAATTCCACCCTGTCTAACGCATTCACACTCCTAATTTGGAAGGCCTGCCGCCATCTTAGAGGTACAGAAAAGACATTAATATTCAAGCTTGTTCATAGATTTCAGCAGAGTACGTTTGATTGCAGGTTATAAAGACAAAACCTGTCTTGGTGGTACAGTGTAGTTGAAATATTTGAAGCATCCGTGACAGCAACACTCACATTTCTTTTCAAGTTGCCTTCTTTTTACATTCCTTGGACTGTTTCAAACTGTGCTTTATAAAAGAAAACAGCTAGTCACATGATATCAAGAGGGCTTATGCAACATAGAATAATTAGGTTAAAACAACCAGAAAAAGGTCCAAACAGTGCATGTTTCTTTGTGTGTGTATGTGTGTATATATATATATATATATATATATATATTTATTCACACACATATATATATATATGTATGGATGTATATATTTAGTATATGCTACACGTGAACCTACTAAGATGGCGCAATTTGATTGGTTCGCTATCTCAGGATATTATCCAATATCTCATGAGCGGGAAATGTCCCATGATTGAGATCTCAAACTCGGGATATTGCCTGACGGTCGTCTCATCACACAATGAAAAAAAAAAAATCCTGGCAAAAAGTGTTATCTTGTTTTTTTTTTGCAGTGTTCACGTGTAGTATAAACTAAAACAATTATTCACATCAGGCTCCGTGAATAGTTGGGAATAGCCCCCGACCTTCGGTCTCGGGGGCTATTCCCAACTATTCACGAAGCCTGAGGTGAATTATTGTTAAATACACACACACACATATACATATACATATATATACATATACATATACATATACATATATATATACACACATACAGTACATATATACACACATTAATTACAAAACCACAAATTAGAATATACAAAAAAGCAGCAAATAAATATCAAGTTTTGTCCAGCTCCCCTGGTCAACAGGCAGGGGGAGTCCGTCTGGCGGCAGTCGTCATGGAGACCAGTGTGTCCTCACTTCTTCATGGTCAGGCTACCCTTGCGCTTCACCTGCCACAGGTGGTTGTGGATGGTCAGGGCGTCCACGGTGATGGACAGGGTCTTTGTGGGCATGAGGCCAAACTGCTTGCGGTCACAGCTGTACTTGTACAGCTTGTCGGTCATCTTGCGGGTGATGGTGCGCGGCCCGGTGCCCAGGAACTTGATGATCTCCTCGGTGTCGGTGAGGTAACAGTAAATCCCCCGGTACTGGCAGCTGCCGTCGCGCAGCAGGATCAGCAGGTGGTTGGCTCTGCACTTCTCCAGCTCCTATCCTCGGGAAGAGATGGAAGTGTCATTAGTTAGCTCGCAAACGTAGCATTAGATTAGCAGATAAATGAGATCTCAAGTTGAATCGAGCCTCCTTTTAGCTTTAACTCAGCTCTAACAGGTAGGCTGTCAAGACTGCTGCAAGGCTAGAGCTAGCTTATTTAAGGCTATAGACCATTGTGGGTCACCATTCAGTTTTTCTTGGCGTGAGCTCAGCATGGCTGCACATCAAACCACACTGACCTCCAGGACAACATTCTTCTGTGATTCGTTTACTTTCCCCGCCAGACAGCAATGAGCGATGGCGTTGATGATGATGGACTTGTTGGACTTGGACGTCGGCTCCTTAAAGAGCTTTGGTCCTATTTATTTGAACCAATGAAACAGAAAGATTACAGATGAATGAATCCTGTCTCATAAGACCAAAATGATATTCAGCTCTGAAATAAAACACCACAGCTGGCAGTGTAGCCCATTGTTTCTGCTCACCGTTGTAGTCCGCGGTCAGGGAGAACGAGGCTGTGGAGCGCTTGTCCCAGTCCACACTCATCACCGAGATGGAGTCCTCAGAACAGCGCGAGTAAGACCTGGGGGAGAACCAGAGTGTTAACACACAGGGAGACACACCCTGACCCCACACCGTCCCGACACTGACCTCAGGGAGCGGCCCGGGGGGAAGTCGTCCGGCTCGCCGGCCAGGCTCAGAGTGGATCCTCGCTGGCTGGAACCTGGCTCGTCTGAAATGGGCCAGAGCAGATGTTAGAGCAGCAGTGATTCACCAAAGTGGATCCATTATTCCTACAGGAGCCTCAGCACTATGAAGTGGATCCATTATTCCTACAGGAGCCTCAGCACTATGAAGTGGATCCATTATTCCTACAGGAGCCTCAGCACTATGAACCTCGTCATGTTGTCACAGACACCAATTCATTCTCTTCTCCTAGTGGAACAGGCCTGTAGAACTCTAACGTTGTGTAGTGCTTCATGATGGTGTGCAGTTCAATAGTTTACGTTGGAATGTTCAATGTACCTTTAGTTTCATATTCACCCAACTATCAGATATGAATAAAAGCTAAGCACCATATTGATGAGTGAGCCAGTGCTGACCTCTGGAGGAGGCCTTAGGGTGGGTGGGGGGGCCTTGGACTGACCTCTGGAGGAGGCCTTAGGGTGGGTGGGGGGGCCTTGGACTGACCTCTGGAGGAGGCCTTAGGGTGGGGGGGGGGGGGGACTTGGACTGACCTCTGGAGGAGGCCTTAGGGTGGGGGGGGGACTTGAGGCGGGGCCTGCGGGCGCTCAGAGGCTTGGGCCGGGGCTTCACCGCCCCCTGCTCCTCCAGGAGCTCCTGCTGCTTCCGCTGCAGATACTCCTGCTTGATCAGCTCCCGGCGGATCTTCTCCTCCTCCTTGCGCACGCGGTCCTCCTCCGCCTTCAGTCTGCAGAGGAAGGGCAGGAGATATTTGGTAATAAGACCCGCTCAGACCGGCTGTGTGTGGTTCTGCAGCATCTCTCTGATCGTAAATGCGAATGAATGCTCAGCAAGAAAGTTGCAACTCTGTACGCAGGTTTCCCCAGACGTCTAGCCAGTGCGTAGCACCACGGACGGGTGTCTGTTTAAACACACCAACTGTCCTGAGCTGAACCAGTGAACCAGAGTCCACACCCTGTCAACTCCCACAATCGACCAAACATGGTTCTAGGAACGCCCATAATTACCTGGATTCTCCAGAACCAGTTGGCACTGATTATATGTGGAAAACCAGTCAGGCAGATAATACCATAGCACATCCCTGGCCCGACACAGCAAGGGTTGACTGGCACATCCCGACTGGTCTGTTTTTCCCACGTCTGTCTACTCAAAATGCTTTTATCCTAACTAGTGCCTGTTCATAAATGTTGTCCATTGATCTCCTCAGCAAAACGCTGCGAAGTCGATGGAATGAGAACGTAACCCTGGACTGTAGACGGAGCTCCACACATCCACACCTCAGCCCCTCGTCTTATAGTAACAGCAACAGCCTGGTGCACTCAGAGATCTTCTCCCTTGTTTAAAACCATTTTATATGATTTTAAACCCTCACAGATAAGGAATATACATTTACATAATTGTGGATATACTGTATTTACACAATGTATATTTATTTATTTTTACTGGTCAGACAAATCATTAAATTGGAGGAGGCTCCTTCAGATCTATATTTCTATTCAGTCTCTATCTAGTATAGCAATCTTTTTATTCTCATTCTTTCTTTTTCCCTACCTCATTGTGCGTGTTTCTGTCATTGATGTGAACTGCTACTGCAACACTCCCCTTGGGGTTAAGTACAGTGAAGGTACCTGGCCTCGTCTCTCTTGGGGATAAGTACAGTGAAGGTACCTGGCTTCAACACTCCCCTTGGGGATAAGTACAGTGAAGGTACCTGGCCTCGTCTCTCTTGGGGTTAAGTACAGTGAAGGTACCTGGCCTCAACACTCTCCTTGGGGTTAAGTACAGTGAAGGTACCTGGCCTCAACACTCTCCTTGGGGTTAAGTACAGTGAAGGTACCTGGCCTCATCTCTCTTGGGGATAAGTACAGTGAAGGTACCTGGCCTCGTCTCTCTTGGGGATAAGTAGAGTGATGGTACCTGGCCTCGTCTCTCTTGGGGATAAGTAGAGTGATGGTACCTGGCCTCGTCTCTCTTGGGGATAAGTACAGTGAAGGTACCTGGCCTCGTCTCTCTTGGGGATAAGTAGAGTGATGGTACCTGGCCTCGTCTCTCTTGGGGATAAGTAGAGTGATGGTACCTGGCCTCGTCTCTCTTGGGGATAAGTAGAGTGATGGTACCTGGCCTCGTCTCTCTTGAGCTCGTTCTCTGCCTCCTGCGTCTGCTTGCGGAGGCGGCTCTCCTCAGCCTTGCGCTGCTGCTTCAGAAGGAAGGCCGCGCGGCGCTTGGCCATCTCATCCTCCTCCATCTCCTTCTCCTCATGCTGAGGACCCAAACCGCTTCAGAACGTACATATATACTGACAGATATCATCACATATCTATAGGGGTCAACACAACATGGTGGAAAATAAGCCCAGCCAGGCCAGTGGTTTGCCACATCCTGGACCCAGTGTATTCTGTACTGGACCCACTCAAAGTTCATCAGAATACTGCTACTTTGAAGTATCTAGGGAGCAGTAGATATTGACTTCTTGAAGAATAATAAGTTAGCAATTCAAGCTATAAATGATGAATAAGATAACGGGAAGTTTATAGGATAATTTATAAAGCATAAGGTAATGATTTACAAACTATGTACAATGTGTTAATAAGGCTGCTGTTTCATTTTAAGTAAAGCATGACTAGACATTTGCATGAGCTCATCAACAGTGGCGACTATCTAAGCCAAAAGTCCTCACTTGATGAGCTCACACCATGTCCCCCATAATTGTTGACATTGTCTATTTCCAAATCAGCCATGATTGTTGTTCAGCTGACCCCTCCTCGCGCTGCAGACACATTCTGGGACTGGGCAATTGGTCATCAATTGACCATCCATTATATCCCAAACCAGTTAAAGAGATCTCAATATTTTGTCCAACACAAGAAAGTGCATACAGAGTGCCCTGGCTGGGGAAGCTTTCTCCAACAGAGCCCACAAACAAATACATTCCCGCATTTCAATTCTGCACATGCTGCAGATGTAGAGACTGAGGGCTGAGATGGCGGCTGAGTGAAAGGCCTGTGATGATTCTGATTTCTGTGTGAAGAGTGATATTTCAATAAGTGGCGAGGGTAAGTGTAGGAGGGGGTGATTCTTTGTGGGCAATATTGGAGAAGAGAGAAGGCAGTTCATATGGGCTCATCTGGGTTGGACAAACCAAAGACACAGCTATGGAAGCTGCTCAACACTAGATTGGAATATAATGGAATGAGCCTACAAAATGATCAATCTACTACTACTACTACTACTACTACTACTACTACTACTACTACTACTACTACTACTACTATGTTTATAATTCAAAGTTGCATCAATTGTTATTCTCAAGTCCTACCAGATTAGTTGAATATAAATCACTTTTGAACTTGTTTCATTCATCTATACCTTGTAGAAGAGCAGCCCGTTCTTTTGCTCGCTGCCCTGGCAGTCTGAATGGTCAGCCCCGGTCTGCTCTGATAGGTCCTCTTCCATAACGTCACTCCTGACACGCTCCGCCTCCTCTTCAATAGGATCACCCTTCTCTGAGCTGCTGGCTTTATCCTCCTCATCCGATTCAGCTGGAAGCCCGGGAGGAAGCCCGGGAGGAAGCCCGGGAGGAAGCCCGGGAGGAAGCCCGGGAGGAAGCCCGGGAGGAACGCCGACCGGGCCGTCTGGGACCAGGGGGAGGGGGGGCCGTGACGGAGAGGCTTTCTTCCTGTTCCGAGGGCGAGGCGCTGGGCTCCTGGTGTCACAGGGGACGGTGAAGGTGGAGCCTCGGGGACTGGTTCTGATGGGGCTCCGAACTGGTTCCACATCCTCCAGCTGCTCCTTGGTTCTTTCGGGGGGGGAATGTATGCTTGTGGTTTGATTGGTGCTGTGCTTGGCGGACTCCGTCTTGCTGTCCTCTTTGTTTAATTGTAGCTCTGTAGGTTTGGTGAGTGCATGACGTTTGAAAGGGATAGCTGGACAACGCCGGCCCAGAGAACGAGTGCTTATGCTACCGAACCCGCTATCATCGGGCGAGGCAAAGTCTGCGATGGAGAAGCTGACGGCTGCGGGTGGGGTTTGAGAAGTAAGTGGGGGGTCTTTGGTCAGTGCTCCTACATCCTGTGAGCTGGGTGTGGGCGTGGCTTCACCTTGCTTCATGAGTCTGCTCTGCTGCAAGGAGAGCTGCATAATCTTCTGCTGGATGGAGCTCACTGATTTGTTGAGGTTCTCTAAGGAGTAGCAGAAGCCGTAGACGTCCAGCTCGGGGCCCACTTGGGAGAGGCCGGCGGGGTGGAGCCTCTTGTCCCTCCGCTCCTGACTCTGTCTCAGTCCCCGGCCCAGGCTCTCCTTCAGGAGGACCTCGTCCAGGCAGGAGTCGTCCTTACTGGGGTGAATCTTGCCCCTGCCATCCTCCGACCTCCACATGTCAGAGAACCCCTCCGAGGACTTCTTCAGCGGCCGTGGCAGCGTGTCACTTTTCCCTCCTCCCTTCTTGATGACGTTGAGGAAGGCGGCCTTCCCCAGCTCCAGGCGTTGCTGCGTCAACACCGTCTCCATCTTCTTCTTCTGGCCCTCGATGGCCCGCTGCTGCTCCACCAGCTGCATGTGGAGCTGCAGCAGCTCCGAGTGCACCGCCGGCGGGGACCAGGCCCCCCCTTCCTTCTCAAACCCCCCCAAGGACTCTTTCCCCTGCCAGCAGGACTTGTGCTCTCTTGGATAAACGGGCCCGCCCTGAGGAAGCTGGGGCGGGAAGGTGACGGCAGGTTCGTCGGGGGTGGTCTTCTGGGAGCTGCAGGTCGGACTGGAGCCGCAGTTTCTCAAGATCTTCTTTTTGAGCTTTCGGTCGGCGAAGGTGGTCATGCGAACACTGTTGGAGTCGGAGGCGCTGCAGCAGCTGCTGCTGGCCTGCGACGTGGTGCTGAGGCACGGGCTCGGGCAGCGGTTGTCCTCTTTGTCTTCGGGCTCCGACTGGGTTGGGCTGGTGATGGCTGGGGTCGCTCTGAGCTCCAGCGATTCGGTGTGGGGCTTGTCTGGTGGTTGAGGGGCGGGGCTGCTGTGGATGTAGATGTTGGACCTGCCGCGAGGAGTCTCCCCGCTCTCGTCCTGCTTGTTAAGGCATACGCTCTTCTCCTTGGCGGGCTTTGAAACAGCCGGCACCAGAGGCTCCAGGTAGAAGCTCTCCTGGGCCGGGTGGTCTACGGAGAACCCCCCATGAGGGAGGGCGTCCCGTCGCTGGCCCGCAGCGAGGGGAGGGTGGATGATGACCACCAGCTCTTCCTCCTCCACCTCGTTCTCTTCTTCGCTGATGTAGACGTGTCCCAGTGAGCCCTGGGCCTTGGCTCGGCCCGGGAGCCCCTGGAGGCCGGCCCCCGCTGGGTGTCTGGGCAGGGAGGGGGAGGTGTAGCTCTGGTGGGTCTGGTGGGGTTCCAGGCCGCCTGGAGCCAGGCTGAACCCTGCACCCTCCAACGGGGGGATGTGAAGGCTGTAAGGCTCCTCGTGGTACATGGGCCTCGATACGGGGCTGTTGGAAGACATACAACACAGAAGTAACAACAGGAGGCTTATGGAACCTTTCACCCTCATGTAGATGAACGCACACAGTGGATTGTAATGCTCTCCTGGATGTAGTGCAGTAAGAGGGCTGCTCACCTCCTCCTCCTCTCAGCCCAGGACAGGACGGAATCCTGGGGCTCACAGGCAGAGAAGCTGGGCTTGGTTCTCAGCCCTCATGAAAGGAAAAAAGGACCTCTTAACTACAAACCCATTATGTATCCATCATCCATGTAATATTTAGATAATGTAGATAATGTAGATAATGTAGTATTATTAAAACATGCTTTGTTCATAACAATGTATAACGATAAATGAACATGAAGTTGTGTATATATATAACATCATCATGTTGTGTAACGAGGCCGTACCATCTGTCATATCTTGAGAGTCCATGGGCTGAACGAAGGTGGGCTTCACCTTCTCAAACACCCAGAAGAGCTCAGCGATGAAGGCCATCATGTTGTTCTGGTAGGGAGACCGGGTTAATCCCACCAGGCTCAACACAACAGTCCCTTTGTATCACATGCGTACTTTAACGTACCTTCAGAGCCAGTGGACAGTACAGCATGTCCTCCATCTTCAGATGGAAAGCACTGTTCAGGTGCTTATTGGAAAAGGCCATCAGTAACTTGATGTTGGATATGCTCTCTGCTACGGGAGGAATCTCCTTCAAGCATATATCTGCAGAGGACAGGCAGTGTACTGATAATATTAAGATAATATTGAGATATTATTTAGAATTCTGATTAACCCAAACAAAACATTTAAACAACAACATTTAAAGAACCTGTATGTGCAAATGCTTATGCTAGCGAGGCAAATAAGCAAGCACGCTAAGTTTCAAGTCCCCGGCCACTTTGAAGTGGAATTATGATGAATAATGCCCTGATGGTTTAATGTGGACCGCAGGTTGTAGTGCCCCTGCTGGTCAAAGTGGCACTTCACTTTATGGAGACCTGCAACTCGCAGTTTCTATACGTGTACCAACTTTGACAACCACTCATTAAATAAAGGCTTGTTGAGCATCACAGTGGTGACACCGGGACATAATTATCCAGACTAAGACCTATGACCTAAGGCGTATTGGCCCCATTCACTTTCTGTAAAAATAATTAGATCATACAAATTTATTGAAAGATCTTTCCATTTCATTTTCTACTAGGATTAAGTTATTAAGCGGATGTGATCTAGATTAGCGGAAACGGTTCCACACAGGGTTCAGCACACCACCCAGTTCAGGGTGGATGTAAACACAGCGGGGGTACAGAGACTGGATCTTAGCACACGGTGGGTACAGTGCTGCTCAAACTACACTATCCTGCACCTCAAGTGGGGACCTTTTGTCGTGGGTGGCCTACCTTCAAGTCGTATTAGAGCTGGGCAGTAAAAGTGGATCAAAGTCAGCAAAGCAGTGGCAGTGAATATGTTGTTCATCAGGTCGTCCACCAGGGGGAAGTGATAAGGATTCCCTTCTGGAGAGTCTCGGCATCGCCCCTGCACAAAAACAACAGGGTGAGGAAGGCACAGATAATAGGATATGCATCTAGTCTCTCTGCCACCAGGGGGCACTGTGTCACCTCCATGGACAGTGACTTGTGAGGCAGGAGGTGAGGCGAGGTAAAGTATCTGTCTGGGACTGCTGCCTTGTACACACACAAAGGGGATCAGAGGATTCCAGGAGATTTAATGGAACTAAATAAGGATGGTATCAAGCTATTTTATGGTTTATCCAGATGCTGCTAGGCAAGAAACCTAAAGTGAATTGAAAAAATAATCACTATTATTGTTTAGCATTCTGATCTTTCTGATCAATCTTCGTTTGTCTACTCTTTGTCTTAATACTAGTTTCTCTGGGCGAGTTCAAAGTCATGATTAGTAACTGTAATTTAAGCGTGAATTGTCTTTTAAATTCTCTCTGTGTATCTGTGTGTAGCACTCTTTTCAATACACTGGGCCTTTCTTTCTTTCTTTCTCTTCCTTCATTTATTTTATATAACTGGAATGCTGGGATGTTTTGGTAAAGTTTCCTCATCATTTCCTCACAGTTGCTGTTGAATTGTTGTCATGTTTTCAAGACATTTGATCCCATGATTATGACCCCACTTTCTTTATCCTCTCACACACCTCCCAGACACAAACACAAACCAAGGCTTTGTACTCACAGGCACAAGCGTCCAGTACCATTTGGAAGGGGACTAGTTTCCCCAAGGCACACACGCCGTTGTTCCGTAGGCAAAGAATAGGAGCAGACATTCAGTTAGCCAATGAGTAACCCTCATAAAACACTCTCAACGGTTCAATAAAATAATTTGTACTTTATCTTAACAACAGATAAATAAACTTGAATTGTTCATTCTAGCAACAGAACGTGGTAAATGGTCTACTTCACACAAGTTTAATCCAGGTAAGTGGGACACTTGTTTTCGGACACAGTTTTCACTGCATTACATGGTAGTGATGATGGAGAGAGATTAGAGACAGAGAGAGTGGGAGGGGGAGGGGAGGGAGAGGGAGAGAGACAGAGAGAGTGGGAGGGGGAGGGAGAGGGAGAGAAAGAGAGGGAGATAGAGAGAGACAGAGAGAGTGGGAGGGGGAGGGAGAGACAGAGAGACAGACAGAGAGAGTGGGAGGGGGAGGGAGAGACAGAGAGAGTGGGAGGGGGAGGAAGAGACAGAGAGACAGACAGAGAGAGTGGAAGGGGGAGGGAGAGACAGAGAGAGAGAGTGGAAGGGGGAGGGAGAGACAGAGAGAGAGAGTGGGAGGGAGAGACAGAGAGACAGATAGAGAGAGTGGGAGGGGGAGGGAGAGACAGAGAGACAGACAGAGAGTGGGAGGGGGAGGGAGAGTGAGAGAGACAGACAGAGAGAGTTGGAGGGGGAGGGAGAGACAGAGAGACAGACAGAGAGAGTGGGAGAGGAAGGGAGAGACAGAGAGACAGACATAGAGAGTGGGAGGGGGAGGGAGGGAGAGAGACAGACAGAGAGAGTGGGAGGGGGAGGGAGAGGGAGAGAGACAGATTGGAAGGGGGAGAGAGAGACAGAGACAGAGAGAGTGGGAGGGGGAGGGAGAGGGAGAGAAAGAGAGGGAGATAGAGAGAGACAGAGAGAGTGGGAGGGGGAGGGAGAGACAGAGAGACAGACAGAGAGAGTGGGAGGGGGAGGGAGAGACAGAGAGAGTGGGAGGGGGAGGGAGAGACAGAGAGACAGACAGAGAGAGTGGGAGGGGGAGGGAGAGACAGAGAGACAGACAGAGAGAGTGGGAGAGGAAGGGAGAGACAGAGAGACAGACATAGAGAGTGGGAGGGGGAGGGAGGGAGAGAGACAGACAGAGAGAGTGGGAGGGAGAGGGAGAGAGACAGATTGGAAGGGGGAGAGAGAGACAGAGACAGAGAGAGTGGGAGGGGGAGGGAGAGGGAGAGAGAGAGAGGTAAACTGAGTGCTAATTAGAACGATTAATCAAATTCAAACTGACAACGCAATGTAACAGAAAGCAAACGCAAAGGCTGCAATTAAAAAAAGAAAAGTGTTTGATTGGTTGGCTTGTGTCACATTAAAACAGTGGGAATGGGAAACAGCCATGTGGGGTCACCTGTATGCGACGCTGACCTCCACTCAGGTGAGTGAGGGCAGGAGATGAAGAAAACAACAACAACACGGCACCACGACATGAATAAGGATATAACAGAGGGAAAGATATGAGGCCTGTCAACACAGGGACCATGGCGGGTTATGGCTTTGGTAAGACGTTGATCAACGGTACAGCAGGCCATTGGCTAGGTAGCCAAAGCTAAAGCAGGCTGGAGCTAAAAACATTCGCTACTACCATGGACATGTGGTAAAGACCACATGTTTACATATTACATATTTTTTACAATGACTTTGAGATATCTAAATATTTAGGTATTGGTTGGAGTGGTAGAGCCACATATTTGTTATTTTTTATATTTCTGCACTTTAGTTTGTGTGATTTGTTACTGTTACTGACTGGAGATCAGTACGATTCGTATTTATCTTTCTTTACAATTAAATAGCTAAATAAAGATTTAATAATATAAATTCATCTAATTTCATCGTAACACACAGGCCTGGCCTACAGGAAAGAGCAGTATATATGTTGAATATCCAATGTTGTGTTGTTCATAATATAGATTTATTGAAATCTATTTCAATAGATTTATTGCTTTTGTTAAGTGAACACATCTATATGAGATGAATAAAGGTAATCGTAGTTTGTAGTGACTTTGTCATAGCAGAATCATATATACTATATCTTATAACAGCAGCCATACAGACTGTGTGCATAAGGATATACAATGCATGCATTCTCTGGTTACAAAGGCCACTCCTCTCCAATGATGGAGTCTCCACTGTGTGTTGGATGGTTTTCTGTAGTCCGAGCATGACTCAGGCCTAACAGTCACGAGTCACCACCAGGGCCAGTTGGGATCAGTAATAATATGTTTAAGTTATATTAAGTTACACTTTAGGAAGGGACACTCCCAGACAAAATATAATGTCCTGTTTCTTAGTCAATCAATCAGAGTCCTTTTCCGGGACTCTGAATGGCTCAATTTGAATACATTTTTACTTTATCTTACCAACAGCTAAATAAACTCTAATGTTCGTTATAGCAGCAGAATGTGGTAAATGGTGAAACACATGGCATTGAGTTAGCGTCCTACCGTCTGGTAACTGTAGCTGCCCCTGAGATGCTCCTTTCTCATCTGCTCGCTGTCGGAGATCTCTCTCATCTTTATTATCACCTAAGGCCCCAGAGAGGTCCAGATTATTAAAAACACTAACAGTTATACCAATATAAAGAGACATCATAACTATCAATATAAATATAACTCAATACATTAATTAAATACAAATAAATTCTATATATATATTGATATGCATATTTTACATCTAAATAGTTACATGAATATAGCTATCACAATATCCAAAGATAAATGAAGCCGAGCTGTGTACCTTGTTGATCCAGGAGACCAGGGTGCCCTCCAGGTCCAGGGGGCTCTGGCTGAAGGCCGCGGGGTTGGAGAAGCGCCCAGAGCCCGGCCTGTCAGAGCTGACCCTCTCCGACGAGTAGGCCGTCATCAGGGCGTCAATCAGCGTGATGTGAGCACTCTGAGGAGAAACGTCTACTTAGAACAGCCAGCTGTACAACGTTCTGCTGAACCACAGAGGGCCGCCCACAGGCCGTCTCACCTGAGATGATTAAACAGGCAGACAACAAGCCATGTAATCACACAGCCACCTCCACGTCTTAGGTTAGGCCAATGTTCCAGAGATGTATGGGTACTATGGCTGTGCATTCCTGAATCCAGGACCGTTTTACTACATGACATCATCACATCAGAGTAGAAGGACTCAAAGTGGATTTGTGGACTTCTGGTGCACCGTGACTACAGCTAATGAAACACAGCTCACACTCACTTTCTCACACCTATTTTCTCTGATTCATTGATTTAGTTGAAAACCAGAACTCTGCAGCTCATTCATTGTCACTATGAATATCGCTTAATAATACTCAACTGTACTGTTTGGTCAAATGTTTGTTGAGAAAATTAATTGGAAACTAAACATTGCTTTTATAGGCCCCTGCCTTGTGATTACATTCATCTTCTCAACTTTAATGGCCCTGGTAGGTAGTTTAGAGTAGGTGTTGATGTTTGTCTCTTCTCCCTGGGAGAAGAGACAAACATCAACACCTACTCTAAACTACCTACCTCGCAAAGGTATCCAGAACAAATATTAAGAAAGGAAATGGATGGTGGTTATCAATAATTATCAATGCTTCCAATGGATTCATCATTTAATTTTGTCAGACATCTTGCTTGCAAGGACACCTGTAGGCAGAACTGTGTACATTGTGGCCCTCAACCATTTGATTGGTGGACCCGACTAACCCTGGAGCCCCCCCCCCCCCACCTACCATCTTGACGGGCGCCGAGCTGAGGTCGCTGTCGGACACGTACTCGTCGGCCTCCACCACGTGGACGCCCCTCCTCAGCAGGGCCTTGAGGACGGCCTGGTGGCTGTGGAGGGAGGCGGAGGACTGCGGGGTCTTGAAGCCCTTCAGGATCAGACTGCACACGCTGCAGTACAGCTCCCCCGACAGCAGCAGCTGCAGCACCAGGGGCTTGATGTGCTCCTGCTCATACTGGTCCACATAGAACAGCTCCCTCAGATCCTCTGGACCGTCTGAGGACCAGGGGACCAGGAGAGGAGAGAGAGGTCAATGTGGAGTGGGATCTATACTTCACAACAGCTTTATCCAGGTAAGAGTGTTGTCAGTGCATTACATAGTAGTGATGATGGAGAGAGAGAGAGAGAGAGAGAGAGAGAGAGAGAGAGAGAGAGAGAGAGAGAGAGAGAGAGAGAGAGAGAGAGAGAGAGAGAGAGAGAGAGAGAGAGAGAGAGAAAATGGGAAGGGGAGGAAAAGAGAGACAAATAGAGTGGGATGGGGAGGGGCAGGGAGAGGGAGCTAGAGAGGTCAGCTGAGTGCTCATCATCTGTAGTGACTTTTTTTATAGCAGTATCATATATACTATAGCTTATAACAGCAGCCATACAGACTGTGTGCATAAGGATATACAATGCATGCATTCTCTGGTTACAAAGGCCACTCCTCTCCAATGATTGAGTCTCCTCTGTGTGTTGGATGGTTTTCTGTAGTCCGAGCATGACTCAGGCCGTATACAATAGTCTCAATAGTCTCAGGCCTAACAGTCACCTGTCACCACCAGGGAGAGTCCCTTTCCTATTTATTCTTCATCTATGGAGCACAACTGTTTTTATTCTCAGAATGAGGCTTTACCCTATACTACTATATACTTTAACCCTATACTATAACATAACATATACTATAACAGTAAAGAAGGGATGGTGCTGGGTAGAGGTCAGAAATCAGTCTATACTCCAATAGCGTTCATGGCCTCAAGCTAAGGGCCTAGCCAATGGCTAGACATGCTATACTACAAAAGGAGGCCAAAATCTTGAAGTCAGACTGGATTAGCAAAGAAAAAGTACTGATAATTAGCCACAGACTAGCCTGTAGTCTGGGACCTAGATGCATTGAGCCATGTTTGAGAAAGCCTGGGTTCACCCTTCCAGAAAGTGAGTGTGCTTTACGTTATCCGGCGTCACTTCTAATCCCTAGTTAAGCCCTTGGAACACTAACACAGGTTGACATCCAGGGCTCTGTGATGTAAGAATAGTTGGTCAACAGAGATGGTGGTTTGTATCGTTCTTACCACGGGTCTGTGGTTATAGGCAGAGCCAGCCTATAAAATTAGGATGTTTCAAATGGGGTTAGAATTAATAAAGTTGTCATTTTATTGATCAATTAACCATCCTATTATAGATTAAGATGCAACTACACATAACTAAAAAGGAAAAGGTTTTTGGTTGTGTTTGAACACCCACTTAAAAAAAAATATTAAATGAAGCGATTACCTCAGCATTCAATTGTATGATGTCAATGAATTGTCTCTTGACAACATCGTTACCATGTTCTACGTTCCATCCAGGGTTCTGCCTTGTGGATGGGAGTGTCTTAAGTGTCTTTCTAATGCTACATCACCTAACCCTGTCCCCCCCAGTCAGACAAGTCAAGGAAAAGGCTTACTCTACTTCCAGGGAAAGGTTCAGGTCGATCTAGAGATCACAGCAGTAAGGCTAACGATGCTATGGTTACGCATTAGTTATTGTCTTTTAATTGGTGATGATTTTACATAACAGCAGAATTCTCTGACAATTGTTTGGTGGGAGTGTTTAGATAGATAATTCAAGATTCCAAGATAATTCCATGTTTACATGACACGGCAATAAGCATTTCATGGGCACATTAAGCTTCAAAAAGGTACAATATATGTTTGTATAATGTCAATAACGTCACAAGACCAACCAGGTCTGGTGTGTGTGTGTGGTGTGGAGCTCTAATCCCATAAGAAGGTCTCCCACTACTTTGACCTTCTCGCAGGACACCCTCTCTCCAAGAGGAGAGAGGGTCCAATTGGTTAAGATCACATTTTCTTGAGTAAGTAACAGCAGCCATCATGAGGCTGTGAGGGAGTTGAATGATTACCATTACCATCACTATGAGTGAGGTACCTGTTGTTCACTATGAGTGAGGTACCTGTTGTTCACTATGAGTGAGGTACCTGTTGTTCACTATGAGTGAGGTACCTGTTGTTCACTATGAGTGTTGTTCACTATGAGTGAGGTACCTGTTGTTCACTATGAGTGAGGTACATGTTGCCAGTTGACTTGATGAGTTCAGTTGGCCAAGAAAGGACTGTTACGAAGTAGGACTGTTACCAATCTGATCTTCTACCATCGAAAGAGAGAGAATTGCTTTAATATAACTAATTAAAGTTAACATTAGCTCGAGCAGGCAAGCAAATGTACACAATTTCCTTTAAACAATGTTATGACTCATTATTTACGAGATCAGGAAATAATGCAACCAGCATTTTATAATTTCAGCATCTGACTTCACAGCTAAACTTCAGAAGGCAATGTATCCCTTTACTGATGCTAGGGCGATTCCTGATAACTTTCTCCTTGATCTAGCCTTAGTTAATGAAAACACTGTCACTTTGGGGACACCTTTGTCTGAATTCAGCTATAATTGTATCAAGACTAGCTTTACTTTCGATAGTAC
Organism: Micromesistius poutassou; assembly: GCF_964030765.1. Classification (NCBI taxonomy): domain Eukaryota; kingdom Metazoa; phylum Chordata; class Actinopteri; order Gadiformes; family Gadidae; genus Micromesistius; species Micromesistius poutassou. The sequence continues at coordinate 5,855,988 of NC_140288.1, read as the reverse complement.
ATCGAGATCAATGTTACGCAATACAAGCACCCACTGGCCAGACACTCTCCACTCACATATAAAGAGAGCAGCCTTATTATATCTCACTCAGTTCTACCAAGGCCTATAAATGGCTTGTTGTCAATAGAGTTTTCCAATGTTGAATTGAACTGTATCTGTATTAATGCTGATTCATTTGATTCATTTGAACAACAGTGTTTATGTCTTCTATGTCGAGTTGATGCCTCGAAATGCCAATTCACTACATGTTGCCCACATAACATTAGGCTCAGTTTGTCTAGATAGATGGACCTGCTTTCACTTTCACTGCATCTAATTTCATCAACATAGTGATGTGGTTTAATATAGGATTCACACAAATAATTTTACGGCTATAAAAAGAGATGACATTTGGGGAAGGGTCCCTAGATTGACAGGCCACTCTGGCCTATAGCTTTCTATCAAAGTGTCAGCTCTTACCCAAAACACTATCATGTCACTTTTTCTTTTTTTCCCCCCCTTCCGTTTCAATAATGGTTCTGACTGTAAGGTAACACTTTTGGCCTCAAAGCATTGGTTCAGAAAACAATGTGTCCCTTTACAGGTGATAGGGTGACTTTCTCTTCTCTCTTCTCTCATGCAGTCAGAGGTAAACACTTTGACTTTTCACATGGCTCTTCGGTTTAAGCTCCACATAAAGATAGTAACAATTATTATGTCCACCACGTGGTTAGAAAGCATACAGTGTATGTTAATGGTATGTTAAAGCCTAATGGCCACTTCATTACATATTCCAATAGGAACTATTGCATTCCTTCATGCGTTGCTTTGACGTCCTTAGCAGACTGGTCCTTTCTGTCTCTCCGGCTACAGGAGCACACTCACCGGGACCGTAGGCTTTGGCGAACAACCACCGGAGGTTGGCATATATCTTGGCTTTGGCCGGATCGTAGAAGTGATTCGGTAGGATGTCTGTATCCATGATGCCCGCCACACCTGCAGTCCTCCAGGTGCTGTCCCTGCCAGCACCGACATGGGGAGGATCCACCAAACAAAGACACAGAAACGATACCGCACATGAACCTATCTGGCGTCAGACACTGGCACCTGCCGAACACCAGCACCAGACGATACGGCTGATAAACAACACAACGTTACACATTTTGGAAGGACTTCCACCACATTAAGCGTTCTTTACCTCCATCTCAATAAGGACCAGGGATAACGTTAGCCCTCAATGGGCTGAGGACCCGGGATAACGTTAGCTCAATGAATGAGCGACCTGAGCGCTGAGCAGCATCAGGCTCTTAGTGCTTTAGAGGCTAACTGTACATACGGAGCGCGTTCAACTGAGGACGTTTTAAACAATATCACCAGCGAGGAGGACTCTGATGGGAGATTACCTTTGTATGTTGCTACATCCGACCCTGTATCCAGATATTACCACACAAAGGTGTTGTTACGGCCACGAAGCGTCAGCCTCCGTGCTGACAGTAGGACGGCTACTCCCTGCTTTACGGTACGATCCGTTCTGCTAACAGTAGGACGGCTACTCCCTGCTTTACGGTATCCCACTGGTCATCCAATTAACACCCACAGCCTGCTGCTAGAAACCTGCTGTTTATTCCTATTTAATACGGGATTCCTTGTATAGTCGATAACATGTTGTTATATTTGGTTTATTACTCACTTCTATAAATACCGTTTTCTAAGTAAAATATATTACCGTTATTATTTGAGTCGGGTGTATTCCATGAATGAGTACTAAGTGTTTGTATTTGAATGATAAAACATTCAGCCTATACAATATGTATATTATTGCTTTATTTTATAATATAAAATTGCCAATACAATTTCATAGAAGGGTACAATAAAAAAAAAATTGCTCAGTCATGTCTGTTGCTTAGAAATAAATCCCATTGAAGGAGGCCATCTAGTGTGAAGACAGAAGAAAGCAGATAATAGATGGATGCGTTTCAGACCTGTTCATAGGAGAATCAATATCAAAATATAAAGTAACACCATTTTTTTTTTATAGGCAATAGGCCTATAATCAAAATTAAATTTGTTCATCATGAGGATTTGCATGTGTGGCCAAAGTTTCATGAGTGTAGGTCAAACCGGTGATGAGATATGCTTGTGTAAACGTTGAAATTTTGGCATAGTTGGTATAGCGCCACCTTGGGGCCAATGTGAATTTGACGGCTAGAATATAACATTTTACAGGGGGGGGGGGGGAATGCAGTCGAAGTGGCCTAAAAATAATAAGAAGAAGAATCGGACCAATAACAATAGGGACCTTGCCAGTTTGGCTCGGTCCCTAATAATAATAATAAGAAACGACCCAATAACAATAGGGACCTTGCCGGTTTCGGCTTGGTCCCTAAAATAATCATACTTGTGGGCTACCACACTTAACTAGACCTACAGTTATGTACAGTAGTTTAATATTTAAAAGTTATCCAGCTCAGCACAATACTGAAATATACTGTAGGACTTCTAATATACTAACATTGTGTAGTAATAATAATAGTAGTAGTAGTAATCTTGTAGAACCTGAAAGCAGTACATAACATGTCCATTTATTATGTAACATTCTATATAACTTAAAATGTACTTACGCATTTTGTTTTATTTATAAAAAGAAGCACCAATATTCTTTAATCTTTATCATCATACCATACTGGAGGATCATAATAGCCTGTGAGCAAATAACTTTAAAATAATTAAAATAATAATAAATAATGATTTATTAGGTGCCAAGCACGAAGTGCGAGGCAACCTATTGTTTTTGCTATGTTTATTATTATTAGGTGCCAAGCACGAAGTGCGAGGAACCTCTTGTAATTCTTAGTTTTATTATTTATATTCCGACGTATTTGACTTACACAGCCTACACTGATCACACGCTTTTTATGACGCTTTTTATGACGCTTTTTATGAAACTTACTAGACCTGTAGAGGTTGACCCAAAATTAGCAGACAGCAAATATTACACTGATTGGCCCAAAGGTGGCGCTATACCAACTGTCCAAAAATGCAAACTTTGCACAAGCATATCTCGTAACCGGTTTGACCTACACTCATGAAACTTTGCTCACACATGCATATCCACATGCTGAACAAATATGCCTCAAGAACCTATGACTTCCGGTTCCCAGATTTTCCGCCATTTTGGATTTAGTTAAAAACAGTAAATTGCCTAACGATCCCAGGTTTTTTGACTTTGACAAAAATCCTTTAGCCCATATCAGCTATGGACCATTATCTTCAATCTGACCTAAAGATTAGTCTGTAGGCTACAATAAAGTTTAAAGCACCCAGGAGCCATTGAGTTCTAAAACGGGCGTGGTTTAAACCGCAAAAATAGTCAATTGCTCATATCAACATCAAGTTGGACTCCTATGATGTTGACTCCAATACAAAAGTTGTTCGGAATCAAATTGTGAACAATATAAACTCAACATATTTTCAAATAGGGCGTGGCATTGAAATGGGCGTGGCCTGTCACTAAAATCGCCACAGTTCATAGACGCAATGTTTGATTTGAGTGGGGTAAATCACTTTGCGGAGACTGTCATAGTTATGAATATGAAATTCACTGGACACGTGTAGACTAGTGCCTGTAGCTCACATACCACAATTCGTGTTTGTCATGTTTGTAGCGCCCCCTACAGGAAAAAAGGGGCTGCTTAAAAAGCAGCCCCTGCGCCACGTTTCACCAATATGTATGAAAATCGGTAGGCATGTATAACGTGCCAATACCTACAGAAAAGCCTCTTGGACCCATGCCCCAAAATTTTTTTATTTTCAACCAACGCCGTGTTATTTGTGACTGTACGTTGAATGGCGTTTTGAGTTGGCCATTTTGAATGGAATTTTTTCACTTTTTCGTCTTGTATTTCAACAAACTCTTCCTAGGGAATTTATCTCATCTGCTTCTACAGATTACATAAATTCGCAAAAAAAAGAAAATTAATTAAAACTGCGCGCAGTGATGAACGGGACATCGCACCGGCTTGCGGCCGCGTCACATGCCGTCGTAACATGTGCGCTGCCATGTGCGCACATGTTACGATGGCACGTGACGCGGCCGCAAGCCGGTGCGAGGTCCCGTTCATCACTGCACACAGTTTTAACCTATTTTTGTATTTGGCCATCATTGTTTGGTTTGTCAAGTGAATGTGTAATAAAGAACAGATGTATTTAATAATGGGTATGTATTATTTATAAAGCCTTATGAATTTGATGTGTGTGCACAATTACAAAAAGGCTTTGATTTACCAAAGAACAGCTTAAGTTAATGATTTCCTTAAGTAAGTAAATTGTATTTTTATTCTTTGACATCATGACACAGCAGAATGGCATTTCAAGTAAGAATTACAAAATAGTTGCAGATCATTAAAAACAAGGCAAGACGTAAAAATTCAAATGAGCAAAATGCAATTAAAACATCCCCAATTTACAATAATCACAAAACAATACAATGAAAATCAGTGTTGCAGATATTTCGTCGTAATTCTGAGAAACATTTGACATGAAAATTGGATATGAATAAGAAAATAGAAGTTACAAGACACCGTTAACAAGAAATATTGTTTGGGCTCTCCGTCATCTCCTTCCACTCGTGGTTTTATTTTACCCATGAACCCTTGGGGCAGGGGTCAGGGGTCAGAGGCTTATCCCTAGGACTGACCCTTAGGGTCAGCGATGATGACGTTCTTCAGGTTTCCAGAGTCAGTCCAACTACGGCTCTTCCCCCTCGGTGTACCAGAAAGGTCCTGGCTATAGATAGACCAGACTTAAAAAGGGTTGATTGAAACAGATTGAGGAGATCGACCACCAGTTGCTGGTGGTACGCCAAACTCTGATCTCCGCAGGTGATCTGTAGTAAATGATACATGGTCCTCGTTTATATAACGCTTTTATCCAAAGCGCTTTACAGTGTTGACTGACATTCACCCATTCATGCACACATTCACACACCGACGGCGGAGTCAACCACGCAGCCAACCCGCTCTACCTCCTGAGCTAATGCCGCCGCCCCCCGCCATGGGATAGTAGCCATGGGAACCAGAGCAAACGGCCAGCTCATGTTTCATATGCCCTGGCATATGCGTCTGCCTCCTCCCGTTCAGACATATTCCCACCAGACATCGCCCTGGGTCGGGCCAATCTCCACCGTGTGTAGATTATGGTTCAGGCTTAATACGATAACGGTCCAGAGGACCACCCTATGAGAGCCATTCTCATAAGAACCAAGATGGCTGCTGCTGGTTTGTCGTTGCTCTGATTGTGTCCAGAGGCATTTTGGTCTGCCTGTGTTGATTACACCCTTGGAAAAAAAATATCTCAAGAGGTTTCAGACTGATATCCATTTTCTAATTGGTCCGGGGATGTCAGGCTAGATCTGTGTGACTGCATTGAGCAAGGCAGCTTACCGCTGGACCTAAACTCCACTTGCACTCACTGTAAACTTACCACAAACACTCATTAAACACATGAACAATTATTCCAAAAAGACGGTACTTCCATACAGACACACGAATAACAGATAGAAGCTGACACGGAATCAGAAACCCTATTGTTGAGCAGAACTTCTTCTGGGCTGGATTTGGGTCAACTGAGTGTGACATGGTTACATTGTAGTCATTAGGATGATGGGTCAGTGGTTCGGGGTAAGGGGTGCTGGTGGGGTCGGGGTTGGGGTTGGAACCCAATACCGTTTAGCTGGAATTAAATAAATCCAGTATCATGACACATTAGAACATCCTGGTGCGGTCATTTTGAATGCAATACCTAACTGGTACTCGGAGTAATGTTGAAATACTTTTTGTTTAACGTTACGAATGCACAGGGAATGTAATCATTTGGTAAACCTTTCCCATAAACACATTTTCTTAGCTCAATTCTCTGTCAAATCTTTCATTTTTTGTCAATCAGTCAATACTGCCAAGGAAATTAAAACAAAGCTTTGTGGACAGGCAGAGTGTCCACAAAGAGACACGCTGGAGACACGTTCTTGCGTTAGTCATTGAAGTATATTTGGTCATAAAAGCAGAACGTTGCTTTCAGCCAGACCCACCGACTCATCTTCATTGATACACGCCAATAAGGAGCTGGTCGCTCTACGACGCGTCAGCAGTCAGCAGACATTGGGGTTTGAACCCAGAACCTCTTCAGCTGGGAGTCAGACAGCCTCACCACGACACTATCCTACCCTACGGGAATGTGTTTACTACACCTCTGCTCCACCGAATGACAGGTAGTAGTCTACAAACACACTAACCGCAGAGACAACCCTGACCCCTTAAGTGAAGATTGGAGACAAGCTCTCTAGTGCATTTCCTCCTCCAGCTCCAGATTCACCTCCTCCTCATCCCTACTTTAGGAGTGTACTGCTTCCTCCTTCTCTCCCTACTTCTCCTCCTCTTCCACTCTCTCCCTCCTCCTCCTCCTCCTCCTCCTCTGACCTCTAATAGCACTGTGCCTTCTCCTCCTCTGTCCTCCAGGAGCACTGTGCTGCCTCCTTCTCCTCCTCCTCCTCCTCTAGGAGCACTGTGCTGCCTCCTTCTCCTCCTCCTCCTCCTCCTCCAGGAGCACTGTGCCGCCTCCTTCTCCTCCTCCTCCTCCTCCTCCTCCTCTAGGAGCACTGTGCTGCCTCCTTCTCCTCCTCCTCCTCCTCCTCTAGGAGCACTGTGCTGCCTGCTCCTCCTCCTCCTCCTCCTCTAGGAGTGCGTTGCTGCCTGCTCCTCCGGTGCTGGCTGCTCCTCCTCCGGGACCTTGTTGAGGGCTGTGATTGGTCGGTAGAGCTGGGGCTGGCCCTGGGAGAGGGGCGAGTCGGCCTGGGGGAAGAGGAGGGCGGTGCGGCTCTTCAGGGGCCTCCTCAGCAGGAAGCGGCCCGAGGTCACCAGCTCGCCGTAGCCCTGGGCGTGGGAGAAGGCGTAGCCCGACCGCCGCGTGCTGATGCGTCTGACCGGGGGCCGGCGGGGGGCGGGAGCCGGCAGCGCCTCCTTACGCACCTTGTGTCTCACCTGGAGGAGGAGAGAGGATAAAGGAGGAGGAGGAGGAAGGGGGAGGAGGAGGAGGAGGAGGAAGAGGAGGAGGAGGAGATTGAGTGGAAGAGGAGAGGGTAGAAGATGAGAAGAAAAAGAAAAATGTCAGCTAGAGCAGCCTGATCTTAACACAGAATGGAGTTTAGATTATTTGATACTTTTTTATTTGATACTATACTAGCATAATGTTTACTAGGGGACATCTAGGTTGTAGTTAAGGCTGTACAGTGCTGTGGGAAACCCTGACATATGTTGTGTTGATGGTGCAGTCGGTACCTTGTCGTTGATGGTGGGCCACAGCTGGATGAGTGTGAAGCGGTAGGCGACCACGGGCAGAGCACAGAGGATGGAGGTGAGCAGGATGGTCAGCCACACGTTGGGCTGGTTCAGGGAGTTCCTGGCCGTGCCTGTCGAGGAACCACATCATCTCAGCTCCTCCCACATGCTCTGACATCATCTCAGCTCCTCCCACATGCTCTGACATCACCTCCACTCCTCTCATCATACACTAGCTGACATAACCCTGACATAGCCCCACCCTTTCCACAGCTCATACGGTACGTGATTGTGTTTGCGGTGGTGAGATGCTGTTCAGGGCCGTTACCAGCAGAGGGCACAACACTCACCGATGAAGGGAAAGGTGGAGGTGAAGATGAGGAACATGCCGTTGCTGTACATGGTGAAGGTGATGGCGAAGTACGCAGACAGACTGCCCCACACAAAGAACTGGTTCACTGCTGTCCAGTAGTGGGTGTCCAGACACAGCTGGGACAAACACACAGATAACAGGTCACTCTCAGCTCACACTTTTCACACATTCCTCTTTCTATTCCATCACATCACATATACTGTATGATCTCACCTGTATACCATCTCACCTGTACATTACCTTGACGTACCCCACCTGCTCCTTAAATCACCTGTGCACATCCTGACATGACCTGTATATGACCTCACCTATTCATTACCTCACCTGTACATGACCTCACCTGTACATGACCTCACCTATTCATTACCTCACCTGTACATGACCTCACCTGTACATGACCTCACCTATATCTCACCGATGCCCTGACCTCCCCCGGTGCGTTCTCAGCCTCACCTGTATCGTGACGGCGATGAGCAGGCAGGTCTGCGCCAGCAGGGCGAAGGACTGGTAGTCCACGATGTCCTTGCCGTCGTCGCGCACCGTGTCGTACATGGCCGCCCAGGGGATGAAGAAGAGGATGAGGGAGCTGTAGCAGCTGTGCATCATGCAGCGGACGAAGGCCTTCTTGCTGAAGTAGAGGTTGAGCTGCCCCGGGGCGAAGAGCTGCGGGTGACGGGAGCTCCAGCGGTCGTTCACGTCCTGCACCCACAGACAACCACAGTCAGGAAGTACACTGAAGTACAACAGTACAGGATATAGTAAATAAAGGTCAAAATTAAAATATGTAAGAATCAGTGAAAATTTAAATAAGTAGCCGCATTGATCACAATAATATATATATATATATATATATATATATATATATATATATATATATAATTATTATTATTATATTATTATTACTGCCTTTAAGGTCTTACTTTAAGTACTTACTTTAAGTAAGTAATAATTAGAGAAACTAAGACAGTGGTAATAAGTAATAATAATTAATGAGGTGTAGTAAAGTGTAAGTGTAAAGGGTTCAAGCGGTAGTGGTCCTCCATGCCCGTCTGGGCGTGGCGGTCCCCTCTTCGCTGCCCTCTGTTCTGGGCGTGGCTAAAGGCGGTGTCTGGGCTCTGACAGTCGTACCTGGTCGAAGAGGCTCATGCCGAGGACCGGCAGGGCCGTGTAGACCAGGTTGTACAGAGTGATGAACCACTCGTCATACACAGTCTGCAGAGAGGACACACAACACACACACACACACACACACACACACACACACACACACACACACACACACACACACACACACACACACACACACACACACACACACACACCGTACACTTAACGTATGAAACTGTTAAAAGTGTCCTAGGTTTCACTAAGTCATCCTTCATCATTAGCGGCACAGGCCACTCATAAAGCTACTGCTAAAGCTAGCTACTCAGTGAAACATGATCTGATCCCTGCTGCCCCCTACTGGGCAGTGTGTGAACCACAGCATGTAACAAACACGTCAGACCCCCACCAACCCCTTTGGCCGCGCTCCGTCGCGCGTCGTCACACTCACCTGCGCCGAGAAGCCGCAGAAGAAGGCGTACCAGAAGTGGACGAAGGTGAAGGTGAAGTTCTTGTAGAAGAAGTAGCGCAGGAACTTGCACATGCGCAGGTAGGACCAGCGGCCGTGGACCAGCAGGAGCCGCTGCAGGTAGCGGAACTGGGCGAAGGAGTAGTCGCTGGACAGCACCGCCTGCATGCCCTCCTGGCCCGAGATCCCCACCCCGATGTGGGCCGCTGGGGGGCCCAGCGTACCCATCCAATCAAACTTTATTCATTTTTAGTGCCTTTTGTACTAAATTGCAAGACAAGGTGCTTAACAATGCAACGAAAATAAATCAATAAATAACAGGGATTAAGAGAAAGCTGAATTAAAAAGGTATGTTTTAGGTTTAAGATAGTGAGTCACATTTGACATAAATTTAGATATGGGATTATTTTATTATTATGGGATTATTAGAAAAGCCACACAAGAAGCTATCATCCTTTGGTTGAGTAAAAAAGAACGTCATTTACATTTAGGGCATTTAGCAGACGCTTTAATCCAAAGCGATTTACAAAAAGTACACTTACTACTAACATTACATTTAATAAGTACTACTCCACGGGGGAATAGATCCAGACCCTCCCTCCCTCAGACCCTGCCTCAGACCCTCCCCCGCGGCGGCGGCGGCGGGCCTCCCTCCCTCCAGTCTCACCCTTGATCATGCTGACGTCGTTGGCTCCGTCTCCGATGGCCAGCGTGACGGCCTGCTTGTAGTGCTTCACCAGCTCCACCACCTGGGCCTTCTGCAGCGGCGTGACGCGGCAGCAGATCACCGTCTGGCACATGCACGCCGTCCGCAGCAGCTCCAGCTGCAGCTCCTTCTCCAGGGCGAAGGCCTGGGGAGGGGCATCGTGGGTAATGACCTTTTTTTTATTCAATCTTTTGAGATTTGTTTTCGCATTTTTATGCTCTATGATAGAGTGAGATAGACAGGAAGGTATAGTAGAGAGAGGAGGACATGCAGCAAAGGACCACGGGAAGGAATCGAACCCGGGTCGCTGCGGGCATTTAGTTTATTTATTTCGATCACATATATACACACAACAAACAAGCAAACAAGCAAATAAATGGCATTGGCTTTGATGAGATGCATAGGAAGATGTTAAAAGATGGAGTGGAGAAGAATGAGAGAAATATGCCAAGATCAAAAGGGGATGAACCAAAAGATTGCCGAACATGTGAAATATAATTGAGTGTCTTAGCAGCGACGTCCCGTAAGTGTGATGTAACAAAGCGCCTCCCGTACCAGGCTGTGTCCGTTGATGACCAGCGCGTACTCCCCGTTCACAGCCTCATCCTCCACCTTCCTGGTCTTCTGGCGCCAGAACAGGCCGGCCCGGGCCTCCACCACCACGGGCTGATCCGGAGCATCCGGGGACATCGTCCGCCGGGCCTTTCTGCAGCACAGGAGGACAGGGGCTGGATGGAGGCGGGCCTATTGGATGTTCTACGTCCTGGCCCGTTCATGTACGCAGTTATTTCATGTCGTACTTAGTTGTGTAGCATCTTATCCTAGCTGTCTCTGTTGTATACGGGGAATGGGTTAACCTAGTGATTGTTAGTGCTTTGCACTTGGTTCTAAATCCTTACTGTACCGACACAGACATTGTTTGTCCTTCTTCTGACGAATGTACTTATTTTAAGTCACTTATAAAAGCGTCTGCTAAATGCCCTGAATGTAAATGTAATTGTTTGGCGAGGGCCTTGTTTGTGGACCCAGGGTGTGGTCCCCAGTGTCCGAGGTCTAGCGGAACCCACTGACAACACAGGTTTCTGAGTGTACTGTAAGGTGCTTTGGATATGAGTGTCTACCACTTCAGAGGTTCTGAAACCTTTCAATGCCGTGACCCACCTGGGGCGCTACATATTTTGTGCACATTTTGTGAACCAGAATTAGCAATACGTTGTTACCATGTCCAAAATAAAATTCTCTATGTACACATTAATTGAATATACCATTCCCCTTTCCCTTCTCTTCAAACATTCTAATGATAAAAAATAAACACAAATAAAATAAAAAAATAAACACAAGACATGTAGGTATGCTATAACATTAAACACAGGAAATGTTTTTAATGTTTTTGTCTGGGGGTTGATTGTGACCGTGCCGTGACCCGCTTCCGGCTCGCAACCCGCCGTTTGAAAACCAATGTAGTAGAAGGAGGAGAGAGTCAAATAAATAGTGGATGGACAGGCTGGGCTCAAACCCAGAACCTGTCTGAGCAGAAACAGAGAATACAACTCTGTGTACATTTTAATTGAATATAGTATTCTCCACACACACACACACACACACACACACACACACACACACACACACACACACACACACACACACACACACACACACACACACACACACACACACACACACACACACACACACACACACACACTTACTGCAGCTCGTCTCGCACGCCCTCCGCCGTGTTTGCCGCGACGGTGAACACCTCCGTCATCTCCTCCCGCAGCATGTTGCAGGCGTAGCCGATGTTCTCCGCCGTCTCTGCATCAACACACACACACACACACACACACACACACACACACTGAGACCGGAGCCTTCCGGAACCTCCCAGAACCTCAGACCTACCAGGTGGACCCTTTTGTTTGAGGGAGTTTGACGAGTTTGCTCTGGAACTGCGACTGTTGCTACGGTTTGTTTCTTTTTTCAAAGCTTAGCTTTGCTTTGTTAGATGCACAGGTTGATAACCTTTATGTTAAACTGGTAGAATGGGATGGAATAGAATAGAATGCAATAGAATAGAGCCTTATCGTCCACTAAGTGGAGATTTTACTTTATTTGCTTATATTTGACAGTATTGGATATTTGACTTGGGCAATTAGAACATTTAAATAATGTACCGATCATTGCGATCCCTTTCCCCCACCTTGTTTGTCCCCTGTCAGCACCCATATCTTGATGTCGGCTTTGGCCAGCTGCTCGATGGTCTGGGGGACGCCATCCTGGAGCTTGTCCTCCACGGCGGTGGCTCCCAGCAGCTGGAACCACAACACACACCGGAGTCAGATCCACCACACTACCTTTAAGTGGGCCGTGTTACAGCCTGTGTATACACCTCACAGTACAGTCGCTCCACGAAAACCTAAAACAAGTATATCAATACTAATGCATTTTAAACTTAAAGCTGAGATTAATGTAGCCGTCTTTCTTCATCTCTGCCAGATTCAGTGTGAAAATGATGTTTTCCTCTGTTTGTATTTTACATTATTTACTGTATGTTTTATTGTTTTTTTTTTTTTAGAGTAAACTGCTGCGTAGGAGTAAGGGGGGGGGGGGGGTAGGACATCTTGCTGTAGGATTACTCTAGACAATGGTCAATGGGGTTTCAAACACACAACCTTTCCTCTGGGAGTCAAAACTATTTAACCGACAGCTAGACCATCCTGCTAAATAACGATGAAATCAAGCAAGAGTTATAGTAAGATGCGTGCGCGGACCATGAGGTCTTTCTCTATCTCCTCGTACAGCTCGTCCAGACGCTCCTCCTTGCCCTCCATGGCGATGTTGGCCTCATGGTGGCGCCGTCGCCAGTCCTCCATGTAGTCGTCGTCCAGGTCCTTGTAGGCCAGCGCCAGCGTGCGGAGCCCGTCCCCCGCGTACTCCTGCACACAACGTCACCACCATGTTCAGCACACAGGACACCAAGAGAGACAGTACTGAGGCAAAATGTTATTCAGGACACAGGCTCATCTGAATAAATTAGAATATTGTATTGGAAAAGTTAATTAATTTCAATAATTCAATTTAAAAAGTTTAACCTTTTCTACTATTCGACTATTCTCACTCACATTAAGGTGGGTGGTGGTACTGGTTGTACTGGTGTACTCACATTGTGGTGGTACTGGTTGTACTGGTGTACTCACATTAAGGTGGGTGGTGGTACTGGTCTACTCACATTAAGGTGGGTGGTGGTACTGGTTGTACTGGTGTACTCACATTAAGGTGGGTGGTGGTACTGGTTGTACTGGTCTACTCACATTAAGGTGGGTGGTGGTACTGGTTGTACTGGTGTACTCACATTAAGGTGGGTGGTGGTACTGGTTGTACTGGTGTACTCACATTAAGGTGGGTGGTGGTACTGGTTGTACTGGTGTACTCACATTAAGGTGGGTGGTGGTACTGGTTGTACTGGTGTACTCACATTAAGGTGGGTGGTGGTACTGGTTGTACTGGTGTACTCACATTAAGGTGGGTGGTGGTGGTGTCCTTGAGCTTCGAACAGGAGGGGTGGAGCCTCTCGTATACGATGGTGTCGGCTCCCTTACAGAACAGGATGAGCTTCCCCTTGGGGCTACGCACTGAGGACCACACACACACACACACACACACACACACACACACACACACACACACACACACACACACACACACACACACACACACACACACACACACACACACACACACACACACACACACACACAGTTTAGGACCTTACAAATGCAATTTATAATGAAATACTAACTATGAGATACCACTGGTAAAAAAAAAAGGATCAAAAGATATACATATATATATAAATATACTGGCTCAGGTGAAATAAATAAAAGACGATACATAAAAAGTACAATATAATACATAATTTAAATAAATAAAAATTAGCACACATTTTAAAGAGATAAAAAGATAAATATAACTTAATTAATCTTTGCCTCAACTATATTTTGTATCTATTACTTTTTATTGTATTTCATATTTTTAGCTATTTTGATAAAAGTAAATCCAAACACAGTACAACCAAATAAAGTAGAATAAATCTATAAAAATGCATGGTTTGGCAAAGAAACATTTTATTTGGAAAATACTAACATTTATTCTGTTTTCTAGTTTATATTATCTTTAAACGCATCTAGATTAATTAGAAGTAACTCCTCCTGTCTCACCCACCTTCTGTCTAACATGTGGTCCTGTCTCACCTATCTCCCTCCTACTGTCTTACATGTGGTCCTGTCTCACCCACCTCCTGTCTAACATGTGGTCCTGTCTCACCTATCTCCCTCCTACTGTCTAACATGTGGTTCTGTCTCACCCACCTCCCCCATCCTGTCTCACCTATGACGGACATCCTCTTGCGGACGTTGTTGAAGTCGAGCACGGCCAGGAGGTCGTAGGTCGCCTCGCGGCCCATCTCCATGATGCGGACCGACTCGGGGGTGCGGGAGCGGAACACAAAGCCAAAGTTCCGGGCGGCCGTGACCAGCGCGCCCTCGTCTGGGGACTGGGCCTGGTAGTACAGCTCCCCTGGATCACACGCCACGGGGGAGGAGGGGGGCAGGGGTGAGACGTCTTTAAAGATCTGGGGGTACGACTAGAATAGGGTCACATGGCTGTACGTTACAAACACCCCTTATTGTTCTTACACTGTTCGGTTTCTGCAAAACCAATTTCAGCGTCTTTCAAAAGACGGTCTGATTAGCCCGGTCTGCTGTGTAGCCTGGTCTGCTGTGATTGGTCGGCACGTCGCCCAGTATGCTGTGATTGGTCAACATGTGTCGGCAAATTCCCATCACAAGTTGTAAACTGTCTGAGGGGCGTGAATTCTCCAGACGTAAAGCATGCACTGTATACATCCGTCATGTTACAGTCTAAAGCAAAGGGAAAAGTATGATATCACCCCTTTAACAACCTCCTCCTGCTATTGGATGGGAAGAGAAGGTTGCATTCTGGTATATATTATGTTTTAATTGTATAGGATATGCATTATGTCAAATACAATTAATTAATTAATTAATTAATTTACATGGCACTTTGCACCTTTAGGAGAAAGCCCTGACACGGTCTCGCAGGACCCCTTAAATCGATAAAGTTTTCCCCCTTTTCATTCTTGAAACTCGTAATGATGGACTCAGCGGGTCAGACAGCAGCAGACTGTATGCATAATGCTAATGCTACCGCTAACGGCGGCCCACTCTGACGGCCCGGGGGCCCCTCCTCACCCTCTGTCTTCTCCTCGGGCATGACGGTGTGGCAGAGCGCCAGCAGGCGGAAGAAGTGCTGCGCGGCGAGGTCCCCCGCCCGGACCAGCTCCACCAGGCCGGGGTCGTGGAACACGAACTTGGGGTCGGCCAGCTGGTTCCAGGAGAAGTCCACCGTCTGGGTTTTCTGTAGCGAGACCACCGGAACCTCACTGCACTGAACGTACCGGAACCTCACTGCACTGAACGTACCGGAACCTCACTGCACTGAACGTACCGGAACCTCACTGCACTGAACGTACCGGAACCTCACTGCACTGAACGTACCGGAACCTCACTGCACTGAACATACCGGAACCTCACTGCACTGAATGTACCGGAACCTCACTGCACTGAACGTACCGGAACCTCACTGCACTGAACGTACCGGAACCTCACTGCACTGAACATACCGGAACCTCACTGCACTGAATGTACCGGAACCTCACTGCACTGGAACGTACCGGAACCTCAGTGCACTGAACGTACCGGAACCTCACTGCACTGAACATACCGGAACCTCACTGCACTGAATGTACCGGAACCTCACTGCACTGGAACGTACCGGAACCTCACTGCACTGAACGTACCGGAACCTCACTGCACTGAACGTGTGTCACCACGCACGCACGCACACGCACACACACACACACACACACACACACACGTCACACACAGCTTACGTCTGTAATTTCAACTCGTTGTCCCGAAAAGTCAAGCAGCTCTCCTGGAGTGAGAAAAAAAAAAAACAAGTTCAATATCTATTCATTAAGTAAAAAAAAAAATATATATATATATATTTCTGTATTTTAAACAAAATTAATTAAGTTTCTACCAATACTTCCAAACACTGCGTTTTCAACTAAATACGACAATATTTGTGTATATTCTCCCCCCAAAAAAATGTAATAATGACATGAATGAATGGTTACCTAAAAACACAATATTCCATTCCATTCCATTACGAGCCGGGGATCGAACTAGCAACCTTCCGGCTACCAGTCAACCCGCTCTACCCCCTGAGCTACTGCCGATGTACCCCCGCGCTGGGCGGCAGACGCCCCGGGGTTCCTACCGTAGGACTTCCCGTTGATGGAGCACTTGTTGAAGGTCATGATGTTCTGGGTGAGGGTCCCCGTCTTGTCGCTGAAGATGTACTTGATCTGGCCCAGCTCCTCGTTCAGGGTGGTGGTCCGGGCCTGCGCTGGCGTGTCGCTCTTGGGGTAGTACATCTTCCTGTCCCAATCGATGTAGAAGCTGTTGCCCAGACGGATGATCTCCACACTGAGCAGGGACACACACACGCACGCACACACACACACACACACATGACATGCTGCTGCTTTATGAAGTTATTGCTCATCCATTTATTGACAGTAGCATTAGTATAATTTGGTTCAACAGAGATGTATGCTTGGGTATCATCCCAATAGCTACATTAGTTTACAGTGGTGATACCACCAAGCTATAGCTTATCCACTGATAATAGTAAAGGACTAAGACAACGTCCTTGTGCAACACCAAAACATATATCATGCTCTCCAGCCTGACTGAGAACGTTCTCCCTGTCATATATTTAAAGAACATATGTTACATTATGTTTCCTTGGGACACAGTCAGACAGACCAACTTAATGTGGAAGACGGTGAGGATCTTGTGCTCATTCTGTCTTATGCTGCACTTGACTCTAAGAGAACCAGAACCAGACCTTATTAGCGTCAGGGTTATCTGTCGCCGTCATCTCACTTTAGAAATGTCCAATTACCAAGGCAGGGATTTTGTTCCATCAGAACCTTCAAAGCCATGTGTGGACTGGGGTGGTTGAAGCAGCCTCACCTGGCCTGAGTCAGGCTGATTAGACGCTGGGTGAGGCTGCACACCTGTGGGGCATTGGCTAATCAACACACATGTGGTGCGTTGGCTAATCATAACAAACACACACACACACACACACAAACAAAGGAGAGCTCTTACATGTCAGCATGGACCACCTGCTCTGCCGGTTGCTCTTTTGCAAACTAGCCAAAAGTGGCGTTACATCATCTCCCTGTTGTGCTTTGTGTCAGAAGAGCCCAGCAAAGCCACTTAGATGGCGTGTGGACAGGTCTACTGCCGCTCTCCAGACCCCTGCCCCAGCCAGTGGACCAGCCCCCGGCTCCCAATCGGCTGTCTGCTGCCTTGCTGTCCAGCCTCCTTTGGAGGCTGTGTTTTTGTATGAAGTTACCAGTAAAAGAGGCTGGATTGAGACGGCCTTCAAAGGCAGTGCAGTGAGTCACTACATCATGGTGCCGCAAAGGTACAGAAAGTCGTCTGTCAACCATGGTTATAGTATCACCTGTAGGTCACTGGTACTGTAGCAATAACCATGGTTATAGTACCACCTGTTGGTCACTGGTACTGTATCAATAACCATGGTTATAGTACCACCTGTTGGTCACTGGTACTGTAGCAATAACCATGGTTATAGTACCACCTGTTGGTCACTGGTACTGTATCAATAACCATGGTTATAGTACCACCTGTTGGTCACTGGTACTGTAGCAATAACCATGGTTATAGTACCACCTGTAGGTCACTGGTACTGTACTGGTCACTGTAGCAAAAGCAGTTGTAGCAAGCAATGGCAGCAGCACGTCCCTACGTCGATATAATTGAGATTTGTACAAGAATACTGGGCTGTTGCCCGCCATTGTTTTTTCTTCTTTTAAGCTCACCCCACACTACAAGAGAAATGTCCCGATATCGTGCCTGATTTGCCCCTTACGATAATCGGGGTGGCGTTCCCATGGCAGCCGAATCTGGACGAAGATCGGCCAAGATTATCCTGTCTGCCGTAGTGTTCTAAGATATAATCTCATCATCAGCGGGTGCAGGGGATTGTGGGACATCTTGACAAACAAAGGAAATGCCCAAAAGCCGCCTCGTCGGAGGCACCTCAGCAGGCAGCGTGTTGTAAACATCAGAGCGAGCCGTGACTCGACGTCTCCCCGACGCCACCTGAACAGACAGCAGTTGAGCCTTTTGGGACTCAGATGTGTGTTCGCTGGTGGGTTGAAGCCGCCTCACCTGGCCTGAGTCAGGCTGATTAGACTCTGGGGCTGGCTGAGGCTGCACACCTGTTGTGCAGTGGATAATCAAGACAGACACACACACACACACACACACACAAAGAGAGCTCTCCTCTGATGTGTGTCATGTCAGCGTGTGTCTTGTACCCCCTGCTCTGCGGGTTAGTCTTTGTCAACTTGCGATCATCTGGTGTTACAACGTCTAGCTGTGATGTGTGTGTCAGAGGAGCCCAGCGAAGCCACTTATGTGGTGCGTGGCTGGGTCTAGTGCCACACTTAGGTCCAACAAAATACTCTTTGAACCAAATATTGAACAAGGGAACTGAGGACCCTGGTAACAGACCCCTGTGTAGTCTAGAGCAGCGGTCCCCAACCTTTATTACACCACGGAGCGGTAGTATGAATACGGTGTTACACCGTGTTCTGTTACCCGTCGTACAGTGTGACACCAGGGCTCGCTGGGGCGTATTTTCTGCAACATGCATGTGCTTAAAGCGTAGACTGAGGCCCTGTTTACATGAGGATGCTTGCGGGTAAAAACGACAAAATATTTTATCGGAAGTGCCTTTCGTTTAGACGGTAACGCAAAAATCTGAAACCACCCTCCAGAGTGGAAAACTGGAAGTGGAATACCCTCTGCCGTAGCGTTTCCGTCTACACTGCCAAGATGCAAAACTCTAGAAGAAGGAAGATTCTACTCATGCGCTCAGACATGGCGGCGTTGTGTGATAGTGTATCACAGCACCACCTAGTGGCCTGGCATGCATTTCCTCCCGAAAACGCTTGTCTAAATGCAGAATAAAAAGTGAAGACGCGTCGCCACTTTTGCGTCTTCTGCTCAGACCGTCATCACGTAAACGTGGCCTGAGATCACCCCTAATAAACATTGTATCGCCATTGCTCAGTCGGTAGGGGTTCATTAGTCTTGTCACGCCGGGCGACAGCCCATTGAGTGACTGAAGCAAAGCCGTTGATAAAATCCTCCTTGTAATAAAATGTGTAACAATTTAGTCCACCACCGGGGGGCGTCAGCACCGACCTGACGTAGAGCGAGATGGGCACCACGGTGTTCAGGATGATGACGTAGGACCAGAAGGCCAGGAAGGCGGAGAAGCCGGCGTTGACGCCGTCCGGGCGAGGGAGGAAGGCGGTGAACACGGAGCCCTCTCTCACCTCCCAGATAGCGTTGCCCACCGCCAGGATGCTGCACATCACGGCCAGGAAGCCGAAGATCTGGAGAGGAGAAGAGCCATGGAACTCTATTGATACTTTATCAAACGTCCTGTTTGTTATTGAATAAAAGAGAAAGAGGACACACTTGTGTGTGGTTGTGTGTATATTATTAGTATAGTAGAACTATAGCATACCGGTATGATCATTATTATCGCTGTTAATATATTAATTGTATTATTGGCATAAGTATTAGTAGTTAGCTGTGTGTGTGTGTGTGTGTGTGTGTGTGTGTGTGACCTACACAGAGAACCAGCACGTTCATGAGGCCATCGATGCTGGTCCGTTTGAACACCGTCTTCCCAGAGTTCTGCATCAGCTTGGTGTCCGGACCTCAGGACAGGAAACATGCAAAGAAACATTTTAATGGATTATTTATGGGTTAAAAATCACCGGAAAAGTTGGACCGTTGATGTCATCAGTCCCAGATCTGCATTCTCCAACATGGGACCAGTGATGTCATTGGTCAAACTGTTTCCCATTGTTTTGCAGTAACCGAGGGAATGTTGCATGCTGGGTATTTCCACAACCTGTGTTTGATCAGAAGCTTCTCTCTTATGGGAGAGGTGAGCGGGGGGGTCCCCTTTAACAGTTCCTAAGATGTTGTAATAACAGAACTGTGACAGTGTGTCAAAGGTTTGATTTGTAATTTCTCCCGCTAGGGACCTGTCAAGTTAAACTGACGTAAAATAGACTGCTATTTAAATATCATATTGATAAGTTAGGTCTCTACTGGCATGTTTACCAGTAGAGATCGTGTTTAGTGAGTGGGTAAAGCCTTTGACATGCAACCTCGTCAAATGTAACAGACCACTTACTTCAATCTTCAGATTTACTGATTTTCTCTGGTTTTGAACATTGTCGGAAACAGTTGTAATACTATAAGTACACAACTCAACAAAATACATAACATAGGCCTAGTCCTTTTTAGACGTTACATATCCTACCGTTAACAGTAGCAGTTATTTAATACGCAGTACCACCCGCGGCCTGCAGGGGTCAGTGTTTTACCTCCGAAGACGACGAGGCCGAAGCACCACTCTGTGTTCCTCAACGTGCAGCCCCTCAGCAGCACCTTGTCGTTGTCCAGCGCGTACGTCTGCCCGTGCACCGTCAGCGTCCCCTTGAACTTGTCCAGGCGGTTGTTGGGGGGCTCACAGCGCACCTCCCCTGTGGGGAGCACACATTTCAAATCAAGAGTCCTCAAAAAAAGCAAATTCGACTTTCGAATCTGTTCATAATAAAGCAAGGAAATAATACACACTTTATTACACACCGGTTAGTAGCAACAACTTTAGTTTAACTTCATCTAATGCCCTTCTACAGTTGGTGTGTGTGTGTGTGTGTGTGTGTGTGTGTCACCTTTGAAGCTCCCGAGCCCGGGGATACTGTCGCCGATATCTCCTGTCACCGTAAGGGCCTGTTTCACCTTCAGGTTGGTCTCCCTGGACACACACACACACAGGCACACACACACACACACACACACACAGAAGACGGAAAGTTTCTGGCATTATATTACCTGCTATAAAAGTGTAAGTGAAGCCAGTGTTTCAGCTCTGTGTAAACCACATGAAATGTGCCACACAAGTAAACTGGACTTGACTAAGTGCAAATAGCTCCACCATGACTGGTCATTTGAAGCCTGCTTAAGACCAGCTACCAGCAGCTACCCTCCGGACTACGCAACCCTGGCTGACTCCGTTCAGTTCAAGTCATCAGAGTATGTACTCAGTATATATAAATAAATATATGTTGCATTTTTTTATGTAGGTAGATCATTTTGGTCATTTTGAAAGTAGCTCGCAAGCCCAAAAAGTGTGGACACACCCCTGCTCTAAAGGATGGTCTTATTTTAGTAACAGGGATTCATACATCACGGATCAAAACAGTAGACTTTACACTGCCCATTTAACCCTCCAGCAGCCATAAAACAACTAGAATAAACAGGTAGAATAAAGAGTGATGCCATACCCGTCTAGCTCAGCCGTTTCTATGTAGACCAGGTTCAGCGGCTCACTGGACGTCAACAGCAGCAGGTCAGCCTGGGATACACAGTCAGACAGACTGATGGTCAGACAGACAGCCACAGACAGCCAGACAGACTCAGAAAGACAGCCAGACAGACTGATCCAGAAAGAGAGACAGACAGCCATAAAGCGACAGACAGACAGACAGACAGACATCCAATGACCTACAGACACACAGACAGACGCACAAACACAGACATACAGACACACAGACGGCCAGACAGACAGCCAGACGGCCAGACAGACACACAGACGGCCAGACAGACACACAGATAAACAGACAGACAGACAGGCTTAGAGTGACACATACATGGACATACAGACATACAGACAGACAGACAGAGAGAGAGAGAGATCCGTACTCACCGTAACAAACTGGTTGTTCTCCAGTTTGATGACGTCTCCAACCTGAACATTCATCCACTTCTCACTCCGTAGTCTGGGAGGGGAAGACATGCAAGACGCATGTTTAAAAAGGAAGAAAGACATAACACACACAGACACACACACACACATACATCTGCCAGCTGCATGTTTTGAATATATTTTCCCTCCAGTGAACTTTAGACTTGCTGTGATTTGGAGACTCACTCTCCATCGATGAGGACGTCCACGCGACGGTTGTTCACCTGCTTGTCGCTCCTGTGCCGGTTCTGATTGGTCGGGAAGATTACCAGGTGAAGTCATGAGTTCATCTTTCACCGAATACAACCATAAACCACTGACTATTAACCAACCATAAACCACTGACTATTAACCAACCATAAACCACTGACTATTAACCAACCATAAACCACTGACTATTAACCAACCATAAACCACTGACTATTAACCAACCATAAACCACTGACTATTCGCTTTGATCTATAAAGCGGCAGATTTGTCTTTAAGCGATGGTGTCAATGAAATTACAAATACAAGCAGTACTTCACGGTTTTTACATCTCGGATTTTCCATTGTAGCGTTTCTCCCTGACCTCTACTGTATTGTATTGTTAACCCTAACTCTACTTAACAATTAATAAATAAATACCTTAGCTACCATCAACACAATTAACATAGTTCATAGACAGCAATGTTCTCTTATCTTACATTATCTTATCTATATCTTAATTGACAAGGGTTACCATAATAATGATAATGCTCAAAGATACATTTTATAGATCAATTTATGAATACATCAAGTGTTTATTATCATCATGATTATTATGATGAAGATAATAAATAGTAACGGCCGTCTCCTACGATGTCATCGCTGGCGTCTTTGACGGCTGTGATGGTGAGAACCAGAAGGAGAGGAACCACCGTGGTGAACCAGGAGAGGGACGAGATGGCAGGGATTAACTGGGGACAGAACACACACACACACACACACACACACACACACACACACACACACAGACACACAGACACACACAGGTAGGTAGGTAGGTAGGTAGGTAGGGAGGTACGGAAGTAGGTAGGGAGGTAGGGAGGTTGAGGGATAGGTATCTAGGTGGTGTGAATACATACCTGCAGTATCAACAGGACCAGGAAGTAAGCGTTGGCCAGCCTCTGGAACTGTTCAAAGAGGTTGAGCGGTAGGAAGCTGAAGACGTTGTACTTAGAGGTCCTGATGGCGTTGTCCTGGACAGAAGAACAGAGGGCACCTTTAACATACATGTACACACACTGTAGTGCACCTTGAACATACATGTACACACACTGTAGTGCACCTTGAACATACATGTACACACACTGTAGTGCACCTTGCACACTCTTAAACATACACAGAGCCACACTCAATTACACGTGTGCTGCATGGAACACGGACCATTTGATCCGGTGCAGTGATCCATGTTTCTGCTTGATATTAAGTCGACTATGTACATACAGTATACACGGGACAGACAAACAGACAGAGAGAAAGATAGCTCAATGAACACTATATGTACACTCTAAGCTGAATGAATACACTCAAACAACACAATGTTCAATAACTGAAGACACACTGAGGTGCCATGAAGGTTTGCTCATCGCACCAACTAATAAAGAACCGTTGTAATAATGGACCAGGATGTAGATAGTGGCCGGTGAGGGCTGGTGAGGTGGGGGGGGAGGTGGCAGTTGGTGCATCTCAGCTAGAAAGGTTTTTTATTGGTTATGGTTGGTTAGAGATTGTCCACTCACAGCGTACTGATAGGGGAGGTTCAGAGGTCGGTTGTTGGCGTGAATGTATCGCTCTTCCTCTGGAACAGGAAGTCATGGATGAGGAAACAATGTGAGGACACCAATCAATGACTACAGCTTCTAATAATTCTAACAATGACTGCGTTTACATGGACATTAATACTCAGATATTAATCGGAATAAGGTCTTAATCAGAATATGACGCTGCCATGTAAACACCATTCTCCGTAATACAGTTAATAATAATAGCAACAGCTAACTACTAATACTGATAATAATACTGCAATTTCCCAGCTTGGGATCAATAAAGTAAATCTATCTATACTGCCAATTAAACAATTAATATATTAACAGCGATAATATAATTCTACTATACTAATAATACACACACACACACACACACACACACGGGAGCCACTTACCTTTTTCCTTTTGTCTCCCACACAGGGATTCAAAGTATGTCAATGACGACCCCATGCTCAGAGCAGTGATGTCATACTACACCTATAAGACAACAGTGATGTCATACTACAACTAGACAGAGAACAGTGATGTCATACTACAACTAGACAGAGAGCAATGATGTCATGCTACACCTATAAGACAACAGTGATGTCATACTACAACTAGACAGAGAACAGTGATGTCATACTACAACTAGACAGAGAGCAGTGATGTCATACTACAACTAGACAGAGAGCAGTGATGTCATGCTACAACTAGACAGAGAACAGTGATGTCATACTACAACTAGACAGAGAACAGTGATGTCATACTACAACTAGACAGCGAACAGTGATGTCATACTACAACTAGACAGAGAGCAGTGATGTCATGCTACACCTAGACAGATGGCGTCTTCAAAACGCTCAGAGTTTCCGGGAGTTTCAGAGGTTCGGACCTTAAGCTCGGAGGAAAGTGCTTTGAACTCTGTTGGGTCGGAGTTTCGCGCTGAAGTAAAGCGACCCGAGTCCTCTGAGTTCACGTCACAACAATGGCTGCCCATTTCTCTGTCATTACACTGATAGACTAAAGTGAACGTGCAGAAAGTACTAAGAGGTGAACTTAACACCCATTCTAACATTTGCATTACGATACATTATAGCTTACAATTATAAACATCACCTGATAAATTCCCGCTCATGTTCAACCATCGCAAGCAGTTCTAATAACTGATTCATCTGTTCTCTGAATACAGAAAAGAAGTGCAGAGAGGCCCCCGTGTACATCCATACTAGTTGTTGTCCGAAGTCTAGTCTCACAAACTATCAGTTTTTCCGGAAGAAGCAATGTTTTATGGCGTAGCCTACAAACTTCTGAGGGGCGTTTCCTGGACACTCTTATTTCGGAAGAAGGGAAGGTTCACGTAAAGACACGTAAGAGCTTCCGAACCTCCCAACGTTTTGAAGACAGCAAGAGAGCAGTGATGTCGTGACGTCACCTAGACAGAGGATATTGATGTCATGATGTCCCCTCACTTCAACAGGTATACAGAGACCAAAGTGGCGGGTAGGTAGACATGGCTAGAGAGATATTGACATACAGATAAAGAGCTGCAGAGAGTCATACAGCCAGGTAGAGAGATCCATAGGTAGATATAGACGTGGCCAGGTAGGTAGAGAGATCCATCGGTAGATATAGGTGTGGCCAGGTAGGTAGGTAGATCGATAGGTAGGTGGGTCAGGATAAAAGTATGTGAATCAGTAGAGAGATATTTAGTGAAGAACTTGGTACTACCTATCCCAGAGAAGTTGAATCTAAATGACAATTGAACCGTAATAAAGCCATGACCTCCTCATACATTTATAAACAGAGATAATATGGCCCCATTATCACGAGAAGGCGGCCACTCCCTCTCTTCATCGACCTTTAGTACCTTCAGAGCACCTGCTTGCAGATAAGCCCGCCGCCCTAGGTGAGACAGACTCCGTCCTGAACCACAGACCTCAGCCAAAGTCACGACTATCATCTGATCTGATCTATACTAAGGTCTACATACTCTCTCATTGTTCATGTTTACATACATTATTTAAAAAATGTTGGGTTCCACCCAACTTTTTTTTTAAAGTAATATATGTAAACATGAACAATTCATAAATGTTCCCATTAACGTCTGTTTTGTCAGGATACCACCACAAGCTTTCCAGCGGTGGTTTTATTGGTAGAATCATGAGATTAAATCACTTCATCATTCACACTGAATGTCCAAATACATGAAAGACAACCCCATGTTGGTCACTTCATATTCTAAACAACCACGGCATGAAAGCCTCCAAAACTTTATACATGAATACAATTTAACTTAAATGACTAAGGCTGAAGATTCAGTAAACTACCAGTGGAAAGTGGATGATCCTAATACATAAGAGAGAAACTTATAATGGCTCCAAACATCAGCACATTTAAATGCTCTATTCTTCATATATATATATATATATATATATATATATAATTTCTGCCTTGGGGATATGAATAGGTTACTTTATAGTTTAATAGTTTAATTCATATCCTCAAGCCACATCATGGGTACAACACATCACTACAGAGGTCTGCTGTAACCACAGCCCTCGCCTGCTTATCAGCAACACTAATTAATAAAGTGGAAACATTTCCCCAAGTCAAGTCACGGGTTTCCCTC
The DNA here is from genome assembly GCF_964030765.1 of Micromesistius poutassou. Lineage (NCBI taxonomy): Eukaryota > Metazoa > Chordata > Actinopteri > Gadiformes > Gadidae > Micromesistius > Micromesistius poutassou. The sequence continues at coordinate 5,829,604 of NC_140288.1, read as the reverse complement.
GCTTCCTTATCTCAGATCAGATCAGCTCCAAGTTCATACCGCACGTCCTGTAGTAGTCCCCACAGTGACTACTAGAGCCTGGGTCACAGTAGTCCCCACAGTGACTACTAGAGCCTGGGTCACAGTAGTCCCCGCAGTGACTACTAGAGCCTGGGTCACAGTAGTCCCCGCAGTGACTACTAGAGCCTGGGTCACAGTAGTCCCCACAGTGACTACTAGAGCCTGGGTCACAGTAGTCCCCACAGTGTCCTAGCCCTGCGCCCGCTCACTCCAGCCAGGCGTCCCGGCGGAGGTGGAGGTGTGGGGTCGGGTCGGTGACGAGAGACGTACCTGGGGAGGAATCCTGGTTCCCGGAGTCCTTCAGGAGCCGTTGGGAAGGGGAATTAAAAACACACACGCTCGGACGCACTCACCAAGACACACCAACGTCATAAAAGCAGAAACCGAGGGAAGCAAACGGAAGTAAAACACAACCGCTCTCTCCCTCCCTCTTGGATAAGGGGCGATCGAGGAGCGCGAGGGCACGTCTCTCTCTCTCTCTCTCTCTCTTTACAACAACAGGTGCTCACACACTGACCACGCCCCCTCGCCCAGGTAGGGGATCTACAGGTGGGTAAGAGAGAGAGAGAGAGAGAGAGAGAGAGAGAGACAGAAAAGGGAGGGGGGTGTATATAAAGAGAGTGACAGACTGAATGAGAGAACGACAGAGAGGATAGTGTGTGTGTGTGTGTGTCCACCACCAGCGCGGGCTATTTCTCCTCCTGCATCCAATCAGCGCTTGAGCAAACAGAACAAACGATCTTTGGACTCTGATGGTTGGAGAGAGAGAGAGAGAGAGAGAGAGAGAGAGAGAGAGAGAGAGAGAGAGAGAGAGAGAGAGAGAGAGAGAGATGGAGGAGTGGTGGAGGGGGGGTTAAACAACAATACGATGGGGGGAGGGGGAGGGTGAAGGACTCCAGCCAATCACAGAGAGTGGGCATGTGTGTGTGTGTGTGTGTGTGGGGGGTCCCAGCCCGGTATATACACCACGGTGCGCATGTGTCCAGCCACTGGGAAATACCCGCTGCCAGCAGGTCAATGCGACCTATCGGCCGCAGGTTCGATCCCACACTTCCTCCACTCCTCGGGTCCCCCGTTTCACAAATCAATAATTCATCAATCATCTCCCTGCTCCTGTGGGCGTGGACGGGCGGGTGGATATGTACATCCCCAACCTTTCAGAAATGGAATTTAATACGCTGTCCCGCGCACAAAGAGCCCAGTGTGATCCAGGAGGAGACCTCCACCTGACCCAGCAGGTGAATGACTTATTGTCCACATAAACCCTGTGTGTGTGTGTGTGTGTGTGTGTGTGTGTGTGTGTGTGTGTGTGTGTGTGTGTGTGTGTGTGTGTGTCCTCACACACACAGTTATGCTTATAAAATTAATTGTGTGTGCTCACACACAGGCAATTTATTTTTTCATATACAGTATATATATTACAGTATATATTAGATTCATAGTTACATAGTTCATATTAGTCATATTTGTTGAAATTCTCCTTACACCCCAACAGCAATCAATAAATCAAATGCTCTGACAATAAAAATCTATTTTTGATATTTGTGGCAGCCTATAATTAATTTAAATGATTTCATTCGGCCCACCAATGAAAGGATTGGTTGACGCGTTTTGGGGGAGTGGCCTTGGAGGCCATCTGAAAGGAGGGCTGGAATTAGTTTCAGCGTCTTCCAAAATAGCTAGCTCACTCTGGCTAGTGTCTCTGCCTTCCCTCGCTTTAATTCTGCCACAATCTGAGTGTGTCATAATTGATAATTCCTTAGCAAAACATTTTTTCAATTACCTTTTTTTTCAACCATCAAACACGAAACGTGTTCACATGTTTATGGATTTTCAGAACCTCACACACAAACCCTGGATTTTAAAAAACGACAAAAAACTATATAAATGCTTCTCCGACACTTTATACAAAATTCAATAACTGGAATGTTAACTTTTTAATGAACACCACCATCCTCATAACAGTGATGAAAAACAAAGTCACAATAATAAGAATAAGAATGATAAGAATAAGAAGATACTTTGACAGATCAACTACCGGAGCGACGTACTGGAAGTGTGAGGGCTAAAGAGGTAAGAACAACACATCGGCCGTCAATCGACAACTTGGTACAACTTGGCACAAGGGACATGAAATACAAAGAGTGGCTTTAAACCAGAAACACAACCGCCCCAAATGTTCATGAACCAAAAGTGTAACAAACATAAGTCATGTGTAGTGTTTTGGCAGTTGTCATTTGGTGCAAAAACAAATTCTCATTCTCAAATGTGCAGAAACAAGTTTGTTTTTTTGTTACAGCAGTGTCCAGTTGCAGCGGTTGTCCATTCTTTTGATTGATAAGAATTCACCAGCATTTGTATCACAGTATATTATCAGCTGTCCACAACACCAACCACTCGCACACTTCCAAACACAGTGGAGGACGTCGTGAGGTCCCCATGAGGGTCGAGGGCCAAGGGATCAACACATTCAGAAAATGAAACCGAAAGAAAGAGACCCGACAAGAATCAACCGACTACAAAAAGAGAATCGAGTTAATGATGAAAATAAAAAAAAGTACAAAATAACAACAAAGAGCATCACTTGGGGGGAAGATTGTTTCATAATCATGTGCGAATGTTATCATCACAGTTTCGGAGACGGGAAAGGAATACTAGATTAAAAAGGGTTAAAAAGATGCCAACATTTTCTATATTACCAAAATAAGGCCACGAGAGGGAGAGGACAGCAGGAGAATGCTGTGTAAACCACAGGTTCAAGCCTTCGACACACACACTCATCTCCCACACACCACTTTCACATGTGGGTGAAAACAAAAACACAAATGTTACATTAAAATGTTACTAATCTTACAAAAAATATATAAAGAGGCCAATATTTTATTAATATGTTAGCACTTTTGTCATTACGATACTTGATGTCATTTTGTGTGAAGTGTGACTGAACATTTTCTCTGAATGTTTGAGTACTTTTGATTTAGATTTTCTAAGCGGAGGGAAGCTTGTCTGAGGAGAGAACACTTCAGTGGAACCCGGAACTCGGCTTGTTCAAAGAACGCAGCTCAGCTCTAGAAATCCGGTTGTAGAATTCTAGAATCCTGCAGGTTCAACTTGGCCAACACATAAATACACCAATCGGAAAAGAAAACATGGCAAGTTCCGACGTTAAACATGTTGAGATGAGGACAGACGAAATAAATATACACATATAAAATAAATAAATAAAACAATGAGCGAGATAAAGAATACGGCTATTAATAGATCCATATAAACAAATGTCAAGATTCTTGATCTCGATTTGGGATTCGGTCTCACCGACATGGAATAAGAGGCTAAGGTTTGTGGTCACCATGGAAACTACGACATCAACACCGTGATTGTCCTTGCTAGTTAACGTCAGGGCAACGGGAAACTGGAATGACGGTTCTCTGAGTGGAAACAGAGACCTCACACAGCAAGGCACACATTATCACTCTCTGATTATTACTTTGAATCAACACTTTGCTCTCGTACCAACCACAAATAGCTTTCTGTGTATCTGTTTGTCTGGCTTGTCTTGTCAGTGGCATCCCTCGGGTTGCCTAGAGACAGTGTGATTGACAGATTGTAGAACTCAACGCTACAGAAACACTAGGGCCGTCCGCTCTCCGTACGATCATATGGAGACAACCTGCCGGACGCCCCTTCAGCATCGCCCTGTTTATGAAGCAGTATTCACATTTATTTATTCTTGGAAAAAAACGTAAATCAAAAATCAACCTCCGCCGTGGAGCTAAAAAGAGTGGATGGAGTTTCAAACACAGGACGGCGTCCACTCTCAAACATTCACAGTTTCTAGCATGTAAGGCATCAAACACATGAGGTGGGAATGGGAGTGTGGGTGGGAGGTGGAGGTGACGACGGGTGGGGGGTGAGACAGGGTCCTGGGGTTGAGGTGACGGGGGTGGTGTGTACAGATGAAGACGGTTCAGGGGATCGTCGTGGAAACGAACGTGTGTGGAGGCAGATGATGGAGGCAGTTATCAGAGGGAGATGAAGGTTGTGGGTGGAGGTGATGGTGGCACGCGTGGAGGTGACCAGATGATCAAGGGATTGGGTGCGAGGTGATGGGGGGTGACAAGGGCCGGGTTCAGGTGAGCCGGGGGGGGGGGGGGGGGGGGAGTCAGTGAGGTCTGTGAGGCGAGGTGATGGTGTGGGAGGGGTATCACAGAAGAGCGCTCTCCGTCTGGCAGAGCTTGTGATGAGGGCGTGGCCCGCGGCCAAACACTCTGATCAGCTCACGGTTTCTGCAGCTTAAACACAAACAGGACAGGAGGCGCCGACAACAAGAACCCAAAGCCAGAGAGGGCGAGGAAGAGTGAGTGAGCGACCGGGGAGGCTCTGTAGGTCGCTGTAGGACGAGAGCTCGGGTGCGTTGTGTCCGTGAGAGGTGAGGAGAGGGGTGGAGTGTGTGTGAGGTGTGGACTAACCGACGTTGCCCCTCTCCGCCTCCTGAGTCGGCCTGCGTCCGCCGTCGTTACCGGCGTTGAGCGGGAGTGTCCCCTTCCTCCTCCGTCCTCCACATCCAGTCTACCTCTCTGGCTGTCAATCCGTTTCCTTTGTCATTCCCTTCCATCCTTTCCTCCTCTCCTCTCCCCCCCCCTTTCCTCCTCACCGGCCCTCCTCGGCCGAGCGCGTCTCCGACTTGAGGCGCACGAACTCCTTGGCGACGTCGTCTCCGGCGCGCTGCGACAGGATGCGCAGCGCCGTCTGGCCCGTGTCGTCCATGTGCACGCCGGCGCCCAGCGGCAGCCAGCACGCGCTGCCCGCCTTCTCGCCGAGGTCCCGCAGCTGCAGCACGGCCACGCCCACCACGCGGTCCGCCCGGCCGAAGCAGTAGTCCTTCACACACACCTGCAGCTCGTAGCTCTCCCAGCCCTCCTGGCCGCCCAGTGCGCTGCGGGGAGAGGGGTGGGGGGTGGGGGGGGGCAGCGTGGTTAGGTGGGGTGTTCACCTCTGAATGTGTAGCGCAGACAGCGGGGCGGTTGATTATGGTCCCGCGTTCACGCAACGCAACGACCACGCAGACGCTTCGACGCAGTCGTGAACCTTGATGGTTCTGCGTGGGGTTTTAGTGAGCGGACCAATCACAGCCCTCACTGCTGCGTCGCCTCGACGGAACGTTACAGTTTCTGGGAGGCGCACGTCACGGCCCTAGTGGTGGACGCAAGGAGGGTCCGCAAGGACGTAAGGGGTCCGTCACCCCCTTGCGTTCGTGGGACAATAATCAGCCCTTAAGGGGTCGGGGTGGAGATGGGGGAGGGCAAAGGGGGGAGGGGACGAGGGAGGGAGGCTAGCAGATCACTTCAATTTCAGCTGCAAATGTGACTTTGTGTTTTCTGGTAAGCATATCCCACGATGCATTACTTTCCCCACAAACTGTACGCTGGTCTTAGTCAAAATGGAGCCAGTGGCTGAAGCCCAAGCCTAAACGTTGGACCTTTGTAACTTCAGGCCTCACTTGGTCTATTCATCGCTAATGCATCATGGGTAACAAGTGCCAGAAAACTGGTTGGGTGAGACATCGAGATGCTGACGCCCTCGATGTCTGTGGTCTCTGAGAGGAGAGGGAGCCGAGTGCCAGACGTCCGGTTCCCCTTCCTACTCGTCTAGGGTTTGGGTCTGAGTTCACCGTAAGACGCAGTTAATGAAGTGGGCTCCAGCTGCTGAGCCATAGGATGTGACACAGCGGGAACAGGCCCTTTCTGGGTCTTTAAGGACATTTACATTTAGATGCTTTTATCCAAATCGACTAACAATAAGTACTTTTTGTCAGAAGAAAAGAGAAACGACAATATAAGGATGTCAGTACAGTATGGAAAGCTATTCCTCATCTACAGACCAAACATTAACATATATTTAATCTATTTACATGGAAAATAACAACAGTATATATGGAATAAGAGCGGTTGAGTGGTTGTACTCACAAGTTGAACGTCTCGTTGAAGTTGGGCGACCAGCAGTTGTTCTTGGACTTGGTCTGGAACTTGCGTTTCTTGTCGCTGAGATGAGGACCTATGAGAGACACCTCCACAAAGGGCCGGAACATCCCAGGCGTCTGCCACTTGAGGTCATTGGCTCCCAAGACTGAAGGATCACCCACACACACACACACACAAGCACACACACGTTATATAATAAGTCATGAACTCAAGGAGGCAGAATTGTCTAGAGCACGGTCCCCAGACTTTTTTACACCACGGACCGGTGAAAGCATAGACAGAGTTCACTACTAAACATCGTATCGCCATCGCTCCGTCAGGATGGGTTCGTTGGTTTGTTACACCGGGCGACAGCCAGTTGAGTGGCTAACACAAAGCGGTTGATTTTCTGTAGTCGAGACCCCCTTTGTGGAGTCCGAGTTCAAAGAGGTTTGAGTGCAAGTCAAGACCGAGTCCAAATGAGAGTCTCTCGCTTTAAGATGATCATTTTGCACTATTATTAATGATCAAAAAGCAAGTGCAGTGAAACCACGCGGTAGGCTCAAATGAGGTCACATGGTTTACTCTAAGCAGAGCCTTTTCACTCTAAAGTCACATGAAGCTGAAGCTTCAATGAACCCGACGACCACGGGTCACGCATCACGCACAGCGTGCGGACGAGGAGATATGTTGTTGCCGGCATATGATTGGTTACCAGGCAGCCAATGTCAATGCTCGTTCTATTTTGAATGAATAGACCTCTGTAGAATATGTCTACTTGCTCGAGCAGGATGACCCCTGACCCCCTCGCTGCTCCTTCCTCTGCCTAGATGTGTGAGCAGTGAATGTCTGGACTCGGACTAACCTTTGACGCTGATCTTGCGCTCCCCCTTGCCCGGGGTGTGGAGCTCAATCTGGGCAGAGACCTCTCCGATGGGCTTATCCACCCCAGACCCTAACACACACACACACACACACACACACACACACACACACACACACACACACACACACAAAATACACTTCATCAGGAAGGATAAGGGTCCAGGGACTAGAAGGTTTGTGTGATTTACCCAGAATAGAAACAAGGGATAGGAATTGTAGTATGGGTGTTTTGCAATATATTACTTCTAAGTATATATTGTGACGTGCACCATGGTATGTTCACCTCTGAATGTGTAGCATATACAGTGTGGAGGAGGGGGGGGGGGGTGGAGGAGGGGGGGGGGGGTTTGGGTGCAAACCTGACAGTATTTTCTGGTAAGCATATCCCATGATGCATTGCTTTCCCCCAGGAACCGTACACTTATCTTAAACTAAACCCAGACGAATACCTGAAGCCCAACCCTAGACGTTGGACCTGTGTAACTTCCCTTGGTCTGTTCATTGCTAATGCATCATGGGTAACGAGTGCCAGGAAACGTCCGTCGGGGCGCGGCCCTCGGTGGTAACATACCCCTGCTCGGCTGTATTTTTTCGTTGGGAGTTAACCTAATACCCTTTCCATTGTGTACTGGCGGCCGGCACAAGAGACAACACAGAACACAGAGTGAGATCAAGACGTTCTGACAATGAAACACACAACATATGATTATCATCTCATCTCCTCGATAGACCTCTGAAGAATAAGTCCTGCCTCCGAGGCTCCGGTTCCCTCGGTCAAATGTCTATGGGAGATAACATGGGGTTCATGAATGATCGTACATAACAAACTCTGTAGGTGGCGGAGAAGTAAAAGCTGCGTCACGTTTTGAACTACACACTTTTTCCATCTAGTTTCGACTGTGTTTTTGGATTGTCAGTGCCGTTAAAGTAGTAAACGATTATTAATGCTACTTTAACGGCACCGACAATCCAAAAAGCCAGTCGAAACTAGATGGTAAATGTGTGTAGTTCAAAACGTGACTGCTTTTACTTCTCCGCCACCTACAGAGTTTGTTATGTACGATCATTCATAAACCCCATGTTATTTCCCATAGACATTTGACCGAGGGAACCGGAGCCTCGGAGGCGGGACTTATTCTTCAGAGGTCAATGCATTAAAAAGCTCCCAGAGCAGCTCCTATTGTTCGAGTCATGCTTTGAAGTAACATCACACAATTTCAGCCAATCGGAGGAGCGATCGCAATAACCGTGGATGAGGTCATCCTGAGATTTGAGGTCAGTGTCGGGGGTTCCTCTTTAACCTTTTACAACATCAACTACCCATCAAAGGTATGCTAAGCTAACTTACCATGTTGGCTAGTACAACCACAAGCCTAGTCTTCCTTGGGCGTATTGGCTATCTCAATGCTAACCTAGCCCGTGGTCTGCATATCGGCTATCTCTCTGCCAACATAGCTGACCTAGCCTACCTTGGGCGTGTTGGCTCGTGACGAAGGTCTTGATGAGCGTGTCGGTGGACTGAGTGTAGAGCGACAGGGCGTGGCGCAGCGACGAGAGCTCGGCACTCTTCTCCAGGAAGGCCTTCTTCAGCCCGTTACCGCCCGCGTGGAAGTATTGCTGGGGAGAAGCAAGGCGAACGTCATCCGGCCGTCTCCGTCGGCGCCACCCACTCATTTTACACTTTTAAGTTACGTCATCAACGCATCATCTGGAACAGCGGTTGTTAAACTTTATTTGGCCTGTGAACTCTTAAAATATCGACAACTTATCGACAAAAATATAGACAACTTATCGACAAGAATATCGACACCTGGTTCTCGATGGTGAGATGTAGCCCAACATATCGATACCAATGTCTAGTAATAGTATGTGCAGCAAAAGGTGAAGTGTTTCCTATACGTTAAATGATGGTTTAGGCAAGTTCAGCATTTCCTTCACATTATTAACTTTTAAACGCCATTTGGGAAAGTGCATGGATTATTCCATGTTCCATTTTGGTTTGGTTCTAAAGAACAACAGTCTTCCACTGCTGCTGCTCCAATCTGTCTCCTCTCCGACACCTCGATGAATAGTGAATGAAACTGAACTTGAACCTCCCCCCCCGGACAGGTCCACATGACACCGCCGCCACCGCACCAACTGACCTTTATGGTGTCCAGGGCCATGTCCATAACGGCACACTGCTTGGGAGACAGGCTCTTGGCCTCTCCGGCCATGTGGTCCTGCAGAGAGCGAGAGAGAGCGACTCAAGCAACACACAACCCAGAGGCGACCATTCACTGACCCGTCCTAATGGGCTCTAGTATTAGGTGGATTGGTGATGTATTGGTCAGACTAAAGCAACAAACGTCTAACCGATGACCGAATGACGGGGAAGTTAAAGTGAAGACTTTCCTGGATATCACTATGTTAAGGAAAAATATTTTCTAGAAATGAGTGAGCAGTGTTTCCCCCCAGCACTGTATGGTTAAGGAGACCGCCTTAACAACACTAGCGCCCCGCCTTGACTACCATGTATTGAAGAAAAAAAAAAAAAATATATATATATATATTATTACTATGCATAAACAAAGTACAAAACTCTCGTAGGGAAAGAAAAGGTACTTCCATCAGGTACAAAAAATATAGATAAATAATGCATTGGTAATACTGTTTACAACAATAGACTAAGACATTTCCTGGGGGAAACACTGAACACCTTCATGACACCTACCTGACACCTTCATAAAACCTTCATAACACCTTCATAACACCTACCTAACACCTTCATAACACCTTCATAACACCTTCATAAATATGTGTAGGTAATTTAGGGCATTTAGCAGACGCTTTTATCCCAAGCGACTTACAATAAGTCCAATTGTCCGAAACAACAATATATCGCTGTCGGTACAGTGAAGGTATTCATAGGAAAAAGAGCCAAGCACTAACAATCACTAGGTTAACCCATTCCCTGTACACAATAAAGATAGATAGGATAACACAAAGCTAAGTACTATTTTTAACTGACAGGACTCACAAAATACAATAAGTGTGTACATAAAGTTATTTCTATACATTACATTATTATTATAACTGACTTGAAGCCTTTTCTGGACTACACAGTGAGTTAAGGTTAAGTCTACTCCTGACACTACAGTACAAGGGGAGGTCTACTCCTGACATTACGGTACAAGGGGAGGTCTACTCCTGACATTACGGTACAAGGGGAGGTCTACTCCTGACATTAGAGTACAAGGGGAGGTCTACTCCTGACACTACGGTACTTGAAGGAGAGGTCTACTCCTGACACTACGGTACAAGGAGAGGTCTACTCCTGACACTACGGTACTTGAAGGAGAGGTCTACTCCTGACACTACGGTACAAGGAGAGGTCTACTCCTGACACTACGGTACAAGGGGAGGTCTACTCCTGACACTACGGTACCTTCAGTTTGGACAGGTGACCCAGCTCCTTGGCAGCGGACAGGAACTGTGCTCCCTGCGGACATTCAGATGTGAACGTCAGAGCAGAGGACACGCCATCACATCATGGACACGCAAAGAGTTATCTGATCGCTAGAAATGAATATAGATTCAAAAAGAACTGCTGGTTCTCCAGTGTGTTCTCCTGTGTGTTCTCTGGTTCTCCAGTGTGTTCTCTGGTTCTACTGTGTGTTCTCTGGTTCTACTGTGTGTTCTCTGGTTCTACAGTGTGTTCTCTGGTTCTCCAGTGTGTTCTCCTGTGTGTTTTCTGGTTCTCCAGTGTGTTCTCTGGTTCTCCAGTGCGTTCCCTGGTTCTCCTGGTCTCCCCCTGGTTCTTACGAAGGTGTCGTGGCTCTTGGGCAGCACGATGGTCTTCTCCAGGCTGCTCATCACGATCCTCCAGAGCTCCTTCAGAACACGCTTCAGCACCGTCTTCTCACACACCGTGGCGAACAGGGTCAGCCTGGACGTGCACACACACACACACACACACACACACACACACAGTCAATACATGTACGTATCCACAGTGTGAGTGCCCATGCCCCCTCGCTGTGACCCCACGCTGTGTCCACTCACTTCCCGTCCAGGAAGTCCATTAAGGGTCTGAGCATGTTGTCCAGGTCGGCCTCCGCCTGGTTCTTACTGCTGAGCGGACCCTTGATCTGGTACAGCAGCGACGCCATCTGACGCATGCAGTCGTTGATGCGCACCTGGAAACTGTGGGGGGGTGGGTTGGGGTGAATCCAGGTTATCTTTTTGTTAATATAGACTTAAAGGACCAGTGGCCACTCAAAGCACTTTACAGTACTGCCTCACATTCACCCATTCACACACTGACGGCGGAGTCAGCCACGCAGGGCGACAGCCAGCTGGTCAGGAGCAGTTAGGGTGAGGCGTCTCGCTCAGGTACACCTCCACACTCCGCTAGGAGGAGCCGGGGATTGAACTAGCAACCTTCTGGTTACCAGTCAACCCGCTGTACCACCTGAGCCCCATCTCTTACACGACTTTGGATATGTTATTTTCTGTGTGTGTGTCTTATTTTTTAGTGTATGCATGTTTTGGGTGCCTTGCAGTATTTGTGGGCTCACATGCAGGTATGTGTGTTCAACACACTGCTGCCATGTAGTTCATTATTTGTTCACAATGACACAACTCAAGACGTCGCTACAGTCGTTATGCCTTTTTATTTGATTCCAACGTCAGATGGATCGATCAAATTCTTCACAACCAATGACTCGATCATCAATTAACGTTCAACATCCCTGAATTTAACCACTTCACTAAATCAAATAATTACGCTGTGCAGATCTTCATCTGACTTAGAAATGTTGCACAGATTGGAAGCAGACATCCAAGCAAATTCATTTCTGATTTTATGTTTCTTTATGGATGTACTGTATATTACTATGAGCAGAACTTCAAGACCTTTTGAAGACTTTAACCCAAATTTCCATACTTTTCCAGGTCTGAAGACTGTCATAATTCCATAATTGCAGTTCCTGAACTGCAAGCGCCCTACTGTTTGAGCGCACGTTTTTCTCAGTTTTTGTTCTTCCATCTTGTAATTTATCTGCCTTAAATGATGGGTGTGTGTGTGTCTGCATAATGTACTGGGGTGTGTGTGTGTGTGTGTGTGTGTGTGTGTGTGTGTGTGTGTGTGTGTGTGTGTGTACCTGTTTCCAAATGTAGTGCTGAGCTCGTCCAAGACGTTGTTGAGCTTCACCTGCAGTTCGTTGAGGAGGTCGCTGGCCTCTGAGTCCATCTGCAGGACACACACACACACACACACACACACACACACACACACACACACACACACACACACACACACACACACACACACACACACACACACACACACACACACACACACACACACACACACACACACACACACTTCTCATGAGCTTCAGCTTTGTTTAGAATCTAAAAATAGTTCAAGGAGAAATACTCAACACTCCTTTTGAGGGCAGGGCGGTAAAACAAGTAAAGACTACACACTAAATTAACTGTTGTGTTGTTGACAAAGCAACAACACACCATGAGTCAGAGCCACCCACCTTCCTGCCAGAGACCTCCACCTTGTGAGTGGGTGGAGGGTGAACAGAAACAACAGGAGTTAAACACACACAGAGGCTTGGTTTCTCAGTGTGAGTCGTACAGGGCCAGGCACAGGGGGGCGAGGGACAGGACCAGAGGGAGAGAGAGGCTTTCACTGCCAGAGGAAGTCGGGATGGTTAGCGGTCATTAGGTTGGGAATCCACTGGGCTGCTAACATCACAGAGGTATGGATTTACCTCAGGAACAATGGGGAATGGAAAGCTGCTAGGACTGGGGCACAGACGGACACAACTTCTTCAAAAGATTGCTTGTGGAGTCTGTGTGCATGTTTGTGTGTGTCTGTCTGTCTGTCTGTGTGTGTGTCTGTGTGTGTGTGTGTGTGTGTCTGCCATTTCACCTACACTCACGTTTAGGAGACAAGGTCACACAAGATGTTAAAATGTTGTGTTCTTATACAACAGGTGTGTCATGACTGTGGTACTCTTTGGTCTAGTGAAACTGACTACATCACCTACCGTTTCTACTGGCACTGGTGTGTCCATCTTTAGGTTTTGGTTTTTAAAGGAGGGAATATGAAATTGTACACTTGTTAATCACGACTGAACCACCTTTACATCAACACGATGGACAGACCTTCATCATGAGTGAACAGAACAACATAACTGAAATACTTTCATAGTAAACAAGAGAGCTACCTGCATAGGAGATAATATGGAACAACCTTTATCATGACACTGAGTCATGAAAAAAAAGAATTAACTAACTTTATTGTAAACAGGACTACCTTTTACGATACCTCTATTAGAAACTACCTTTATCAGAAACACACAGTAAGGTTAAGGAATCCAAACTACAATAAATAAATGTTAATGTATCTCAGGATCACTAGGAAAATGCAAAAATATAACATTTACAGAAAAAGATAAACCAGCAAAACAAAAATGAGGTTTCTTAATGAAAAAAGGAAAAGGCACAAAGTAGAGAAACAATTTTTGGCGTGTTATATGAGAGAGAGAGGTATGGTTTTGAGGACAGGCAGGGCGAGCCAGTAGGAGAGACACAGGGATCCACCGTTTAAACCAGGAATAACCACACAGGGTAGACCAGAACCAGGAGGGGAACCAGAGAACGACAGCCACCAGACGCAGGGCTGTGGTGGTACACTGTGGTATACAGGGGGGCGAACCAGAGGGTAGTGACGGCAGGGCTGTGGTGGTACACTGTGGTATACGGGGGGGGGGGGGGAACCAGAGGGTAGGGTCTGCCCAGAGAGGGGGGTGGGGGGGGGGGGTAATAAAGAACTCTGAGATGACAAACCTCCACCTCCACTTCCTCTCCTACATTTTCATCATCCTCCTCCTGCTTCAATTCCTCAAGCTAAGGAGTGAGTGGGAGAACACACACACACACACACACACACACGCCAGCTCAAATATAAGCTGGGAATCCCAGCTCATGCATCATTCCCCGACTTCCCCCGGCAGGAAGTTATTAAAACATGATATAACATGAAACGTAATTCATCAACTATAAATTAATGTGAGTGCTAAAATTACTTAAAATGAAAGTACCCATTTCCTTTCCACACTTTTTAACTTTTTAGAATTAGCCGCCATTTCTGTCAAATATAACTCTGTTGTGAAAGTACTATATATTCCTAACAAAAATGAATTACAAATACTTTAGCGAATAACTTCAGGAAAGACAAAGGTGATTAAAAAGACGTGTTCTGCAGCACAAACACCAACATCGCTGCATCGATACAGCCACTCCGCCTTTCCACCGCTGACATGAAAATCCAAACCTCGCTACTTCTAGAAACCAGCTAAAAACCATTAGCAAACTCCAACAACACAACACAACACAACACAACACACACAGCGGTGTTCCGCCAAACACGCGATATCCCTCCGGATCAGGAGCAAGCTCCGTCTAGATCCAGGGACTCGCTCCATATCTAGAGCGAGCTCCGTCTGGATCTGGGAGCGATCGCGCTCCAGATCCAGCTCCAGATCCGGAGCGAGCCACACAGTCACAGATAGGTTCCAACCGGTTCATTAAACATGTTGTTGGTGTGAGGCTACCAGGGTTCTAGTCTAGAAGAGGACAGGCAAAAGGACCTTTAAATCTAAAAGTCTACATCTAATTCCGGGAATAAGGGTGTGAATGTGGAGAACCCACCTCCTCCTCCTCCACCTCCCCCTCCTCCTCCACGTGGGCATTGCACTTTTGACGGTAAAGTAAACACACGGGTTACGCCGAGAGCAACACTCATCTCTACAACTCTAAAGCTGATCTAGATGATCCAGATCTATATTCAACCAAAGTGGTGTTGGAGGGACAAGCAAAGCAAACTCTGAATGCATTAGATGTATGTGAATTGTGCTGAAGTGTTTTTTGATGATGCCTTGACTCATAGTACTATACAACAGATATTGATAGCGTTGAGGTAACTAGTGCAAATCTCAACTAGGCCCAGGAGGTTAGCCACATGCTAATGTTCAAGCATGACATCGCCATTGGGTGGATGGATGGGATTAGAATGTGCCGATTCTAACACAGGTATCATTTGAACAACCAGAGCAGCTACGTACCAGTGCCTCCACGTTAGCATTCTGCCACAGGGAACACAACAACATCATCAACACAACAACAACACAACATCTTCAGAGTCAACGTCTCACATTTGCAACGAGACAAAACACACTTTCAGCCATATTGTCATGTGCTGCACCTCGATGTTGAAACAGTTCACGTCTCTATTCAAGTTGATAAAAGCATCCGTTCAATGACGTCATGGATCATCAGGTAAAGATCCTGAGTGGGGTTCCCCTGGTGGCCAGAACTGGTAGTACAGGTAGCTGGTAGTACAGGTAGTACTGCAGTACAGGTGGAACTGGTAGGTGTGTCTGGTGGTACCAGTGCTGGAAGCTTCTACACACCTGTTTGGCGCCCATGGACTCGAACATCCTCTCCAGCATGATCCTCAGCTGCTGGACGTTGTTCAGCAGAACGCAGGGCTGCACACACAACATCATCATCATCATCACCAGATCCTCAACCCAAGGCCCACAGAGGATGACTGTTTTTACCCCCAAGCAGTTAGGCTACTGGAGGAATCCAGGCTACTGGAGGAATCCTTGTGTACTAATAAGATGTCATAAAAGCGATTCTGATTCTGATTCCATCGTTCTGAATGCAGCAGCGTTACATACTACTGAGGGAAACGATAGGAAGACATTCTGATTCTGTGGAGAAAAAGAAGTGGTGATATAGATAAAATATGACATGTTAACCACTTACTATCTTCTCTTGGTCGATGTACGAGGGGAAGCTCTTGGTCAGGATGGCACTGTACTGAAGGAGAACTTTGGCAATTGTCTGCGTGGGTTGGAAAAAAACAGCAACAACCGTGTTACAGATTCCAGCAGAATACAAAGCGATTATCAAAAGGCAATGAAATGTGTTCCACACCACGGGAGCAATCCCTAACCATCGGGCGGGGTCATGTAGGGGCTCCTGGCTGAAAGGTTCTGAGGATGGCTTATTTATGGATTATTTGTCATATCCACAACAATTAAAGCAACAGCAATGAAATGCCTGAGTCTCAGGCTCCCTTCAACAACACAATAATATAAAAACTACAACTTATAAGAGAAACACAAGAAAAGTCACCTGAGACTTCAATAAACACAGAAGTAGTGCAAAGACAAAGTAGTGCATTTACAGTGCTTAGTTTACAGTGGTTCAGTTGCATAATGATCGATTTTATGTCTATGTGTTGGAGGAAATAACGTCACTCGTTTAGCCTAAGTTTCAAAATATGACTTTACTGGAAATCTTTCAAGGCCCGGTACTAAGGGGACCACGGAGCGGCCCGGGTCCTGGGCCCGGGGGTTGTGAACCTTAGGATAGGCCTGTCTGCTGACGGAGGGGAGGGCCGAGGGGCGGACCGAAGGGCGCTGGGGAGGCGGTACCTTGGAGAAGCGCAGGCTGTACTGGGCCATGACCCCGGGGTCCGGACACTCCAGCTTCTTGATGATCTCGAAGCTCTGGTTGAGCTGCGTGAAGATGTCCACCACGGAGCAGGAGAAGAGCGCGTGCTCCGACGTCTGCTGGAACTGAGGAGGAGGAGGAGGAGGAGGAGGAGGTTAGGAGCATCTCACACGGAGCTCCAGGGGTCCAGGGAGGAGGCCAGTGGCCAAATGTCAAGGTCAATGTGCCGTATTGTGTGCTCCTCACAAATTAAAAAACAAACAACAAACAAGGAGGTGAGGAAACAGGAGGAGGAGAGGAGACAGAAGGGGCAGAGGAGACAGAAGGAGGAGAGGAAACAGAAGGAGGAGGACAGGAGACAGAAGGAGGAGGAGAGGAGACAGAAGGGGGAGAGGAGACAGGAGGAGTAGAGGAGACAGAAGGGGGAGAGGAGACAGGAGGAGTAGAGGAGACAGAAGGAGGAGGAGAGGAGACAGAAGGGGGAGAGGAGACAGAAGGAGGAGGAGAGGGACAGAAGGAGGAGAGGAGACAGAAGGAGGAGGAGAGGGACAGAAGGAGGAGAGGAGACAGAAGGAGGAGAGGAGACAGAAGGGGGAGAGGAGACAGAAGGAGGAGGAGAGGAGACAGAAGGAGGAGAGGAGACGGAAGGAGGAGAGGAGCAGGGAGGGGAACTCACTCCGTCCTTCTTGTCCCTCTCCAGCGCTCCGTGCATGAACTCCATGGACACGTCTTCGTTCTCCTCCAGCCACTGCAGCACAAACTGCAGGAACCACCTGCAGACACACACACACACACACACACACACACACACACACACACACACAGTTAAGGACCTTTCTGGGACTCTCTCTCAAACATCGAGGTAAAGGAAGCTGGACACTAACAAGATAAAGCATAAAAAAAAAGTAAAATATCATTTCTAGTTATAGTATAGTAGTTATAGTTCCACAATACCAGTCAGCTGTTGGTCGAATTGGGAAGTCAACCAACTGATTTAGACCTATCAGAAGACGGGGTCGGAACACCCACCAAACCAAACGGATGTACGAACCAATCAGAGAGCAGTGTTTCACCAGAGCTGGTGGTGTGAGCCCAGTATGGTTTCGGAGTCACTTCTGGTGATTCTTAAACCTTTCAACAATGGGTAACTAGATTTAAGGGGGTGTGGTGGTCTGAGTGGCCGAGGGGGGGGGGCTGTAGGTGTGTGTGTGTGTGTGTGTGTGTGTGTGGGGGGGGGGGGACTGTAGGTGTGTGTGTGTGTGGGGGGGGGGGGGGGGCTGTAGGTGTGTGTGTGAGTGGGGGGGTGGTCTTACGCTGGGTACTCGGGGGCGTCCGCCGGCATGGCGCTGGGCAGGTCCTTCACGTACTCGTTGAACAGCCACTTGACCTTGAAGTGCAGGTTCATGTAGTCGGCGCTCTTACACAGCCGGTGCTTCTCGTGGTCTGGGGAGGAACAACAACATGTGGGCAGTGGTGACGCTGTGTGGACACATGCTGCACTTGTGGTGGCTTTATTATGGGCTGGAGATCATTCACATTTACATTTAGGTCATTTAGCAGACGCTTTTATCCAAAGAGACTTACAGTAAGTAACTTTGTCTGAAGAGAAACAATATATTATTGTAGGTGCAGTAATCGGTGCACCAATAATTGCTGGGTTAACCCGTTCCTCACAACAAAGTTAGTTAGGATATTTTTATATTTTCATTGCCAGGACTTACAATACAATAGGTGCATACATTGAGTGTCAGGACGTACAACATACAATAAGTGTGTACATTAAGTGCCAGGACGTACAACATACAATAAGAGCGTAGGAGGGGTGGGAGGGGTTGGATCACATGGATACAATCAATAGAGAATTTAAACGCGGGCGTACCTTCCATGCCGTACTTCATGTCCTGGGCAAACAGTGTCCACATGACCTCGGCGGAGACCTTCCCCACGCTGAGCTCCTGGGGGAACCTAGGAGCCACCAGGGAATAGAGTCACCACCAAACACCGAACACTTAACCCCTGACCCACCAGGGAATAGAGTCAACACCCAACACCTGACTCCTGACTCCTAACCCACCAGGGAATAGAGTCAACACCCAACACCTGACTCCTGACTCCTAACCCACCAGGGAATAGAGCCACCACCCAACACCGAACAACCCCTGAGCCACCAGGGAATAGAGTCAACACCCAACACCTGACTCCTAACCCCTGACCCAGACATTCAACCCCTAGCCCTAACATCTAACCCTAACCATGCTCAGGGATTAGAGTCAACACCCAACACCTGACTCCTAACCCCTGACCCGGACATTTAACCCCTAGCCCTAACATACTGGTTGGTTTTACTGGGATATATATACATACTGGTTGGCTTTACTGGGTTATATATACATACTGGTTGAGCACGGGCGTGTAGGAGTTGCGGTCCTCCTCGATGATGGACACGATGAGGGTGATGAGTTTGGGCCAGAAGTCCAGGTTCTTAATGCTGGGGCCTGGCTCCTCTGGAGGAACCTCCTCCCTGGTCTGGACACACACACACACACACACACACACACACACACACACACACACACACACACACACACACACACACACACACACACACACACACACACACACACACACACACACACACACACACATTCAATACAGGCTAACGGTTGGCTAACTACAGGCTAATGACTTCAAAAACATGGCAGCGAAAGCGCACAAAAAAACACAAAAGATATCTGCTGATGATATGCGTCACTAAAACATGGTGACTATATGCTTCATACATGGTTAATACACGCTGGTAAAAACATGATAAAGACATGCCAAAAACATTCTGAATACAAGTATAATGTTGTTAGATTTAATTAGCTTGAATATAAGGTAATTACAGGCTGAATACACACAGATATTAAACAACATGCTAAGAATTGTGTTTTTGACTATGTGGCTTAATATATATCACTATAATATAACTATAATTATCTTTGTACATTCTCAGGCAATTACAAAAATGACTGCAGCGAAAAGGTCACACATTTCCAAAGGTAGACGAGAAAGGAAAGAAAGAAGGAAGAAAAGCATGATTTGAAATGGTACAGTCGGTGTCGAGTTGGTTTTTCAGTTAAACTTGTTTTACCCCCGTCTACAAAGCTTCCATTTTATTATTTATACTGTTTATACCATTTGTTTTGTTTGCCATGTTTGTTCTGTTTATTTCTGTCTTTACTCTTGTCTTTACTTTAGCATCTATTTTTGTTTTCATTAGCACTTTGTATGTTTATTGGGGTGTATCTTATCCTGTGTTTTCTACTGCTGCTGGGCTGCTGTTACAAAGGAATTTCTCCTCAGGGGGATTAATAAAGTTGTTTATTAACACACTTCAATTAGTAGAGCTATTTAAAGTACATGTATGTCCACATGTAAGGACCCTAGTGTGTGTGAGTGGGACCGACCGTGTCCAGCGGCTGGTACTGGCGGCTGTACAGCTCCTGGCAGTTGTTGAAGATGTAGTCGTAGGTGGAGTTCAGGCAGGCCTTCACACAGTCCCGCACCACCTGGCTGGCCCTGGGCGGGGACTGCAGCTCCTGGACCTGGCCAGCAGGGGGCGACACAGAGGCACGGACGTTACTCAGGAATCACAGTGGTGTTTACAAAACAGACGCTAAAGCTGGTGGATCCATTTAATAAAATGTAGGATGAATTTAGAGATTTTGTTATTGTATTAATTGCATTAGGTGGTTATTTAATATCCAATAGCATAGTATTTTACTCCATTATACATAGCCATGTAAAACATAAAAAGATAACGATCATCTCCATATGCATACTGTCCATCCACACAGGAGGAGGAGGAGGAGGAGGAGGAGGAGGAGGAGGAGGAGGACGGGGAGAAGGATGAGGAGGAGGAGGAGGAGGAGGAGGAGGACGGGGAGAAGGATGAGGAGGAGGAGGAGGAGTAGGAGAACGGGGAGCCTACCTTCATCCTGAAGAAGGTGATGCTGGTGAGGAGGTCCACGGTGGACTTGAGGTCCTGGAGGCGGTCCTTACTGCTGGCCGGGAAGTGGTTCTGCAAACAACAACAACAACAACAACAACAACGTCATCAATGGTTTGGCTGAGTTGTTTTATTGATGGATTAACTCAAATTGAATAAGACTTTTTGTGTATTATTAACGCGACTGGAATCTGTACAAATAAATAAATAAACACAAACATGAAATCTTTAAGACTCTGAGATGTATGCCTTTAATTCCTGCATGATACTTGGATAACATCTTAATAAGTAATGATACTGAATTCAGTTCTTACTCGGTACGTGGAGAGGTCTATCCTCAGAGAGTTGTGGAGCTGGTCCAGGAGTTTGACAAACCGTTCTTTCTGTGAAGGAGGAGAGAAGGAGAAGAGTGAGCGAGTGAGTGAGTGAGTGAGTGAGTGAGTGAGTGAGTGAGTGAGTGAGTCAGTGATCGAGCGAGCAAGCGAGTATGTGTGTTTGTGCATGCGTACCGACCCCATAGTTAGAGTGAGTGAGTCTGTGTTAGTATGGTGTGTGTGTGTGTGTGTGTGTGTGTGTGTGTGTGTGTGTGTGTGTGTGTGTGTGTGTGTGTGTGTGTGTGTGTGTGTGTGTGTGTGCATGCGTGCATGCCTGCGTGTGTGCGTGCATGTGCGTGCGTGAGTGCCTGCATGTGTGCGTGCGTGCGTGCGTGTGTACGAGCACCGACCCCAAAGTTGGAGGCGGCGAAGCGGTCGGAGGCGGTGACGCTGGTGGAGGCGGTGGTGTGGGCGTAGAAGGCGTTGATGTTGGCCAGCAGCGTGCTCATCACCGCGGGGACGCCCGGACACATGTACTTGGACGACAGACACGCAAAGTGCCTGAAACAGACCAGCAGAGGGCGCCACACTCAGAGCCTGGAGCCTCCAGCAGCCACAGCGCAGTCTCACAGGGCATGGGAACAAGGGACCTAGCCACCGTTGATATCCTTGTTCCAACAGGTGGCGCCAGAGTAAAGGACGGACGTCACTGAACCGAAACAATAACCCACAACAGGTTTAGAGAAGTCAATGAAATGACTTGTTACTACCACGGTGGAGGGGGAGGAGGGGGGGACGGAGACACACACAGTGTGCGAAACAGAGAGAGCGAGAGAGAGAGAGAGAGAGAGAGAGAGAGAAAGAGAACAAGAAAGAGAAAGAACAAGAGAGAGAAAGAGAAAGAACGAGAGAGAAAGAGAAAGAACAAGAGAAAGAGAAAGAACGAGAGAGAAAGAGAAAGAACAAGAGAGAGAAAGAGAAAGAACTAGAGAGAAAGAGAAAGAACGAGAGAGAAAGAGAAAGAACAAGAGAGAGAAAGAGAAAGAACAAGAGAGAGAAAGAGAAAGAACGAGAGAGAAAGAGAAAGAACGAGAGAGAAAGAGAAAGAACAAGAGAGAGAAAGAACAAGAGAGAAAGAGAAAGAACGAGAGAGAAAGAGAAAGAACAAGAGAGAGCGAGAGACTGAGATACACCCGTACGTCTACCCCGTACGTCATGGCCTGGTAGATGGACCCCCCCCCCCCTCTACATACGTCATGGCCTGGTAGACGGACCCCCCCCCCCCCCCCTCTACATACGTCATGGCCTGGTAGACGGACCCCCCCCCCCCCTCTACATACGTCATGGCCTGGTAGACGGACCCCC
The DNA here is from genome assembly GCF_964030765.1 of Micromesistius poutassou. Lineage (NCBI taxonomy): Eukaryota > Metazoa > Chordata > Actinopteri > Gadiformes > Gadidae > Micromesistius > Micromesistius poutassou. The sequence continues at coordinate 5,807,501 of NC_140288.1, read as the reverse complement.
CCCCCCCCCCCCCCCCCTCTACATACGTCATGGCCTGGTAGATGGACCCCCCCCCCCCTCTACATACGTCATGGCCTGGTAGACGGACCCCCCCCCCCCCCCCTCTACATACGTCATGGCCTGGTAGACGGACCCCCCCCCCCCCTCTACATACGTCATGGCCTGGTAGACGGACCCCCCCCCCCCCCCTCTACATACGTCATGGCCTGGTAGATGGACCCCCCCCTACATACGTCATGGCCTGGTAGATGGACTCGATCCCGTAGCGCATGGCGAACTCGTCCACGATCTCCTGGGCCACCTCCTCGAAGTACACCCTCCAGGAGTCGTCCCCGCGCGCCTCGGGGATGCGGACCACCCCCTGGCCCAGCACGTCCGTGTAGTGGTGGAACAGGTTCTGGGGGGGGGGGGGGGGGGGTCATGGGTACATAACATTAGGGACTGCAGATGTATGTTAGCCTAAGGCTAACTCTGGTGCCATGCATCATCAAATGGTTAGCCTGGAGATCCAGAGCCACATCTAGAGAGCTGTAGGGTCTGGCAACGAGTGATGAAAACGGCCCAACTCGAGGGGCGGCACCAAGCATGCATTTGAAAATATCGCTGCACGCAATTGGATAACACTACGACCAATCAGTTCACCCTGATTGGTCCGGATTTGCTGAGATGTTCCGGATTGCGATAAGAAGCGGAGTATGACGGTTTCCCTTTAAAGAGGAGTTCACTATTTGGATTCCAGAGTGCGCCACTTCTCCCGGGTACTCTTTTGCGGGTTCTTCAGCAGAGTAACCTTCACAGGGACACCTCGGCACTCAGCGAGCCCTCCGGTCACCAGCCAACCCGCTGTACCTCCTGAGCTACTGCCGTACCAGACCCTTGTACTCCGAGGCGTGGGCCGCGTCCGTCATCAGAAGACCACGTCTCACCTTCGCCTCCTGCACATTGTCATGACGCCTGGGAGAAGCGCTCGCTGTGTCGCTATAGTTAGACATGCTAGGTCAAGGGTCCTTCATTGCCATTGGCAACTGGTGCATAGGAAATGTGGCTGGGATCGCATACATGGTCCATACAAAGGACATGGTTTCACAGCCACAACACCCAAGACCACACATTCATAATTAAGACGATGACCGCAAGAGCTCTTGCGCTATCCAAGTCGCTATCCTAGCTGTACCATTTTAGCCCCTTAGCTCAAGACCTTAAACCCTCAAACCCGGGACACTGCGACCAGGACTGAGCTGTACTGGTACCGCTCCACCCGGTGAGGGCGCCCCATCTACATTTCTACATTTCATTGGGGGGGGGTACCTCGTGCAGACAGGTGTACTGGATGTGGTACGGGGCCACCTTCTCCTCTCCTTTGATCTCCACGCTGATCTGCAGACGGATGGCGCCTGACACCGCTGACTTGTCTGTTCTCTTCTCTGGTGGAGGACACACAGAGACGCAGGGTTAGGGCACACACACACACACACACTATCGCACGCACACGCACACACACACACACACACACACACACACACACACACACACACACACACACACACACACACACACACTAATGCACACAAATGCTATCGAATTCACGCACGCATGCATGCACACACACTATCGCACGCATGCACACACACTATCGCACGCATGCACAGGCGCACACAAACACACACACACACACACAGAATTCAATATACACACTTAGAAATGCATTTATTATTCCATCCCAGCATTTGCCTGGTTAAATAATATTCACACTGGTATTCCATCCATCCACAGAGCCCGGCTCCTCCTGCTCGTGTAAAGGCCTCGAGGCCATTCCAGAAGATTCCATTCATAAGTGAACCTCAGCCTCTCCAGCTCCTCGAGACAACAGAGGGCAGCAGGTAGAGCAGAGCGGCGGCGTGGAGCTCTAATTCCAGAGCATTTAGACAGCGGCCGGCTCCACCCCCCCCCCGGTGTGAACGTCGTTAGAGGAACCGCAAATAGCCCCACCGCCCCCTTCACCAGCACCACCCACCCACCCCCATGCTGAGGAGAGTGTGTGTGTGTGTGTGTGTGTGTGTGTGTGTGTGTGTGTGTGTGTGTGTGTGTGTGTGTGTGTGTGTGTGTGTGTGTGTGTTGCTGGTAACAGTCGTTGGAGCTGGTTATGTGTGTGTGTGTGTGTGTGTGTGTGTGTGTGTGTGTGTGTGTTGCACCCTCCCCTACCATTTCCCCTGACAGCCTGGTTATTAACGGTAATTTGTACATGTCGCTGTAGCGATGCGTTTACCGCCGGAGAGCTGCTGCTAGCTAATCACAGCGGGGGGTTGGGGGTTGGGGGGGGGAGGGGGGGGGGGGCGGTTTGGGTTGAGGAAGAGGCCATGGGCCGTCTTCACCAAGCAGTCATCTGATTCTCAGATGAGAATCGTCAGAAGAGTTGAAGTCATTATTTTATAGTCCCACAGACTTTATGACAGAAACCAAAACACATTATTGGAAATTGAATCCTTTCCGAAAAAAATTTGATTACAAAAACGCTCGTCACAAACATTTGACAAAGAAAGCCCGGACATAAGCATACAGCACAGGGGGAAAGAAATGGCACCGTCCAACATGGCCATGGTTTCTACCGTCGAATCCAGAACAACCACCACTGCATGTCTCTACGTCAATCAAAAGCACCCGTTTACAAACAAGACAAACAACACCAATTTACTCTGTGTTGTAATTGGAAAGAACCTGTAGATTCCCTGTAGAATAACACTTCAATAATCTGAAAACTGCGATAACATTTTAATTTTGAATTCACAGAGAAAGGTTAAACGACATCCTGCATATTTACGTGATTGAAAAATAAAATCTTAATTGGATTTGAAAACATTAATATTCCGCGCGGTGAGGTTCTGTTGAGAGACGGCGTTGCCATGGCAGACAATCTCAGCAGTGTAATTAAAAGGCAAGCCATGATGATTGGCCACTCAACAATACACACTCAATCACACAAAAGCAGCACAGTAACCACACACACTTACACAGTCGCACAATCCTCAACACACACGGATATATGAGGAAATATTAGAATAATCCAATAATATAACAAATAATATTGAAAATAATAATGATCTAATTCTAGGACGTTAGGGATCATCTGCTGCAAACACGGGTTGACCCATAAAACAATAAAAAAATTATAATATTAAACAATTTAAAATAATGTTAACGCAATTTAAAACCAGAAGGCAAAAGAGATAACTGAAAAGTAAAAATGAACGGCCACTTAACTCGCTGATTGACCTGGGCTGCTCACTGAGGATTATACGTCAACTAAAGTTTCCACTTCATAAATAAAGCAGAAGATTAAAAAGCTGTCCGACTTCTTTCTGAATAAATCTTTGCTTCTCTACCTTCAGCACCCAATACATGTTCTCCTGCTCAAAGGGACAATAACATCCCGCAGGATCATTTGAGCTGCAGCTGTCTTTCACTTAACCTCTAACATTTGCATTTATATTACATTTATTATATTTATATCCCAATAACAGCTCGTTACGAGGGCAAGGGGAGCTATTTGTATTTTGGCCACAGCACAGCCCCTCCATTAGGGAGCGAGACAAAGGATGAAGGGATGGAACAGAGGAGGACACAACAAAAGAGATGGAAGACAAAGAGAGAGACGGGAGGTCAGAGCGACAAAGGCGAGGGCGGGACGTGGAGACGAACGTGTCTGCGTGACAGCAAGGCACAACCCGGGGAGACGTCTCATCGGTGAGAGGAAAACTGGCGAAGGAACAAACTGTAAAAGGAACGGTCTAGAATGGATGACATCGTTGAAAACAAGTTCAAATGACCTGAAAGTCTGGCGGCGCATGATGGGAAAAGAAATGTTTATTATGTTATTGAAATATATGTGTGTGTGTGTATACTGTATATGTGGTGTGTGTGTGTGTGTGTATTTGTGAACGTTTGATTTGTATGTGTATATTTGAACGTGTGTGTATTTGTATGTGTGTGTGTGTGTGTGTGTGTGTGTGTGTGTGTGTGTGTGTGTGTGTGTGTATTTATAGGTGTGCTTGTGTGTACCTAGTGTGTATTTGTAGGTGTGCCTGTGTGTACCTAGTTGTGCGTGTGTGTGTGTATTTGTAGGTGTGCCTGTGGGTGCATATCTGTTAGTGGGCGCTTCATTTATTTAGCATGCTGTAGGTTTCCCACATTCTAAAATGGGAACTCTGGGATGGAGTGCCACTGGAGGTGATTTGCCCGTGGGTCGCGGCAGGGCGTGACCGTGTTCCTGATGTGGCGCTCCCAGGCCCCGGTCTGACCGTGATCCGTGTGAGTCCACATCACACAGAGAAATAAATAAATATGGCTATGGAATAAATCTTGGGATAAATAAAATGAGGTCATCGATGTATAATAAATAGAAATATACATCAATTAGTAAAAATTTGGAAATAATAGTAATAGTAGTAACTATGTTACTATTTTAAAACGGATGTATTAGAAAAAGGACTACTTTAATTGATATCAGGGACTTTTGTTTCATAATGCCACGTTTGTTTATTGACTGTGTGACGACCCCCTGCCCCCTCCCTTTGGGTCATAGCTACAAGGACAGGCCTCAGGTCCTAATGACCTCACTGACCCCACCTGAGCACTGGGGGTGGGGTTACATGAGCAGGTTCTCACGCTCGTTCAGGAAGGCACTCTATTGGTTTACTCTCTTTCACGTGGGCACTTTGCTTTATTCTTTCTTTATCTAATTCTTTCCCCTCATCCTCACTCTTTGATTCCATACCGTCTCACATCTGAGACAGACACATTCACCACATCCACACACACACAAACCATATCCTTGCATTTAAACATTTATTATCCCTAGACATTTGTTTCACCTTATTTTGTGCTATTTCAATAACTTACCTTTTTGATTTAAAATTCAATTTGGTTTGTTGACTGCCGTTATTATGTGATGGTGTTACAAATGCCACATGTGAACAGCGACGGAGGAATCAGTGCACACTGACCCAGGTTGTACCAGACGTCCATCTCCCCGCTGAGGGTCCGGACCTCGATGATGCTCTGGCCCAGGAAGTCATCGGACTCCCTCTTCAGCCGCTGCTTCACGCGGGACTTGATGTCGTCGTCCTCGTCCCACACGCGCACTTTGATCCGGTCTGAAGAGTTGTGGCACTCGCTGGATTGGAAGCCAGCAGAAGTACATCGACATTTACCGTTCGGTCACCACACCAGAGTGGAGGCAGCAGCAACACAGTCAGACTCAGAGGAGCAGCAGAGAGAATCTAACGGATGGTTCCTTTCCCTCAAAGAATGAGTGAAAGGAAATGGAAAATAATGATACATCACATGAGCTTTGAAGAGAAAATGTAAGGAAGGCAAACGACGGCAGGGCTGCGACTTATTTTTACATATATATATATATATATATATATATATATATTTTACTTATTTTATTATATCTTACTATATCTACTATAACTATATCTTACTATATATCTTACTATATCTTGTATTGTTGCTGCTATGTGACTGATGAGAATTGTACTTTTGTGTGCTTGTACAATAAGTTGTAATAAAAGTCATTCAGATTCTGATTTTAATGGTGGCTAAAACAAACCATAAAACGGTTGTTTGTAAGCGAGGTCAGGTTAGTGCTCTGACTCCTGAGTGTGTGCTGGACAGGCCGGACTCACAAGTGGTTCTTCTCCTCCCAGACCGGGTTGAGGTTCCCGTAGATGGTCTTGGTCCTCTTCTTGGTCTTGCCCACCTGGACCGTCACGTAGGGGTCGCTGGAGCCCGTCTTATCCTTGGCCTGGAGACCCTGGGCACACACGACTACACACACAACGTTAGAGGGTCAGACACACACGACTACACACACAACGTTAGAGGGTCAGATACACACGACTACACACACAACGTTAGAGGGTCAGATACACACGACTACACACACAACGTTAGAGGGTCAGATACACACGACTACACACACAACGTTAGAGGGTCAGATATACACAGAATATAAAGTGTTGAGAAGAAACTGCTGTTGAGCGACTGACTGACTGACTGACTGACTGACTGCCTGACTTATTCTAGGCATGAGGGGGATCTGTGAGGCTGACTGAATGCTCTTTTTGAGGGGGGGCCTGTGGGTCTGATCCTGGGTGTCTGACTACAGTTATTAAGGGGCTAAAGTAGTCTTTAAGGGCATTAATCTGTAGTTCTTAAGGGTGTGTTGTGTAGTTCTTAGCGGTTCTAAGGGGATGCTAGTATAGTCTAACCCTAACCCTATCATGACATCTTGGTGTATCCCTCAAGAGCGTAACTTGAAGTTCTTGAGGGGCTCACTTTGAGTTTTTAAGGGGTGTTGGTGGCAAAAATGTGTGATTCCAAAAACGCTTGTCACAAACAGCAACATTTGACAAAGAAAGCCATGACAAACACATTCAACATGCAGCATTGCCATGGTTTCCACCGTCTACTCCATAACAACCATTTCTTCATGTCTTTCCTTCAAACAAAGCATCCGTTGACAAACAAGACAAATCACACTAATTTACTCTGTGTTGTAATTTGTGTATTGTGTTGGTGGTGGTTACCAGTGATGGGGATATTGGCCGTCTAGTCGACTAGTTCTACAGGGCGTAACCAGTAGTTCTAAAGAGGCTGACTCTTAGTTCTTCATGGTGTTGGTGGTTGTTACCAGTGATGGTGATCTTGGCGGACCACTTGGAGGTGCCGTCCAGGACGCTCTGCTTGATGGTCTTCATCTGCTGGCCGTGGAGGGACTTGTTGACGCCGAACACGTCCCTGATGACGTCAAACACCTCGGGCTTGTTCCTCTCCCGGATCTTCATGCGGTCCTTCATGGCCATGATGATGTTCTGCGTGCGGTCGCCCGCGCCATGCTTCGAGCTCTTCTCCGCCGCGCCTGGAACACATTAATGCACACACACAATATACACATGGACACCCACAGCACGCACACACACACACACACACACACACACACACACACACACACACACACACACACACACACACACACACACACACACACACACACACACACACACACACACACACACACATAATATAAACATAAATATACAAAAAAACATGCATTAACAATTACATTTAGGGCTTTTAGCATACACTTTAGTCCAAAGCGACTTGGAAACATTCATACACACATTCACACACTGACGGCGGAGTCAACCACACACTGTGACAGCCAGCTAGTCAGGAGCAGTCAGGGTGAGGCGTCTCGCTCAGGGACACCTCCACACTCCGCTAGGAGGAGCCGGGGATCGAACCAGCAACCTTGCGGTTACAGGTTCAACCCGCTCTACCTCCTGAGCTACTGCCGTCCTACACGCAATGTACGCACAAAACATACAGCTAGACACTGCCGTGGTCGGGGTTCAAACCGAGAACCTTTGGGCTGCGAGTCAGACACCGTTACCACTAGCCCGCCCTGCTCGGGGGGAGCACCAGAGGAACGGGACACAGCGGCCATCATAGCGGACATGTGACTCACGCTGGAGGCAGTCGGCGTTGAGCAGCTCCTGGCACTTCTCATGGCACTTGACGCCGCACTCGGAGCAGCGCATGCCCTGGCGCGCGATGCCCCACAGCAGCCCCTCGCAGTCGTAGCAGTAGGTGGGCGTGGTGGCCGTCCACACCTCAAAGTTGTGCGGCGTGGTGCAGGAGATGGGGTAGATGAGCGCCTGCAGGCTCTTCTTGTACACGTGGGTCTTCTGCAGTGGGGGGGGGGGGGGGGGGGGGGGGTCACTTTTTGTATACAACCACCAATTTTTCTAATCATTTTTCAATCATTTGTTGGTTGAGGTTTCTCGAATACTATTTTTGCTTTAACCCCGAGAGTTTCATACACAGAAAAACATGAATACCAGACTCTTTAAATGGGGGAACAAACTACCTAGCTCCATTTCAACAGCAGCATCTCCCTCCATTTTAAAAATACATCTTAGTACGCATCACATCGACTGACTTTCAGAATTCTTTGCAGAATTTAGAAGAAACTGAAGAAGGCAGATGTGATGTGAACACACGCTGGCGTCATTTCATTGTAGTTCTGAGCCACAAGCGATCTGTACACAACAGGACCCCACAGCTCGTACGTACCAACTCCTCGTCCTTGATGGAGGACCGTGCCGACATGGAGGACGCGATCCCCGCCTTCCGAGCTTGGACCAGGGACTGAACCACCGAGAGAGCCAGGCAGCCGCACAACCACAAGTCAGTCATCGACATCAACACACGCACAACCCCCACTTATCCCCAGAGCGACCCACAGAGAATTAAGTGGAGTTTAAAAAGACAGGTAACGGGCAGGGTATCTTAAGGGTATTAGTGGTGGGTTTTGGGGTAGCAGGGTGGTTGTTAACAGAAGAGGAAGCACCTACTAACTATCATTAGGAAGAACAAAAACTCAACATAACCGAAGGGGGGGGTTATGCCGAGACCTGTTAGTGAGAAAGAGTGAGGGAAGTGCTAACTACAACCGGAGGGTTAGTACTCAACCGGGTTAGTTCAGCAACGCAACCCGTACAAACCAGCTCACCAGGTGACCAGAGAGCAGCCCAGGGAGTAAGGTGGGGAGGGGGGGGGATAACCAATCTAACGCTAACCTCTTCATTAAGGGGAATATCAAGCAGGAACTAAATTAACCGAGAGACTTCATGAAAGAATGGAAGCACTTTGTGATTATGTTAGGGCGTCGAAAGGGCGGAGGAGCCCTTTGCTGCGCGCCATGGTGTACAGAGAGGAGTCGATGCCTTTGACCCGATTTGTCCTACTTGATATTGTTTATGGAGCAGAAAGGGGGTTTGGGATACAGGGGGGTGGGTTCTCTTCACTTACCATGGCCTGACAGAGGAGTGTGAACGCATTCGAGAGAGTTGTGCGGGGAATAGTTTTGGGTTTAGGAGAGGAGGAAGAGAAACATTAGCACTTGGATTTTCATGTTTCGCCATTTTTGTTGTCGTTGTCGTTGGTAACATTCTCATCCTAGATGTACCTCGAAAAAGTTCTAGCAAAACTCATAACACACACACACACACTTTCTCACACACAGACTCACTCTTTCTCACACACACACACACACACAGACACAGACACACACACGGGGGTGTTACGCACCACGTCGCTGACCAGGGGAATGGGCTTCTTCTTGCGAAGGTCTGGCATGCTGTCAATACCGTACAGACCCGTCCCTCCACTGTGGACACACACAAGTTTAGACATTCAGCTTCAATAGTTATTATTCAATATTAATTATTAATAATATGACTTACCCTGGTTTGGCCCAAGCCTGTCTGGCCGTGGACTCTTCATGGCTGACCTACAGATCAAAATGTTAGAATTTACATGAGGATTTAGAATATTAGCATTTAGAATGTTAGCATTTAGAAAAATCTGAATGTATTTGTAGGAATTGTATAATAAATTAATTGCTGGTGGTATTGGAGTGGTATTGCATTTCAGTTGAGAAAAAAATAACAATTTGTTTGTCGACATTGGTTGAGTTCCACACCTCGGGTGTCAGGGTGCATGCAAGTGTAATCGTAGGCTATGAAACAAAATAACCTGTACATCATGATTCATGATGTACAAAAATCACAACACAAATAAAACTTTATTTCACTGATTCAACTCAAACAAAGCATTAGCAACTTAAGATAACAGACCATGAAAATGAAAGAAAACATAGTACATATAATGTCTGTGACATTACAAGCAGGATATAAATGATTCAACTTACAGATGAGGAAGTGATTGGTGCGTACAAATGAAAAGGAAAAATAAATACATAATCATGCTTGACACAGAACTGGACCACATGGGAAGCCATATGACTTAAGGTGAGCCGCAATGAGATGAAGAAAACATGAAGACGCATAAAAAGTGAGTGTATTTATTAGTCATTAACCTGGTCATCTTCTCTGCTAAACTCTGTAAAGGAAAATACAAATATAAATCATGGATTTTATCATTGCAGAAAATGTAAACACAGAAGGAATAAAAAAAAAACTAAATAAATTTGTGTCCCTGCCAAATATAATTTAAAGTTGCAATTTGTAAGACAGAGCGCCTCCCAGTTAGTAGGCCGGAGACTTTCTGAATTAAAAAAATCGAAGTAATAGGCCTTTCCAAAAAAATGTCAGAATACGCCCCTCAAGAGTTAAATCTTTCATGCCCCTAATCTCAATTCACGACGAGCGAGTGGGCGTGTTGCTGATGTGTTGCTGACGTGAAGATGGTGTTACCATCATATGATGGTAACGAAACCGCGAGCACGGAGCGTAGCTGCTTCGTACTTTTCTCTTGCCTGTATTTTATGATCAAACGCCTTTCTCCTTTACACTCTTCCGCTGATATTGCGGATACCTCTAAATAAATGCAGTATTAATATCACCGCAAAAGAGGCAGCACCAGGGAGTTGGTAGACTCAACCAGCAGCTTCGATGTGTTGTCAACAGAATACTGCGTCCTCCACTGCATACTTTTTGCGCCACTCTCTGCCTCCCACACAAACCCCCCAGGCACCACCCATCACCCATGTTTACAAACTATCTCCAATATGTGTGAACACATCTGATAAGGCTCATCTCCTGTTGTGTGTTGCATGTTTGAAAGGGCGACTCCTGAGTTCATGTGAAAGGCCTATAACTGTGTTCAGTCCACTCTAACTGGCTGTACAACGTGACGCAAACTAGCCTCAGCCGGCTGAGCGGCGTGAATGAGAGGGGGTTAGGAGTGTCTATAGTAAGACTCTTGTAAACAAAGAGGCACAGCCAGGGTTTTCTATTTGTAGAATATTTCATTTTAGGATGTGATTTTTTTATATGATTGTAAACACTATCAGCATTGACTACAGCTATGTCATTATTTAACAAGCTAGGTGAAATTGCGACTTTGCGACTTTACACACGACTTTAAATTGACTGAACATAACAACTACTGTAACGTAAGGGAAATCTCTGTACGTAAGTACCTGGGTTAAAATCCTCCTGAGAATAGGACCCTTGGGACCCCTGTGAGCCATGCGAGCCATGCGAGCCATGTGACCCAGTATAACACCTGGACAGTCTCTGGGTCTGCCTCTTTTCCCTGAGAATACGCTGGAAGTTGGCGATGCGTTCTCTATGGCCGACATCCGCGGGCCTTTTGTGCTCCTTCTCGTCCAGGGCACAGTCTTCCTCTATGGGGATCAAACCCGACCCACTCCGACCCAGCCCCGGAGCTGCAGCTGGGCCCGCCGCCAGGCTGCCGTCCCTGTGGTTTGAGCTGGCAAGGGTGTCCGGGGTGGGATCCAGGACAGACTCATCCCTGTCCCCGTCCCCGGTCGGGACCTCTGCTGTACTCTGCGAGAGCTCGGTGGAGTGACGCTCGATTAGGGGGCTGGCGGGGAGTGTCACTTCATTGGCGGATCTTTGAGGAGAACTGTTCAGGTTCTCAGTCTTCTGACTACCATCCACATTATCGGATAGCTCGCCAAATTCAACTTGCGCAGTAGGGTTCAGTGGTGGACTGATCTCTCCTTCTGCATGCTGGGATGGGACCACATCACCCCCATGGGGTTCAGGGGATGCACTCCCTGGAGAGGTAGCTGCCTCGGGCACAAACCCAGCGACATCGTTCTCAAATTCTGGATTGGTTCCCTCCATCTTTTTTAAAGCTCCTTTGAAAGCCGACTTGAATGTGAGCACGGCCTTGCTCAAAGTCATGATGTCGAAGCTGGCAGCGGTGAGCGTCTCCGTCGCTCTCTCCAGACCGTCTACAGAGCGGTGGTCACCCGTCACAAGCTCAACGGGGACACCACTGTCCCTGGGGACGAAGCAGTCATAGGTCCACTCCCTATCCAAGCTCTCGGCAGAACGAGCCAGGGTGCGGGCCGAGGAGTGGCAGGTGCCCCGGGGCGAGTCCCTCTCCAGGTAGCTTTCGTCGCAGTCTGTGAGCAGCACGGTCGAACAGCTCAGGCTCCTGAAGGCGCCGAGGCTCCGGTCATCCGCGTACGCGCCCATGGTGTGGTACCCGGAGCTCCGCGAGAACAGGCAGTTGGCTGCACAGTCACATTCCAGGTTGGCGTCATCGCCCTGGGGCCTCCAGTCGAGGGTAACGGAGGAGCCGGCGGGGGAGTTGTAATGTTGGCCGAACAACAGCGAGAGATGCTCTGAGCTGCTGTGGGACGATTGGCCGGCATTGCTGCTCTGGGTCTCCTCCGTCGTCCATCTGTCCCACATCTCCGAACAGTCCCCGCTGTTGGTGCACGAAAACATGTCCTCCTCGGTCCACGCCCCGTCACCGCACCGCACACTTTGTTTCCTGTCGACGGAGGCCCAGCCGCCGTAGAGCCGATCGCTGGTTGGCTGGAATCGGTCGCTCCTTTCTGGACAGACGGAGCTGTGGCACGAGGACAGGGAGCTGGTGCTCTGGTAGTCGTGGCCACAATGATGCTCCAGGCAACACAGGCCGGCCGCCCCGGGAACAGAGGGCCGACTCCTTGGGCTGTGACCCGAGTCATTGGGCTCCGGCCGCTTTGCCTTATGAGGGCTTTCTCTGAACTGTTTAGGCGATGTATGGGTGGGTACGAGTCCGGCTTCTTTGCCCCACTCACAGCGATTCAAAAGGGGACTGACAGCGGTGCATTGGAGGGTTTCGATGGCGTTCTGTCGGCCAAGGCTGCCTCGTCTGACTCTCGGCGTCTTGGAGAGAAGGGGTTTGGGTTCCGGTTCGGCTGCGGCGCCCGAGTACAGCTCCCCTATCTCGCTGAGCACGGCGTCCACACAGCAGGACACCTCGTCCACTGAACCCCGCACCGACGTCAGATAGTCCCTCAGGTCCGAAATCTCCTCCTGGATTTTGTTGATGCCTCTTAGTTCCTTCAGGATGTGGTGTACTATGTTACCGGATCCTTCTCCTTCTTCTTCATCATCATCATCAACTCCCACCTCCTCGTCTTCTTCTTCTGGGTCTTCATCAGTCCTGGGTATGTTGTCCTCCACCACTCCGATGCCATCTTGGCAGTCAGAGCTGCTGGTTTCCCCCGATGGGGTGAGGTCTGGCGGATCGGGGGTGGAGGGGTCCACGTGGACGGTGCAAGGGGCCTTCAAGGGGCCGCCTCGACTCAGCTCCAGAAACCCTAGAACGGGTGTGCCAGGAGCCCCTGTGTGGCCGTGGCCGTTGGAGAACCCCTGGAGCTCGGCCGATGAGAACGACGTCTCGTTGGCTGTTTTGACCTCCACCAATGGCTGGTGGCGAGGAGGCTCGTGGCTTCCCGGTTCCACCAGGGACTGCAGCTTCCCATGAGCGTCCCGGTCCAGCTGAGGGCTGTGGGACCTCTGCTTGGGCAGCTCCCTCCTCTTGGGGGACTGGTGACGGGGGGAGGTGCCGGTGAAATGCCCATCCTGTCCACCGAGAGGCGCTCTGGAGAACATCCCTGAGGGGTCAGGTGGTCAGGAGGTCTGGGTCGACCTGGCTCTAACCATGAACCGACAGCTAAGGAAACGGCGTGAAAAGTCGTGGCACAGGCCACATTCTGATGGGGCACCAACAGGCCTGAGAGCCGTCTCTCTTGACGCACAGGACAAGCCTTAGGCACACACTGTAAGCAAATGCCATCATAGTCATAAAAACATCAAATGAAAAGCAAATAAGTAAAACAGCTCCTCAGTTAAAGGTAGACTAGAGTACAACACTGAAAAATACGAAAACACGCATAACTAACAAATCAAATGTGATCCTCTTCTCCCTTGCTTGATTTCCCACATTGATTTTAATTGAATTCACACTGAACTGGCTTACAGTACAATGGGCAAAGAAATATGAGGCCAACTGTTGCACAGCAGCAGGCAGCCGTGTGCGCACGTAGGACACGGTGCAGCTGGCTTCAGCTCTGTCATTAGGGGAGAAGGGGAAGACAGCTTGGTAATTAGATGGCAGATCATTCCTCTCCTCCTAGGCGGTGTCACAGTTCTACTCCCACACCAGCTGAGCCGATACTTCCTGCTGGCCTAACCTGTGTGTGTTAGTGTGTGTGTGCTAGTGTGCGTGTGTGTGTGTCAAGCTTCTTTCAGAACGTTTAATATGATGTTATGCGTGATGTTTCATGGCTCAACCTCCTCCGACATGAGCCGGTATATCAATTAATAATAATGATCTTCAGTTTCTCACCGGGGAACAATATAGTGTCATCTTATCTGCAAGCTGAATAATAATTCACTGCATTTATACAGGAACTCGAAGCTCTTTACATAGTGTTCTATATCAAGACCTATTGAATGCATTATGCATTTATTATGTATTTTTAATGAATAAAGATTCAGGGTTTTTTCAGTTCTACCCTGCTTTGGCAATGCTTTGAGAGATAATATATCTCCAATACATTATCGCTGCACACAATGTGGCTTTAATATAACTTTGCATCTCAGAAACACAAGAGACATCTTCCTGGAGTCGTAAATAGATTGTATTTAAGGATTTTCAAAGTGTATACACTCATCAAATACCTTAAGTCATATGCCAGGGGTCAGAAGACCTCATGGTGCCCTCCTCGATGTTTACACAAAGTCTAACCAAGTCTAAATAATAACACGTGTTCTCAATCTCTGTGACACATGTTTAAGATCAACTATTTAGGAAAACAAATGTGCATCGAGGAGCAGGGTGAGAAGTAATCAACTCCTTCATAGCTTTGCTTCTTACAGTATTAAAGTCCCACTGAAACACCTGATTCGATTGTATGATAACCCTAATGCCTATCGTGTTACTAATCTACAAAGTCCACAAGAGGAAGAGGAGAGGAGACTGACTGCTTGTTCGTTTGGGTTGAACTTGTAAGAGGGGTTGACAACTCTCACAGCCCAGGCTACGGTCAGCTGTACTGACGGCTGAGGGGAAAGGAATGACAGCAGAGGTTGTCATCGCTGCAGCCGTTGCAGGACCTGTTTTCTATTGCTTCTCAAGCAACACAGCTAAACAACAGCTAAAAAACAGCACCACACAGTGTAGACACAGTTTGACAACAATGGCTACCAGGGCTGGTGTTTTTACAGTTAACAACGCACTAGTTGGATCAACACACTCCACACCTTACAATGTGTAAGATATTCGAGCAGCTCCAGATTAATTTGGCTATTTGGTAAAGCGCTGACGGGAATGACTTCCCAAGTAATTCAGACGAGTATAGGAGCAGCTAGTTAGTGGACAAATGTATAACTAAATGTCGTGTCAATAATTAATGTGTGTTTACAATTAACTTGCTTATTATTTGTACACTGGTCCAATCAGTCTTTCAAATGAAAAGGTAATCTACATTAAAAAGGTTTTGATAAATTGAAGAGTGTAAACAACAACATTAATACACATAAACCTTACCTTGGCGGTGATAACTAAATAAAACAAATCAAACTAAAAACAAAATAACAAACTGCCTGAAGGTTTTTTTAATCCATCAGGAGTGTGTGTGGAAAAAAAAAAGAAGAGATTGCAAAGAAATATTCACAGTTGAATTCAACGTAATCCGTGGTTGAAGCGCAATCTCTAAGGTGGAGGCTGAAACCGGGCATTTCCGTACGTGAGCTGGGGGAGAGGGAGGAGGATGGAGCTAGAGGACGATGTGTCCCTCGGTAGCGCTACTGAGTCTCTCTCTCTCTCTCTCTCTCTCTCTCTCTCTCTCTCTCTCTCTCTCTCTCTCTCTCTCTCTCTCTCTCTCTCTCTCTCTCTCTCTCTCTCTCTCTCTCTCTCTCTCTCTCTCTCTCTCTCTCTCTCTCTCTCTCTCTCTCTCTCTCTCTCTCATAACTGCTGTGATACAACATACGTTTCACAGCAGGGTGGATTTACACACCCCACAAGGCTGTAGAGAAAGGCATTCTGGGAAAGGCAGTCTGTCCACATCAAACTTCTAAAATGCTCACACACACACACACACACACACACACACACACACACACACACACACACACACACACACACACACACACACACACACACACACACACACACACACACACACACACACACACACACACACACACACACACACGTTCCAAACTGCTAAAACTGCTCATATTTCTGATCCAGCCGCTATGACACCGGTGTGGCAGATTAACGGCGTATCCTAATTCATTACAGTGGTCTCAACAGCCAGCTCTGCTCCTTAAGTGCTTCCCTATGTTCCAATAAATAATATCCAGACTGCTTTCACCTTGCCCGCCTCCCTTCCTCCGCTGCCTCCGCTCAGACGCCCCTTACGTCGCCGTATCAACCAGTCCTTGCAAACCAATCAGGGTAATGGAGACCGACTCAGAGGAATAAACCGCCGTCTGGGGAGCACCTCCGCCGCCCACCAGAGAGACGATTTAAAAGCAGCCCGGGAACGGGGCGCCTCACCAACCTCGGTGTCCTGATGACGGACGAGGAGCCACTACAGTCCGGACACGATCACCACTCCCAGCGCCCGGGCAGCAGTGGGAGAGTCCCAGGGTATACTGGTGATATGTGGTGGGGTTTACACTGTGCTTTGGGGGCGCCCCGTGGCTCCGGTGGGTAGAGGTACCATTAAGGCACGGTCCTGATCGCAGCGACCCGGGTTGGATTACTACCCGTGGTCCTTTGCTGCATGTCTTCCTCTCTCTCCTATACCTTTCTGTCTATCGCACTCTATCATAAAGCACAAAAACGCAAAAATAAATCTTTAAAAGAAAAAACAGTGCTTTGAGCTCCCTTGTTAGGAAGAAGAAGAAGAAGAAGAATCATTTTATTTGTCATTGTACAGTTTACAATGACATGATGTTATGTTTCCTCCTACAGGGTAGGACCGTAGCAGGTC
Organism: Micromesistius poutassou; assembly: GCF_964030765.1. NCBI lineage: Eukaryota > Metazoa > Chordata > Actinopteri > Gadiformes > Gadidae > Micromesistius > Micromesistius poutassou. Next base: position 5,790,655 of record NC_140288.1, on the reverse strand, counting down.
CCAGGTGTGTTCCCTGGGGGGACCGCATCCCGGCCTGTGGGCGTCGTTTCGGGTGAAAGCATCTGCTGAACGACTTAATAAAGTGTAAAGTGGGAAAGGCGATTTGGCGGCGTGACCTGCATCGACACGGCCCTTAATGAGCAGCCCGCCCAGGGATGTAGCGGACATTGGGGATTGAACCTGGTACGGTACGTTTGTGCTGGGAGTCAAAAAGCCTAACCACTAAACTGTCCTGCCCCAAGCCTTTGGCCCTGCCCCAAGTTCAGACTCATTCACCACAGAACAGAACGAGGGAGGTTTGAAAATGGAACATAGTGTAACATAGGTCCCGCTTAGGAGAACCGTTCATCTCCTTCATAAAATGCACTGCTTAAATTGGTTCAACCTGAGTACTTAACAAACTCTCATTACAGGATAAATTGTCAGATTCAATCGCTAAGTGACTTGTGTATAATTGGACATGCATCACATTCTAGCTTCCCCATTACAGAGAGTACATTGACATATACTCACAGGCACTTGATACTCATAAAATACACAACATGACCCGTTCAGGTTCAATATGGCCAAACATCCCCCCTGGAGAAGGAGGAAGAATTTGCATACTAAAACCATTTTAAGAGAGAGAGAGAAAGAGAGACCAGAGAAAGAGAAAGATAATTGAATAAAAGACCCAGAGGTGAAACTCAACCAATACATCAGTTAGTGTAAGTGGGATCACTAATCAGTGTTCACACATGTTTCTTCAGAGTCATTAAACCGGTTTGTTTGGTATAATTGCCAGAGAAGATGTTAAGTACTAAAAGTACTTAAAGTATTAAAGCACCATCGCTGAATGAATTGAAGCATCTCTGAATTAAATGTAGCTCTCAAAAGAGCAAATAAAATGATGAGCTGTAAAATGTTTTCTTGGGAACCCAGAGTTACAGCTGTAAAACATTGTTGACCTGTGGTTCATAAATAAACCAAGAAAACAACAGCAACAGCCATCAAAGATTTGTTCTCAAACTGATATGGAATGTGTTTTGTACCGAAGGACCGCAGCGATAAATGTCGTTGAAAGTGTCTGGCAAATCCATTCAGATCAGCTGTTGAAATTTTAATGACAAATAGCCATAATCATAGCCTACCTCTCGGAGTTGTACTCTGACTTTGTTGATAGCCTTCAACCAGCGCACCCTGGAGGGGGTGAAGGGTAATGGCGGCCCGTCATCATGGAAACTGAGGACCAAGAAACACTTCAACATCAACATCAACCTGTGAATTCAAGGGAACTTCCCTGCACAGGACAACACTAGGAGAATAAATTTGTATTTTGGATTTGATATTTATATTGCATATATCTTTTAAATGTGTACATTCAATGTTGTAGTGCCTGTTCAAAATGGGCCTTTGGCTCATATTGCTTTTTTCAAACTTTTTCAAGAACCGCTCATCCAAACAATTTCACAATAGACCCTGCACTTCCTTGGGTCCTCAGCAATACACCCACCAAGTGTGAAGTACATTGAAAATCGAAAGGACATTGTATTCCCCTTCTTGTATTTCTGCACCAACACATTTATTATTATTATTATTATTATTATTATTATTATTATTATTATACATATTCCTTGTACATAAAAGCTTATCTGGCAGTTAAACAATCTCAGATTGTTTTACAGAATGAATTAGTGAACGTGCATACATTTGAGGCTTACATTATGAAACAATTAAAACAACGTTTGAACGATTAAAGGAATACTCCGGCGATTTTTAACCCCATTATCGTTTTCCTGAGGGTCACTCCATGTTGAGGGAAGTAAAAAACCAGACAAAACATTATTCGATGCACTCCCATGGCAACTGGGTAATAAATAAATAAAGTATAATAAAGTATAATAAAGGTTATACTGTTTCGCCACACTATTGCCGCTTTTCCACCGCCAGTACCTACTCGACTCGACTCGACTCGACTCGACTCGCCACGCCTTATTTGCGTTTCCATTGGCAAAAAAAGTACCTGGTACCTAGTACCGGGTACTTTTTTTTAGTACTACCTCCGTCGAGGTTCCATGCCAGCGGAGTAGGTACTTTTGTGTGACGTAAACAGGCTGCTGGTAACTGATTGGCCAGCGGCTGTAAATGGGAATATTCACTCAAGTTAAGTTGTGTCCGGCGTGGTTGGAGTCCACGAACCCGCTCCCGAGGGGGACACTGATCAGCGTTTCGCCGTGTGTGTCGCTCCTTTCCCGGGGCTAGAGTTAGGCTGCGCGTCGTTATGTGTGTCGGGCGTGGTTGTGTGTGTCCGGCGTGGCTGGAGTCCACGGACCGGCGTTTCGCTGTTTAGTTTCAGTGTCGTTCCTTTCCTAGGGCTCGAGTTTCGCCTCTATCAACGTTACCGTATGACAACAATAGACGCGCAGTCATTGCGCTTTTTATTTTATTTTATTTCCCATCATAACCTTTCCCGGGAATCAGGAAATAGTCTTGATCAGATTCAGATTTCCCGGGAATCGCGTCTCCCGTGATTAAAACCTAATGACGACCCGCCCATGGTGGAGAGGTTCTTTTCTACGACCTGCCCACATTGAAGAGGTACTTTTTTAGATGGAAACGCAACCAAACCGAGTTGAGTCGAGGCGAGTCGAGTCGAGTCGAGTTGGTACTGGCGGTGGAAAAGCGGCATATTTGAGTTAAACGAGTGGAACGGTGGTGTCTCGTAAGGAACCAACTCGTGTTACATAGGTCTTGGAATGGTTTTCTGAATGTTTTTAGAAGCTCCAAAAGCGGATAAAGAGCTCACCCCCATAGGTTAGTGTTATAAAATTATCAATTTTAGTTTTTACTTCCCTCAACATGGGGTGACCCTCAGGAAAACGATAATGGGGTTAAAAATCACCAGAGTTCTCCTTTAATGAATGAGCGTCCATACCGGTGAAGTCTAGCTGAGCGTCTCTCAGCCGGAGTGTCGTTCTTCAGGACCGGGACCACTTCCTTGGCGGCGATCCTCAGGGAGGCCTCCTCCCCCCTCAAGGAGGGGGCGTTTGTGGGGTGGGGGAGTCCATTGGCCGGTGGCTGTCCTCCGGTGGAGGAGGAGGAGAGCCAGCCGTTGCTGTGGTAGGAGTGGAAGGACTCCTCCTGCTCGGATCCGCCTGTGCTCTCCTGACCCATCTCACTGAGCTGGGAGCTCACCTGGCTCAGGTTCCCCGAGGAGCCAGAGCGACTACTTTCCACCGGACTGGAAGGTGGCAGCGGGCGAGGGAGATGGCATAGTTAGAATGTGATACGGTCATATGTTCAGGTGGACTTCACATTACAAAGTTTAATTTGTAAAGAATCAGAAAATAAATGTAAATGAGCCAGATCCTTAACCTCACATTAATTCAATTTTGGGCTCGGAAAATATTTCAATTGGAACTTGCTTGTCTAAACCTTATTATGCAAGGTTCGGGTTCTTTCGCAATGATTTTTAACATCCATACACTCAATTTTAAATATTAAGTAGAAGGGAGAAGGAGTTGTAAAATGAAGGAGATCAGTTACGTTAAACGGCGGAGATTGTCACCAACAAATGTAAACTGTATTCATAGAATCTCAGACAGTTTCTCTCTCTCTAGAGCACAAGCAGAAATCTGTTTAAATGACCAATAAGCCTGCTTCATAATTAGCGAAAGAGGTCTTAATTAAAACGGATAGCCTCTTTGAAGATCAAAGAAGATTTTCTCAATCAGTTATTTACCAATGACTGGCATATGCCAAGTGACTCTAGAAAGTGTCTGGCTATTTCACTTAATTTGTCCAAGATAATATGACAAATACACATGTACATTTACTTTTGGGACATTAAGTTAAAGTTAAAGGGTGATCTATACTAAACATGAACACATACAATGCAACACAACTACATACAAAACTCACAAAACAAACAGATGGACTGCAGAACTGGACAAGGAATGCTTTTTAAAATGTCACCAATGCATCTTAAATGGTAAGGAAATGGGTTTTGCCATTTATTATGCTTTTACTAGCCTTTTTGCACTCAAAAGCTCCATCTTGGACAGGGTGTCCAGCTGCACTCCAGAAGTGGGGCCCGCGGAAGAAGGGGTTTCTACAAGACCTTCCAGCGCCTTTGGGGATAGGGACGCTGAAGGATCTACTTCAGGAGTGGAAATGCAAATCTGGGGTTGGGCTACATCACCCTGGCAACCTACCAGTTCCTTCCTCTGGGCAGCGGGAGTAGTAGGAACAGACTGAGCGGTTGTTGTGGTGCCACTAGGTCTTGGCTGGGGTGTACTGACGGAGGGAGCTTGGGGTTTTGGGGGCTCTGTCTGCCAGGGGAAAGAGATCTTGGCTCCAAACAAGGAGGTAGCTGGTTGCTCTTGCTTCTGTGCAGCAGGATTTTCCTCTTGAAATATCCCTGCCGATAAGGTTTTAAACCCTGAGAACAGACCACTAACTGCATCAGACTGGGGCATTGAGGGGGAAGCTGTGGGCTGTGCTGGTGTGGAGGAGAAAAGTGATCCCAAAGATTTTCCTGCCTCACCTGGGGTTGACATGAAGCCAAATAGGGAATTGGCTTGAGATGGGTCTGGATTTTGGGGGACCGGATCAACCGTAGCTTTTCCAGTTTCTACCCTTTGGATATCCGGTGTTGCTGACATGTCCAAGTCTTTATTTTCAGCCTCACCTGTAATCTGAATAGGCTTCTCGTGTATTACCTCCTCCCCTTCGATATCAGTCTTTTCTTTTACAGTGGCGTCAGCCAGATTACTATTAACACTCGGAGGAACCACATCACTTACTACTTTCGGTATATTTTCCTGAGCCTCAGTCCTAACTTGATCTATTTGGAGTGGCACACTTTCACTTTTATTCTCCGTCGGCAGTGCAGCATCCGGTGTTATCTTAGTCTGTGCTGGTTTTGGTCCTTGTGGGTCTTGGGCCACGACCCCAAATAAGGATCCACCAATTCCTCCAAGTCCTGCTCCAATCTGGGACGCTGCGGTCTGGGCGGTCGCCCCGCCGAACATTCCTCCCAGTAAAGACCCACCAGCTGCAGCTGTTGCTGTTGGTGCAGACGAGCCTCCGAAGAGCCCACCCAGCATTGATCCTGTGGCCTGGGGACCTGCAGGTTTGGCAGCGGATCCTCCAAACATCCCCCCTAGCATAGAACCACCAGTCGGAGGTCCAGTTGTTTGAGGCTTAGCCTGTGGAGCTGCCCCACCAAATAAACCTCCCAGTAATGACCCTGGGGTTGTGTTCTGGTTGGTGGCTCCTCCAAAAATACCACCCAATAAAGATCCCCCAGTCTGAGGAGGTTGGGGTGCTCCTCCTACACTAGAAGGTTTTTGCTGTTGTTGTTGCTGTGGAGTAACTGGTGCAGTTGCTGGTTTGAAAAGGGAGGACATAAACCCTGAAACTGCATCAGCTGAAGAATCAAGCATAGACTTATCTGGCTCTGGGGGCTTCTCTTGTTGTGCTACAACTGGAATTGTTGACTCAGACAAAGGCGTTGCCTCATTGGATTTTGATGGTGATTGATTCTCGCTTCTTAGGTCTACCATTAGTTCTGGTTTACTTGGCTCATCTGGCTTGACTGGTTTCTCTGTTGCTGTATCAATATGTATGTCTTTAGATTGACCCTCAATGGCTAATTCAGGTGGCTTGTCAGAATCCTGAACAATAGCAACATTACCCTCAGGTTTAGTTGAGCTTTCTGCCTGTAATGCAGTTTCAGTGTGAGGTTGTTTGAGTGCACCGTCTTTCTCTTGGCCCACTGAAGCTGTATCTGGTATTTGGCTCTCAGTGGGTTTTAGAGGTTCAGTCACTGTGGGAGATGGACTTGGACCTCCAAACATTGTCAGCAAGCCTTTAGCAGGGGGATCCCCAGGTACAGAGGGAGCTCCAGGAGGAGCCGGTTGGGTCAAACCCCCAAACATACTCCCCAGTATTGAACCGGCCGTTTGGGGAGCTGTTGTTTGGGAGGCAGCTCCGCCAAACATTCCACCCAATATGGATCCACCTGTCTGTGGTGGTGGTGTAGCAGTGGAAGCGGCGGTGCCTCCAAACATCCCGGCAAGTACAGATCCTCCAGTTTGAGCACTGGAAGCTGCTGGAGCACCTCCCCCGAACAAACCTCCAAGCAAAGACCCAGCGGTTTGTGGAGCAGCTACCTGTGGACCGGAGCCTCCAAACATACCCCCAAATAGAGACCCCCCAGTTTGGGGAGTGGCTGCTTGAGGAGCAGGTCCTCCAAACATGGACAACAGCCCTTTAGCGGGTTCGTTTGTGGCTGGTGGTCTAGGTGTCTCGCTTGCAGGCGATGGTACTGCTTTTGGAACATCAATGCCAGATCCAGCTAGCACAGGTGTCGTCTGTAGACTTGAGCTGCCGAGCATGGAATTCAATCCTGTGGAAGTTGGCGGTTTAGGAGGAACCCCTTCCTGAGGTGTAGGTTCTGGGGTTGAGTCCCTTTGTGCAGGAGTGTATGCCGATTTAGTTTCTGAAACTGCACAATCAACCATCTTAATTGTGGTCCCATTGGAGGAAGCAATTTGCTCCCCAGTAGAGTCAATTAACGGTGTTACTTGTGGTTCCACTGATGTACGACCAGGCTCGTTTGAAGTTGAGGTTTTACCTAGTGTATCAATGGTGGTTGGCACCTCTGATACTTGTGACGGAGTTTGTTGTAAAGTAGATGTAAACATTGAGAGTAGGCCTGCTCCCGGAGTTGAAGTACCGGTGCTTCCAGGTGCGGGAGGTTGGGCGGGACTAGGACTGCCAAACATTGAGAATATACTTTTCGCTGGACTTTCACTGGAAGTCGACAAGCTACCAAAAAGTCCCCCAAGCACAGAATTGGCTTGCTGCCCCTGTGGTTGTCCTTGTAGTTGTGGCTGTTCTACACCTTGTGTTTTATTTTGTGATTGAGATATGCATTGTTGCTGAGGTTGGGTCTGTGGTGTTTGAGGTGGCTGATGAGGTTCAGGTTGACTGGGACCACTAAACATTGATAGCAATCCCTTTGCTGGTGATTCACTTGAACCAGAGGCACCTGGCAGAATCCCTCCAAGGATAGAACCTGTCTGTGTTTGGGGACCACTGAACATGGATTGAAATCCTGTATTGGCCGGCTCCTTGGGCAGAGCGGTCCCTTGTGGTGGCAATTCAGCACTAGGCTTGGGTTGAGCTGGGGCTGGGGTGGGACTTTGGTTTCCAAACATTGACATTAAACTTTTACCAAAAGATTCTTGCAGAGGTACTTGGGGACTAGTGCCTGCAGCGGGTGTTGTAGCTGACGGCGCAGTCGGGCCGGAACTTGGACCACTGAACATTGATAATATACTTTTACCGAGTGATTCTTCTTGATTAGCTTGGGGAGTAGCTTGGGGAGTAGCGTGGGCAGTACCTTGGGGAGCAGCACGTGAAGCTTCATTTGGTGGGGGTGCTTGTGATGCAGGCCCAGTTTTAGAAGCAGGTTGTGCAGGACTTGGGCCAGTAAACAAGGATAAGAAGCTTTTACCGATTGATTCTTCTTGTGGAGCCTCTGGAGCTGCAACTGCCGCAGGTGACGGACTAGCTTGAGCGGACGGAGATGTTCCCGATAGCATCTCCCCAATGGAAAACCCAAACAGTCCACCAGTTGGTTTGGGTACTGGTTCTTCTTTGGTCTGTCCTGTTGGTGGCATGGTTTGGGATCTGCCTGGCCCAGGACCTGTGGCAGAATTAGAAGTAAATACTTGTGACACACTTTTGATTGGTTGCTGAACCGGAGTTGACCGAGAGGACGAACTCTGATCCATTGTCTGTTGTCGCTGTAAACCCTTCGGTCTAGATGCAGTTGTCAAAGAACTCTCCGGAACAGTGGGTTTTGGTTGTGGTTGCGGTGTTGTTGAGGTGTCAGAACCAAAAAGGCTGCCTAAGGATCCAAACAGATTTGATACTCCTGTCGCCTCTTTGTTAGCTGTGGCAGGCAAGGTACCAGTGTTACCAATTTTATTCTTCTGATCAGGGGGCTCTGGTTTAGGTTCTTCTATTCCTACTGCAGTCTTGAACATGCTCATAAATCCTGCTTGTGGTTGTTCCTTTGGTTTCTCTACTTTGATTTCTTCCACTGGCTTTGGTTGCGTCTGTGTCTGTTGTCCAGATTTGTTTAGGAAATCCCTTGAGCCAAATGGTCCAGAGACCGGTTGGTGAACCAGTGGGGATGCTTGCTGTGACATTGTGGACTGTCGTGCAAGTCTAGGTTTCTGTGCAGTAGTCTGGGAAGGTTCTTGGGATGGACTTATTTGACTTGCTGTTGGAGATGTGGGCAACATTCTTGAGCGACGGGCAGATGTGACTTCTGCACTTTGTGGTTGTGCCACAGGGGTAGTAGAATCATCTTTAACTATCTTTGACCTCAGGCTTTGCAGACCCAAAGATATAATGCTTTTAGGCTGTTCAGTAGAGCACTGCTCTTTAGATGCTGCTGAACCTTGCTGCCCACGGTTAGGCTGTGGTTCTCCGGGAGTAACTCTCTTCCTCCATTCCTCCTCTGATGTATCTTTTATGTGCTTCACAGTCACAGCAGAAGATGAACGTCGCCGCTGGCCAGGTTGATAACAGTTGTTAGGGAACTGCTGATTTGGATCTGCTGTAGGGGTAGAGCCAAGTGAAACGGCAACCTTTTGGGCAAGAAGACTCTTTGTTTCTTGATTGTTCCAACAAGGGCCCGAGTACTCTTTATTTTGACACGAGAGGTCCATGACTTGTGTGTATGGGTCCTGATTGATGTATCTTGGCTGTCGGGGATCCATCCTAACTTTGTTTAAGCTGTACGATGCCAGGTCTCCATTGAGCTCTCCCTGTGGCACAAATGAATTTTCAAACATTTCTGAGAAACGTTCAAGGTTCAAATTCATGATCTGGTTTCCCTTTCTATATGCAGCTGATAAATCTACCGGTGCATTCAAAAGCTGGGGATGATTCTGGTCTTGTCCCGGTAGCCAAAGAAGCTCGTCTTCATTGTACAGGGGAACTTTAAATCCACACACGGACACCTGTTCGTTGTCCAACCAAGCGCTAGGAAGACCCTCCACTGGCTGTACACCTTCCCAGGGCTTTCCTTCAGGGGCGCAGGCATAGACAAACTCGCCGGCTGCATCGGTGAGCAGGGTGTAGATGTATTCATGGTCGGTGTAAACAAAGTAGCCACAATCACCTTCCTCTGCTGGCCACCACATGCCTTGCTCCAACAATGCAAGCCATTGCTGGTACCACTCGATATCTTCAAGATATGCGGGGTCTTCAAACTCACTGTTGGAATGTGGAGGGAAACTTGACTCTGTTTTATTTGAACTATATTTGCTCTGATGAGTCACTCCGTTAGCAGGGACATTGTGGAAACCATTGGTTCCATATTGCCAATTTGCAGAGTAGGATAGGCTTGGCGGGGTCTCCTCATAAAAACCTTCATGGTATGAAACTCCACTAAGACTGTAAGAGCTATCATTATTCAATGAGTGCCATTTCCCCAGTTTGGCATTACCTTGTCTGGTAGTTAAGTTTAATGCACTCTCCTCCTTGTTTGCATATTGTAAGTCATCATAGCTGTTCCACGGTTTATTTTTGCCATATGGGTCATTATTGAAACTTCGGCTTCCATGGAATTGATGAGGCTCATGCTGCTCTGGTTGGAAATTAAACTCTTGGCTTGGTTGCAGTTGAGCAGCATTCAGCTGTATCATATTGGAGGGGTTACATTGGAGAGAGAGGTTCTGTAATGACTCCATTTGGCTCCACTGTCCGTTAACTTGGTCTGTGACATGTTGATAATTCTGGGACTCACTCTGAAACTGCTGCCAAAGAGCGGACTGCTGGATCCAATGATTTTCGTCATCATAAGTGGGGCTTATTGCATACGGTGACAGCTGACCTTCATACAAAGATGAACTGCTTCCCCTGATGCATTGCTCCATTGGTACTAGAGCGGGATTTGAATAGCCCTGTGAAAGGGAGGGGATATTACCAGTGCTGTACGCCATTGCCTGAACGTAATGAAAGGATCCTGGATAGTATGACAGCTGCGCTAAATTTGAGGTCCTTAGGTCCAGACTCTCTCTGTCAATTGAAACAGGGGCTCTTACCAAAGCATGTCTGCTTTGGTTGGAATAAAATGCATTCCTCTGTCGGTCATTGATTTCCGAATTAGCGGTATTTGGTGCAACTTTATTTATTTCTGGAAGCACTCCAGACAAAACAATATTTTTCTCTGAACCATGAGCTGCCATTTCTGCTTGATTAAGTGGTGACGATCCCCTTGATTCATTTTTGTTGAAAATCGCTGATAGAAATCCTTGCTGTTTAGCAGGCTGTGTAGGATAACTGTCTGGCTCCACCTTCTGTTCGTGAAGATACTGATCGGTGTCATTGGAGGGTGTCCGGGTTTGTATTGTGGACTGTCTTGACAAAACGTTCATTCTCGATCTTGGATGCGGCACTTGCCCTGCTGATCCCTGCCCGATGACGTCAACATTTTCAGTTGGTTTAGTTAACCTGTTAAACATACCCGAGAGTATTCCAGGCTGATTTGTAGTCCCTTGTTGCGTCTGAACATTCTCACTATCCTGGAGGGGATTAATCTGCTGATGCAAGGGTTCTGCCTGTCGCTGTGCAGAAAAGGGCCTACTAGGTTGATGTGGTCTTGGTGCAATGTCATCTTTTGGTTTATTTCTTGCCATTGGTTCTCCCTGGCTGGACCGACTTTGTGCCATGGACCTTTGTTGAGTGGATGTGGACTGTTCATAAACATTATCTGCAGAGGCAAACTTGAAGAGCCCAGATAACACACCAGTCTGTTTGGATGGGGGTTGGCGTACTGGAAATGTTTGTTGTCGAGTGAAATCTGGCTTGTTAGTTTGTTGCAGAAAGGTTGGACTTTCCCTCAGAGGAGTATGAAGATTTGAACCTTGAGTATTTAGTTGATGGTTATTCCGTTGCTGCTGAGACTGAGCTGATGGACTGTGGGTGACCTTCTCAGATGATCCAAATTTTAACAAGCCAGAGAAAAGCCCACCTTGTTGTGATTGTACTTGTTGTGGCGGAGAAGGATGTGTGGCCTGTTGGTCGACAATGGGAGACCTCTGTGGTGGACCCTGAGGAGGTTGGGGGTTTTGTGATATATTTTCATTTGATGAAAACTTCAGTAGACCCGAGAGAAAGCCTCCCGAGGTTGGGGGGTTTTGTTGAGGGAGAGGTTGTTGGTCAACGTGCTGGAGATTGTTAGGCGGTTGATTTCTAAGGGGGTCTTGATAGTGTGAATTGTTAGATATGTCACTTGTTGATCCAAACTTAAGAATTCCAGATAGAAGTCCTCCTTGCTGGGGCTGATTGGTACCAGTACGAGACAGGTCATCCGTGGAGCTTCCTTTAAAAAGCCCAGTTAAAAAACCTTGGGATTCAGGTGGTGGTGGAGCTTGCTGTTGCATTCCGTGAGATGTGGCTGATGGTTTGTGGTTCGCTGTGGGTATTGGATGTGAGCCTGCTGGAACTTGGTGTATTTGGGTCTGCTGTTGACCACTGGGAATTTTCTGGGTTGAGAGAGAAGGGTTTGTGTTAAAGATGGTCGAGAACCAACCAGTCTCCGTAGTTCCCTGTGGTTGTGATGTTGGGGCTGTAACAGCAGAAGTATGAGGTGAAGGATTTGACATACCTGAAGGTAAAGGATTTGGGGGATATGACTGCACAGGGTTCTTCATGTTTTGGGCACTAACATCTTCACTGGATGCAAACTTCAGGAAACCAGACAGGATTCCTCCCTCTGCTTTGGGGGGTTGGGAATGGGATACGTTTTCAGAAGAACCGAAAGGTCTACTACTGGAGGCGGATGGCTGTTCCACAGTCCTGACATCTTCTGCTGATCTAAACACAGGGTAGACGGCCACTGGTGGTGGACCCTGAGGAGGAATAGGGGCTGCAGGTGTTAGCAATGTGCTTAGAGCCTTCAGGCTAAAGAAGGTTGAGTTGACTGGTTCGGATTGCACAGTCGACTTTCCGGGCACTGATCCTTGTGAATGTTGTTGTTTGAAAGCCATTTGGTTCTGCCTCTCATTCCTCCATCTTTCTCCATCAATTTGTTTTACCGTCTCTTCGTGTTTTTCTTCCCCTCTGGAGTGTTCGCCTCCGTTAATATGTTTTTCATCTCCATGCGCATGGTTTTGAAATCCAGTCTTCAGTGGTGGCTGTTTTCCATCTGGCATTGGTACATCAGGTCCAGAAAACAGCTTCAAGGGGTTCAATTTCCCCAAAACAGAGCTCCCTGTTTCAGGCTGAGGTTTATCAGCAAAATCTGGAACCGTTTCAACCAATTTAATTTCACTCTGAGAATTCACTCGAGCATTGTTTCTTTCCTTGTTATTAATGTGAGGTTTTACGTCACTTTGAGAAGGAAGAGAACTCACTGATTTATCTGCAGAACTTTCTACTGGGGATACCATAGCTACTGGAGCTGCACTGGTGGATTTTGGAATAAAGGAGAAGAATCTGGAGATACTAGATGTCTGTGGGGGCTGAGCAGTTTGCGGTGCTACAGACCCAGGTACCTGCTGTTTCGGACCGGTACTAACTTTCTCTGTGATGGAACTAAACAAAGAGCTCACAACGTTTTTAACACCTGAAATTCCTTGCTCCGAGTTTGCCTGCGTCTGAGTCTCAGCTTTGAGATCTTTCGGCGAGCCGCTTGGTTCATCTCCAAGGGAGTCGGCCCGGTTGCTTCCGACCGACGACAGTCTGGATTTGCTCGTTCTTGGGAGGGAACCGTACTTGCTAATTTCTTCCTCTTTTTCCGCGAGGTACTCAGAAACTGTTTCGACCAGACATTGCAGCTCATCCATTGGGTCCACGAATTCGTCGCCAGGCTCCTCCAACGGAGATAGCTGGGCCTCCGGGGTCCATCCTCCCAGCTTGCCTTTACCTGCCCTCTTATCCCGATGGCCATGTGGAGCATCCGCGGGATGTCCAAACGATAGAGAATACCTGTCCAGGCCATGACCTCTGTCGTTTGACAACTGGAGGTCATCTGCCAAAAAGTCAATGGCTTCCATGTCCGTTTCCATAGGGTAGTGTCCGTCAGGGCCTTCAAAGTCCTCATAGCTGAGCCCCGCCCTGAGTCTGGCAGCTTCTTGTTCTTTATAAGCCATGTAGTTCTCCAACGTGTGCTCCAGCTCGTTCTTGGCCCACATCCGGGTCTTGTACAGAAGCCCGTTCTTGTACGGCCGGAGACACGGAGTCATCTGCTCCTCCTCCTCCTGTCTCTCTGCCACCTTCTTCATGACCAGCTCGCCTCTCTTCTGCCGCAGGACGTCCCGGTCCGGGCTGGTTTCTCTGAGCTTCTCCGGGTCTACGGCCAACAACGCGTCGGGGTCCCGGGTCTTTTTCCTCCACCGACGCCGGTCGATAGTGTCGTAGCCTTCGGGGTAGGGAGCTTCGACTGGGCGAGGGAGGCCGCTGTGTTTGGAGGCGGTTTGGTCGACTGCACTGCATTGGGACTCAGCGCATGCTCTGGCCATGCGGAGGATCACCGTGTCCTCTTCCTCGTCGTCCAGGAAGTCCCTCAGCTGAGGCTTCGCCTGCCGTCTGTATTTGTTCTGTAATTGGTCCACCCCTGTGCCTGAGTCGACCGGGACTATCCTAACCCTGCCTCTCTGGTTTAACAATCTAGTCTCAGTTGGGGAGCAATGGTAATAATAAGGATGATGGAAAAGGAAAGCGTGGGAAAGGGCGGATGCAGACAAGAAAAGAGAAAATATGGAAAAGGAAATAATGAGAATAAAAAAAGCAAAAGACAAGCAAAGTAAGCAGAGTAAGTGCATGCAGAAGTAAAGACACAGAACGTTTCATGCAAATTACAACATTTGAATCAAAAGAGATCCAATTTGAATTGACTTTAAAATAATAAATATCAATTAAACCACGACACATGCACAATGTTAACTAAATAAACAATCTTTCACATCAAATTCACATCAAATCCATCTGAAAACCAACAAATTAATTTACCAATCAATGTGTGAACGTTTTGTGTATCAGTCTGTCCGAGTATTTGCGCGTGCAAGCGAGTGTGTTTACGTGTAGACGGCATAAGTGCATGTGTTTATGCATGTACACTTGGCATTTTGGATGTTTTCCTAATCCCTAAAGCCAGAGTCATGCAATTGGACACTTTTTTTCAGCAGCAGCATGTTTAGGGAATACCAACTGAAGTCACCACCCTGAGGACAACATCCTACCAGAGAGCTGCTTTGTCACGGAATATAGGATTACGTTTTCCGGGCACCCATCTCTGAGAGGAGGGGTGCCCTCCATGAGGTTGGGTGCACCAAGGTCAGAGCCAACCAGACTAGCATGCGGGTATTCCCGCCAAAACAATAGGACCCCAGAAACAGGAACCGGAAACTGGAAGCAGAAGGTGTTTCAGTGGTAGTTTCTGATCTCCTTCGACTGTGTTTTGATGTTGAGACGTTATCTGAATCAGCCATCTGTCCACACAGGCGCAGTTTTGACGCTGGGTCCGAGCTGAGAGCCACAAACCAACACCCAGACGGTGAACGCCATCTGGGCTAACGCCCGATAAACGAGGAATGGGCTGATGATGAAGAACAACGCAGCTACTTTAAACTAGAAAAATGACAAAAAACTAAAATCTAAAAAACAAAGCTGGCTCAAAGGTTTGAGGCTCCACCCTCCCAATTTCTCTAGAATATTAAAACCACCACCATGAAGAAAATATTCAAACAGATATAACATTGATCATAACTGCACTACAGCTGCTGGGAATACCTTGTTTGCTAACTTAAGGCCCTGTCCACACGAATACGCGGCTTCACCGAATCCGATCTTTTTCTTAATCGTTTTCAAAAAAATCTCCGTAAACACGGCATCGTTTTCAGAAATATCTGCGTCCACACGCACCCAGTGAAAACGAACCAAAACGCTGGACGGACGGAGTTCTTCGGTCAGGGCGACGAGAGAAGCCCTGGACATGCGGAAATTCTCCCTCCACTCATTATCCACAACCATACCAGCAACAAAGTTGTCCCACCAGCTGCTAGTTCGTCCAGGTCTTGTCCAAAACTTTCTCCTGGTGGCCCTTCTGGTTACTCTGCGAGGTGGATCCAAGAGCGTGTGGCGTATGTTGTTCTCCATGGCCTTTTGTTGCTCGTCGCAGTAATATAGAAGCTGAAGGTTTTGCTGTAACAGCCCTAATAGACTGAGTAGTTTCTGTAGTACGAGCACAAGCATGTAGTCCGCCATTGCTGTTGTTGTTGTTATGATGCGTCTCGTTGCGGCGGATGAGGTTAAAGGTTAGAGAGGCGGGGCTATGACGTCATCGTTTCAGGAAAAAACCTGTTTTGGCCGTCCAGACGGATGCGCTGGGGCGGCGTTTTCAAATTTTCCCACTCTGGGACCCGTTTTCAAAAAATACCGTTTTCACCCCCTGAAAACGCCGGATCCGTGTGGACGCGAGGCCAATCCGATAAAGTATTTATCCGAATTCGAAAAAAACGGCTTCGTGTGGACAGGGCCTTAGTTTAGCTCTGAACACACTTGTTAAACTGTCCTTTGTCATGCAAATCAGAAGGTACTTTGACGTGTTACATATATCAAATCTGTGTTTGCCCGGTTGGCTGTGGAAACTTTTGTACTTAATTTGTATCCTTCGATAAATTTCTTAAACCAAACATAATTAAGATGCATATTTTAAGATAGATGTTGTTCCTCATGTATATCGTCATTTATAGGCAGTGTGTGTGTGTGTTTGTGCGCCTGCGTGCGTGTGTGTTCACAGCTCTGACTATGTTTGCGGAGACTAGACTACTACTTCTTGTGAGAGTTTTGTGCGACTCTTTTCTTTTTTAGAAAACCATAAAAACACAAAAACAACGATGAAAATGTAAACGCCTGATCATGACTCATAAGAAGGCCGGCGTGTGTCTGACCTGCTCCCCACGGGCTCCCGGTGCTCCATGTCCAAGCTGTGCACCGAGTCGGCACAGGGCTCCCGCGGGTTCACCCCGGGACGGAGCTGCTGCTGCTGGGGGGGCGGGTGCTGCTGCTGCTGCTGGGGGTGCTGCTGGTTGAGGTGCTGCTGGTGGTGCTGCTGGTGGTGGTGGTGGTGGTGGTTTGGCGGCGCGCGGGGCGGCCTCACGGGGGGGTACTGGTGCAGCGAGGAGTTGGGCTGGGCCGTGGTGTGGAAGCGCGGCGGCGGCGCGCTGCTGCCGGTCTCGCTGCGGTAGTCGCTGTCGTGGTCGTCCTGGGCGCTGTCGTGCTCGTCCAGTGCTGCAGCGGGGGCAAACACCCAGCAGGTCAGCTTCAGGAGGCAGTCCAGCAGCGGGTGCATTGCCCGCATCGCCCCGTCGCTAGTGGCGACGGCGGTGGCCCGAGTTTGGTGCGCTACGGGTCACCTGGACCCTGGTGTCAGGGTACAGCATAGCTCGGTGGTTCCGCTCATGAGCGACCAGCGATAGGGAAGGAGACTAGTAGGGACGGTGAGCGGTCGCTGACGAGTGTCAATAGTGCCGACACCTGACCCTCAGGATCCACGCCTGTGTTTACTTTGCTTTGCCAACGTGTCAAAGGACCCATTGTTCTCTGCACCGTGGGGAATCTCTGAGCTACAGTGTGTGTGTGTGTGTGTGTGTGTGTGTGTGTGTGTGTGTGTGTGTGTGTGTGTGTGTGTGTGTAGACGACATAAGTGCATGTGTTTATGCACGTACACGTACATGCACGTTGGAATTTTGGATGTTTTTCTAATCCCTAAAGCCACAGTCATGCAAATGGACACTTTTTTTCAGCAGCAGCATTGCGCGCGCATGTGTGTGTGTGTGTGTGTGTGTGTGTGTGTGTGTGTGTCTCCTTGTTTATATGAGTAAGCAATAAATAAGTCTGTTTTGTGGAGGTTAATAAACATGTTTGTCTCCATGGCCTTGAGATGCACTTCCATTAATATTTCAATTTGTTTACATTTGTAGTTCTGCACTCCTGAAAGACTTTAGTTTAAAAAGAGCCACAAAACGACCAGGAAGTGTGGTTTGCCAGGTGAGAGAGTACGGTTATAGGGTAAAAGGTTATGCATATTAGGATCTCAACGGGCCTTTCAAAAAATGCAAGACCCCCTGCCAGAAAGAGAGCCGTCAAGTTGTCATTATTCTGCGTCATCGGCCAAAGCTAGGACACTAGAGATGTGGGTATCGGTATGTATTGCATATCTTTCGTTTTTCTTTATTGTTTGGAGGGATTCTGTATCGTTTGTTTGAACAGATACTGTTGTTTGCATTATAACAACAGTATCTGTTGTTACAGTATACAGTATTGCACACACCTTGTACAAACTCAATAACTCTGCTTTTGCTATCTATTAGTAAAGGAGAGCTCAATGGAAACAGGATCAAAATTAAACAGTTATAGCTAAGGAAAGAGGGTATATGAATAGAAAACATAAAAAGGGCAAATTCATTATAGACTCTAGTTTATAATTGTAGGTATAATAGTTTAACAGTCTTAAAAAGTCCAGATAGTTAATTTAATAGATATTTTCTATTTACGTGACAATTATTTTTAAGTTTTACATTATCAACACATCGGGGCGGAGGAGGACATAGATCTGGATTGCTTTTGGTTTTGCAAGACAAATTAAACCTTGTTGTCCGCCATGAGGACAAACCGATAAAGCCTGTAAGTAAAGCAATCTTCCTAATGCTGCCAGTGACATCACACAAGGAGGGGGCGGGTCTTCTGCAGGCCTGGGAGGAACTACCTCAGACATAACAAGACGTACAGTCCTTGTTATGTACGTCTGAGAGTAAAAGGAAAAAATAAAAAGGATGATATTTCCAAGGTGACACCGAGCAAGGACGGGCGGGGCAGCGCCCGGCTTGGCAGAGGAGTGGTGTTGGATTTTAATGTTTCTGGAGCCTTGGCAGACTGACAAAGAGCCGCATTCTGCCCCTTGACAAAAATCTCCTTGAGATCGGTGATTATTTGATTCAACTTAGTTAGAACGTTGCATTAAATCTGAAATATGTTGACCATGTTTTATTATTATAATCTGTCTCGCTTCTCTCCAAATTGTATGAAAGCTGTTGAATGGTACATTTTTTAGAAAGTCACATAGTTGTAGGAAATAGCAGTTGGCTGTTACTAAATGTTACATAATAAAGGGATAGTCTGAGTTTAAGCTCATACAAGACTTTTAAATGTTTTATTTTATTCAGTGATAGTACTATTGATTAATTGAATGAATTCTAAATAATTAATAACAGAGATGTCAGAGATATTGATCTTCTGAGCAAACTAAATAAAAGGATGTGCAGCAACAGTGATGAAGGAATCAGACACATCAAAACAAAAGACAGAAAACAAAAAATAACTGCGATGGAGGAGAAGAGGGCGAGCACGAAGGAGCAGAGGACACGATGGCCACCGGAGGAAGCAGGGATTCTTCGCTAAAACATAACCAAACCAAAACCAAACCAAAACCAGAACAACAGCCATGGGCGGGACGTCTGTGGGACATTTTGGGATAGATATTGATTACTAGGAGGGGCGGGGTTGGGGGCTCAAGGACATGCGCAAGGTGGCAGCAGGGAGGGTCTGTGGGAGAACAGGATGGTGCTCTGTTTTACATACTCTGAGTGTCAGCCCATCCGAAATAGCTGCCTGGTGTGGTGGTGGTAGGCGTGAGGAGTGAGACGTTTGTTAGACCACAGAACAGAGAGGGAGAGGGAGTGAGAGTACCGTCGCCCTCTGTTCTCCACTGGTGGAGGTGAGGAGGAAAGTTATAGTTGTCAGGGTGGACAACAAATTGTACATTTCTTCTTATTTCTTGTTTTGCTTTAAACTAATCAAATTCCTTTTCGTAGTAATTAGTTTGTTGCGGGGGGAGTTACAGTTAGATATCTAACTCACCCAAAATGCTAATGAAAGACGACTCCAAAAATTGTGTACAATTATATGAAGAACAAAACAAACAAAATACAAATAAAGATGGATAAAAGTTTGGTGCTCAAACTCCAACATTTCTGGAAAGTGAAACATCTAGCTGATGTCTGCTCTGAGGACGTTTTAAACCATACTGTTTTGTTAGTTAATGTTAGGTAAGATAGCAGAGCAGTTGTGTAGTGGATAAAGGGCGCCCTCTAGGGGGCTAGGGTGGTATTGAGAATCAGGAATTGAGGAACTAACTCACAGCACTGGGAGGCGGCAAGATGCAGCGGTCGACCAGACACGTCCTCCTGAAGAGGGTACTGGAGACAATAGAAACAGAGACGTCAGTGACAAGCTGACAAGTCAACAAGTCAACATTCATATATTAGAATAAAACATTGAGTCAACATTCATATATTAGAATAAAACACTCAGTCAACATTCATATATTAGGAACAAATACATAGTCAGCATTTCTACATGGAGGAAAAACACACTGTCACCATTTCATCAATATTCATATTTTAAAGGAAAATTACTATAATAAAATATTCGAAAAACATTGACATTTTTCTCATCGCAATTGTTGGCTAATCCCCACAATATGGTGCTGGACAATAACACAGGGGAGAACAGATGAATATAACATTTAAGATATCGGTAATAAATGTGGTGACAGCATGATGTACTGGTGTGTTGACAGTGTGTGTGTGTGTGTGTGTGTGTGTGTGTGTGTGTGTGTGTGTGTGTGTGTGTGTGTGTGTGTGTGTGTGTGTGTGTGTGTGTGTGTGTGTGTGTGTGTGTGTGTACCTCCTCATGGATAGGCATGGTGTTGATGTCCTTCAGCCTCCCAGTCCAGTACTCCGCCTCCTCATCTGGGATGTCTGACACACACACACACAAATGTAGCGCCAATTGCTAACAGAAGCAGGAACTACATCCTAAATCATACCTCATTTCAATTCATGAGGTAAACACGTTTAGGAGCTAGTGGTCCCGTGTGGTTTAAAGTCCAGATCAGCTCGCTTTCAATGTGAGCAACCATGTCCTCAGGTAGGCATTAAGGTGGGCTCATAAAACACACACTGTGACTGTTTACACTTCATAAATGTCGCAGTTTCAATTTGAGACCACAGTTAAAACGTAATTTATGATGAAACCTGGGAGAAGGGTGGAAAGGAAGGAGGATGTGTTGGAGGGTCACACCGTGCATTACTGTGGAGCCGTCATCACCACCGCGCCGCAACACAGTCCACTCCGCTCCGGCCACAGGGCCCAGAGCTCTGAATCACTTGAATAGGTCAACTAAACCCTGCTTGAAAAACAACCATGAAGACAAACCACATGCAGTGGCTGAAATGAGGAGGGTGATGAGTTGGATGAAACTACTTGTGAGGTAAAGTCTCAAATAGAGGACATTGATAAAGGATTGGTAAAAATGTATACACACACACACACACACATGCATATATATATAGATAAATATATACATATACACATATATACATGTATATATACTGTACATACACCCACACCCACACAGATCTCCATCCGTCCATCCCTCTGTCTGTTACCTAACTCCCCCCAGCCTCTAAACACCGCTCTGTCTACTCCCACGGCGGGCGCCGGTCATGAGGTAGTTACCGTAGAAACAACAAACATCAAACGGCCCACGTAGAACAAAGACCAGGGGGCTTCAAAGTCTGGGGGGGGGGGGGGGGGGGGGTGGGGGAGTGGGTTAAGCATTTGAGGCTCGGTGATAGAGAGAGCTCCGGAGCCACCTGGAAAGGCCTCGCGCGCCAGCCAGACGCTACGCTATCTCCGGAGAAACCAGACTGATTCACCACTTTGATGGATCAAAGGGGTTAACCCTAGCGCCAATGAGGTTAGCCTAGCATCAAAGGGGCTAGCCTAGCGTCAAAGGGCTTAGCCTAGCATCAAAGGGGTTAGCCTAGCGCCAATGAGGTTAGCCTAGCATCAAAGGGCTTAGCCTAGCATCAAAGGGTTTAGCCTAGCGTCAAAGGGGCTAGCCTAGCATCAAAGGGGTTAGCCTAGCATAAAAGTGATTAGCCAAGCATCCGATGGGTTAGCCTAGCGTCAAAGGGCTTAGCCTAGCATCAAAGGGGTTAACCCTAGCGCCAATGAGGTTAGCCTAGCATCAAAGGGGCTAGTCTAGCATCAAAGGGGTTAGCCTAGCATCAAAGGGGCTAGCCTAGCATCAAAGGGGTTAGCCTAGTGCCAATGAGGTTAGTCTAGCATCAAAGGGGCTAGCCTAGCGTCAAAGGCCTTAGCCTAGCATCAAAGGGGTTAGCCTAGTGCCAATGAGGTTAGCCTAGCATCAAAGTGGCTAGCCTAGCCTCAAAGGGGCTAGCCTAGCGTCAAAGGCCTTAGCCTAGCATCAAAGGGGTTAGCCTAGCGCCAATGAGGTTAGCCTAGCATCAAAGGGGCTAGCCTAGCCTCAAAGGGGCTAGCCTAGCGTCAAAGGCCTTAGCCTAGCATCAAAGGGGTTAGCCTAGCTCCAATGAGGTTAGCCTAGCATCAAAGGGGCTAGCCTAGCCTCAAAGGGGCTAGCCTAGCGTCAAAGGGGTTAGCCTAGCATAAAAGTGATTAGCCAAGCATCCGATGGGTTAGCCTTGCCCCAGAGGGTTAGCATGGTGCCAAAGAGGTTGGTGGAGCGTCAAAAGGTGTCAGCCTCGTGTCCAACGGGTACGCGTGGCACCAAGGGGCTAACATGGTGCCAGACGCATTAGCTTAGTGTCAAAAGGGTTAGCTTAGCATAAAAGAGGTATGCCTAGCATCAAAGGGGTTAGCCTGCTGAGAAAAGGGTTGCCCTGGCGATAATGCCTAGCATCAAAGCTGTTAAAGTGGCATCAAAAGGGTTATTCTAGCAGACACTGCATTGAAAGTCTCGCCTCAGTGGAACAAACAGAGGCTAAGCTGCGCAGCTGCCATTGCTAAATATGTATATTGGGGGTATTGAATATAGTATATTGTATTTCATGAATCAAAGTTGGTACTATTCCCAATAGTACTGACATTTAAAACTGCTTAGTGTGCGTGGAATCTACAAGTTGCTGCCATATATAAATGTGTTGGTTACCACCCATTTAAGAATCCTATCTTTATCCTATCTACAAGTATTGATGGCCAAGATGAGCGTAGCCTGAATGCCATGACCGACCGCTGCAGGTTACGGGCTCCATTCCCGGTGAGATAGCGGTGGCATTTACCAAGACAGAGGAGAGATGAACCGCTGGCATTTGTGGCCACCGTACGAAATGCCTGAAGGTTTCAAGTATTTTTTTTTAATTGATTATTCTGAATAATGCAGTCAAATTCTGCACTGTACGTTCCTGCATTTTCAATTGGAGGAGACATTAAACCATTGATCCTGACTCCCTTTGGTCCCTTAAGAGGTCCTGGCTCACTGCTGCAGCAGGGCTGCTAACCCCGGTGTCCTGGCTCTGTAATCTGTACCTACATGGCCAACCAGACCAACCCCAGACGGTGTCACTGCCCCCTCTCCAGTGTATGTGGATTGGACATCCCCTGAGTGGGAGCTTCACACTGGGGGTGGATAAGGACGACAGGTGACAGATGACTTGAAAGAGTTACAACCGTTACCATATACTCCCGATTGAGGAGCGCTGAAAACATCTAGAGGAAAGCGTTTGGGAATATTACAAATCTGCATCTTTATGAATACATACCATTTTCCCTCATGAACACATGCTTTCCAGTAGCTTTTGTCTAAAGGGTCTTATTTAATGGATTTGTAGTTTTATCTCATTCAGGATGAGGCAGGGGTTAGGGCATCTTGCTCATAGATCCCTCCAGGTTATTGCCTATGTTTGGGATGGAACCCAGGGCATTTGGGCTGCTACTCAAGCGCCCTAACTGGTCGACTATTGCGAGGGCTGGTGGTGGTCCCTCACCGAACGGCAGCTCGAAGCGGGTGTCCAGCAGCAGCTGGTGGGGCGTGGCGGTCCGGGTGCCGTAGATCTCGTCCGCCTTCATCAGGACCTCCGCGTCCAGGGACATCCACTCCCCCGACCCCTCCTGACACGGGACACAGTACCGCCGTCAGAGGTACAGATACAGGGATACACACTACAGCATCATAGCCATTAGCTATTAGTACTACAGTGGTCAGTAGACATTGACCACAGCCTTTGGATGGCCAAGGCGCACGTATGAATGAATAGCTATGGGGTGACACCGCTATAATTACACAATGCATTTAAAGCGCACACAAATATTCCTTATGATACGATTTCAAGAGGGCCTTCAAAGTCCTATCAGGCAATTTTGCGTGCACTTCAGAGGCCGACAGCAATGACAGCAGTATCAGTAGCATTTTAACTAGCATTTAGCTTTAAAGGTGGTTTGCGTAAAAAACACGATCATTAGCATTTCAGCATTAGGCTAGAGACGTTAAGGTAAGGGCAGTTCACATTTGAAACAGTATATTTTTCATTTTAGCATTTAGCTAAAGGTGGTCCCCCTTCATAACAGTTTGTATATTAGCATGCTAGCTTGCTAGCGGGCGTGGTACCTCGTCTGAGTGGCAGATGGTGTCCAGGGGGATCCAGGTGGTGCCCACCATGGTGTCCCAGATCAGACCCTTGTTCCATACCTCCACGATGAGACCCAGGTCCAGGCGGTTGATCTCACTGGAGGAGACACAAACAATTGGTTATGTGTTTCCGGACAATAAAGTATTGTATTTATCAATGGAATTTTCTATTTGGACTTTCCACAGTATTTTTCGGGAATCTGAGAAATCAATGTCTAAATGTGATGTAGTAAGAGCAACCAATCAGGATAAGTGAAGTGGATAATTAAATGACCAATTACATTCAGGGGTACAATGGCCAAGGCTGGCTCCTCCCACACAATCATGATTATTTTGTGATATAAATATTTATTGCACTCATTTACCCAATACAGGAGGAAACGCAACACAAATAATGATGGTGCCTCATATAGGACCGGCAAATCACATTTGGACAACAGAAAAAGGGAACACAGTGGTTTTCATCTTGAATGAAGCAATAGCTTTATGAATCTGACACTCAACATAAACACAATCATCTTCAGTATCTTGTCTTCTCTTACATACACAACCTTTAAACAGGAGCGTGGCACCAAGGGGTTCAGTGAGGAATGGAGACATTTTATAACCTGAACTAGACACCCTGAAGGAATGCAGAGGTGTTTGCTTGTGCGGCATTTTTCAATAATAATTGGGCCGGTGAACAGATGGACATGATGACGATGGATTCAATGCTCAACCTATAGCCTAGTGTAAGAGCCATATTTAGTAAATGTCTAGTTTGCATATATTAGTTATTGTTTTGTACTACCGGTATATATGATTATTATTAAGATTGCATATTAGCATGGACTCATTAGGCTTCTGTAGATTCATGATGTAAAAAAGTAGTGACATCATGGAAAAACAGAGCAAGAAGCCTACGTAGCAACAAGGTTCAATGATTTAATTAAAATAATTATAATTGGATTAAAAAGCTTCACTTTTTAATCCTAGTGTTCCGTAGTGTACTGATTGACAGTTGTAGGATGAGGGGGATTATGATAAGTGGGTGTGAGTTCTTTAAAGGTGCCGTGACATGCCACCAGATGTGGTGTGATAAGCCGTTAAAAGCCGTTTTGGAAATCTGCCCCTTATGACTTCATAAGGAGAGAGTGAGCGTGTCCACCTAGATGTGTGCTGGATAGATCAGTCTATCAGCCTACCCAGTGGACTGTAGCAAACGTTGCTCATCTATCAGTCACACATCTAGGTGGACATGCCCACCTGTGATGTCATGTCAGGGGCAGATTTCCAAAATGGCTTGTAACGGCTAATCACACCACACCTGGTGGCACGTCATGGGACCTTTAATACATCCGTGTTTGGGAGGAGTTTGTTTTTGTGGAGGTGTTCCTGTTGGATAACTAAAAGTGCAACAACAGTCTTTCAGATGGTATCCAAAACAAAACGTTTGCTCTGTAACTGTTAACATCATCATGTTATCCAAAGCAACATCTTCACGTACACACATGAAAGTAACAATGACTTGTAGCACCGGTTGCTATCGAGATGATTGATCGCTACGTGTAACAGATGGCGATGATGATCATAGGTATATGAATCTAGTTTACCACTAAGGATGCAATAAGAGGACAGTGTGAGAGAAACGTAAAAAGGCTGTTGCGTCCGCCATGTTCTAAAACATTAACAGTAGCCATGGTGACAAAGATACCCGAGTGTGATCGGTTATTCCCTAACTGATTTATTTGCAGGCTAGGAGGTGTCAAATTTCGACATTGGTGGGACGAAAATTAATGTCACTCATTCACCAAATGCAATGTACGTGTACAGTCCTGTTCAACTCTTGCAATGTACATGAGTTTGACTCTCATCGTCTTTTCTGAATCGAATGCACTTGCACACCACAGAAGCCAAGAAAACTCCTGTTGTTGTACTACTACTGCAGCTGCTGCTGCTGCTACTGCTACTGCCACTACTATAGTAACAGGCAACAAAGAGCTACCTGGTTTGTCTCTGCTATACAAACAAGAGTATTTGCTCTTCAGACACGGCATTCAAAAGGCCAACGACAGAACCAATGAAATAGGGAACCACTTGACCACGGCATTTGAATGATGTCACTGATAATAAAAGGAGAGAGGGGAGAGAGAGGGGAGAGAGAGGGGGAGATGGAACGAGAGATGAGAGGCAGGATGAAAGCTGATGGAGAGACCGAATGAAAGGAGGACAGACAGAATGAGGAGACATATGACAGGAGGAGGAATATGATGAAATAAAAGGAGAGACAGAAGGAGTTCTCAGAGTAACGTGAAATCAGGAGAGAAAGAATGAAGGTGACAAAATGAGCGAGGAAAGACAGAATGAAAGAGGACGGCTAAAGGACAGAGGAGAGGGATTCTGGGTCGTCACCACAGCAACCTGACCGCGCAGGTGTAAAGACAAAGGACCTGGGACAGACGGACGGACAAGGGGCACACACACACACACACACACACACACACACACACACACACACACACACACACACACACACACACACACACACACACACACACACACACACACACACACACACACACACACACACACACACCACCACCCCCCCCCCCAACAGAATGACTCAGCTGATGGAAACTCAATTGCTTAAGTATGGCTGGCCAACTCTTATGACGGCTGGATTCAATTTATTTTGAAATGTATGTATAGAGTTGGTTAAAAAAAAAAGATATAAACGATTTCTCCAGAGCTGGACAAAAATCAAATAAATATTTGCCAGAGAAAAACTTTCGCTGAACTAAATTAACTCATTGAATTTGTTTGATGAAACATTCAACCAATATGTGGCTTGCTTGCGTCTGGTTATAACCAGTATACAGTGAGCGATGCCCAGGGATCAATTACATACGGCCGGCGTAATCATTAATGACTGGAAAAACAAACACGGCCACAATACATCGACCCGGCCACGGGACAGCCAACCGGCTGACTTGTACCTGTTGTCATAGAGACCGATGGAAAGGTATCGGGAGGAAATGTATGTGCGATGTGTGCGGAAGGAAAAGGACAATTAGGGAACAGGATTCCTTCAACGTGTGGTCACATCACCCTGAATCGGAATTCAAATCCAATATGAAGCAAATTGTAGGCTTCATAAACCAAGATGTCTACCCTCGCTCTCAGTCACACATTGGACTGGTCATTCCATGCACCAATAGCAACTCAGGAAAGATTGATTTTAACTTTTATGCTCCTGACAGATGGAATAGACTTCAGGACTCACTAAAACTGGAGCCATGGTCTCAATTGAGAAGTTGAAGCAGAAGATTGAAGTCGCATTAAATAAGGATTGCTTGTGTTTTAAATTGCTTTCTTAATGGTCCTATTGTATTATTTATATGCATTGAAATGTTGTTCTGGTGGTTTGACCTACTGTTTATGTCTATTGTACATTTGTATTTCTGTTGTAATCAGGGCGTCATTGAAAGAGAGCCTGCTCTCAATGGCTTTCCCTGAATAAATAAAGGATAAAAAATAATAATAATAATAAGATCCCTCATGAAATGTATCTCATTTCACTTTTGCTTTGGAGTGAAGCCTTTTGCATATACCAAAATAATATTATCATTCTAGTATTATAGTACCGGAAGTTAAAAGTAGAAGTATGAAAATAGATTAACTTGCATCTTGCATTGCATGTTTTCACGTTAACGTGAAAACACATCAAACCTATTTTCCAATGCAGTGGGTATTCCTTTAAACAATGACTTTAAAGAAAGGACAGAGAAAAAAATAACATGACCAGTGGGTCTGAAACCTCAACGTGTTTCTACACATTTCAACGTGACGTGCTCAGCCTAAAACTAAAACTATTTGAACTATTTCCCCGGTGTCGTCTCTACGTACCGATCTGCATACCACAGGCAGCATAGTATTCATAGCGCTCGTCTTCCCGTTAGTGGAGACAATACCTGCTCCACCAGTAGTCCAGTACTTCCTCATCACCTGCTCTAGGAAGTAGATAGAATAATAAATAAATAAATAATAGATAAGTGTAGATAATATAGGAGGCTGCTGCCCTGTTCCTACTGCAGAGCAAATCAGTCATGACTGATTTAAAACTGCCCACTATTCTACTGTTTTCTAATAACATAAAGCTCAACCTTCTTGCTTTGTTTTATGCTGCTGTTAAACGTCTGGCTATTTGGACTTCTTTTAGACTACTAGGAATCAGAGATCCGTCAAGCTAACAACCAGACGATTACAACAACTTTGAAATCAAATTAACAAATCCATTTTCAGACATCTTATAATTACATTTCATTTGATTTTGTATTTGTATTTTGGCAATGTTTTGAAGCAGTATCTGTAATGACATAGTCCAAGACCAGGGAAGTAGTGGGCAAAATTGTGACCTTTCAAGAAGCAAAAACACATTACTACGATTGATAAAATTGTCAGTTGACCAAACAGAAATAATTGTGCGCTCCACAATTAATGAAATATCTGATCATTGTTCGCCTTACAAAACGAAATTGAAAGCATAGAAAATGTAATTGACAAAGTTATTGGAAAGGTACAGATTGGTTTGAATTGGTTTGTGAGTGTGCGTGGTTTGTGCGTGTGTGTGTGTGCAGTGGTCTTACAACATGAAGTCCTGCTCCCAGCCGGGCTGGTCTCCCCGCACCGTGATGGTGGTGCTCTTGACATTCTGGACCTTCAGCGTCACGTAGCTGTTGAACTTTTCTGGAGGAGCGAGAGAAAAGAGGGAGTTACAACGCAGTACATATTGTACTACTCATTGCTGAGGAAACCCAGAGTTACAACGAACACATTCACATCCAGAATGATATCCTTGCACCCAGAGTTACGACACGTTCGCGTTCGGGCGGCATGTTGCTCAGGAGGTAGAGCGGGTTGACTTGTAACCTGAAGGTTGCTAGTTCAACTCCCGGAGTGTCGAGGTGTCCCTGAGTGAGACGCCTCACCCTAACTGCTCCTGACCAGCTGGCTGTCGCCCTGCGCGGTTGACTCCGCCGTTGGTGTTTGAATGTGTGCATGAATGGGTGAATGTGAGGCAATATTGTGAAGCAATTTGAGTGGCCACTGGTTAGAAAAGCGCATTAATGCAATCCATTTACATTCACATCCAGAATGATATTCTTACCATGTACTAACTGCTGAGCAAACCCACAGTTGCAACACATTCCCATCCAGATATTCTACTGCTGTCCTGCACTTGCTGCTGTGAAACCTGCATTTTCTGTCTGGGATCAATAAAGTGTTTCATTTGTTTGATTTAACCTTTACTTCACTAAGCGAGAAATATACTAGATAATTGAGGAAAGACAACCAGCAGAAAAAAGTCATGACAACCCCATACCGGGTAATTTAGTTATTATATTCAGTTACGAGTTTTTAGAGTGAAATTGTTTTTAGACAGATGTATAGACATGGGGCATACAAGTAACTCAATTCAAAAGTCATTTTTTGAAGGCTGCTGGGCTTGTACGGTATATGGGCCGGCTGTAAGTGAATGACATCACGTCTGACGCAGAAAGCAGATGTATTATATACCAGTAGAACCTCATTTCCAACAAAAAAAGAGAAAACCTTTCAGAGATTACAAGATAATAATCTTTCCATTATCCCTTTGCCTAGTTCTCTCTCGCTCTTATATATATATATATATATATAAAATAATAATAACCCTGTTTATTTATAGATAATTTGGTGCAAAACAACAATATAAAAGATATGACACAGGAGGAACAAGAAAGTCAAAAAGAACAAAATCTGAATCTGAAACCTTAGATGAGATTGTGTTGAAAGACATTGCCGCGGTGCCATGCCCTCAGCCCTACGCCTCCTCAGCAGCAGTAGTAAGTGAGTCACTAACTGTCTTACGTCTCTCTGACTCCCTGCTCCCCAACCAGCCCTCCCTGTCCTCCGTCTCCTCGCGGCTACGTGCCAGGGATCAGGTCAGCGCTCGGAGCAGAGAGGCAGAACAACCAGTAAAAGGTTTCTGTCAAGTCTGATCCCATCAGGGCAGGAAGAAGGGAGGGGCTGAGGGAGACACCGAGGACTAGGATGGTTCTGAACCAGTGACTTTATCGCCGAGTACAATAAGCTACCGTTCTATTATTATTACCAGATTATTATTTAAAACCAAACAATAACCAAAAGGTTACGGGTTTGATGCCAGAGGGTCTGCAGCCTAACCTGTAGGCATCCTAGAGAAGGAGGATGCCTGCCGGCTCCTTAAGGACATGTGTCTGAAATAAAAGTGGCCTTGATAAGAGCCTCGGCACAGTGACTCAAAAGGTAGAGCGGGTTGAATGGTTGAATGGTTGAATTCCCGGCTCCTCCTAGCGTGAGTGTCGAGGTGTCCCTGAGTGAGACGCCTCACCCTGACCCGCTGGCTGTCACCCTGCGTGGTTGACTCCACCATCGCTGTGTGAATGTGTGAAATAATGGTTGTAAGCGCTCTGAATGTGGTGCAAAGGCAAACCAAGAGACCGTTTACAACTAAGGAGCCACAAGGGGAGGCTGGACCCGGTGTCTGTACTGAGTCCCAGGCCGTGGGAGGAGCGGGGGGGGGGGGGGGGGTCAGGCCAGCTGCCCGCCCTGCAGAGGGGCGGAGGGCCTGTGAGTGTGGTGGGGGGGTGGGGGGGGGGTGGCTGCGGGGGTTGGGGATTAGTACCACCGTGACATAATCACTACATTTCATTCCCTGTGAGGAGCGTGCGTATGTGCAGGCACGCGCTGCATCCCATGATCCTCTCTGGCTGCGTGGTCCCCTGGTCCGAGCTAGGGGCGGGATGGATCCCGTCCCTCACGCTTGTGTGGCTCTGATCCCCCAGACGGCCCCAGCCCCTCCGCGGTCCCATGGAGACCGTGTGGGGGATTTAGGCATGACTTGTGAAGGAATGACATTTAACTTTATCGATCCCAGACAGGAAATGATGACGGTGATGGCATCTCCCATATTTGCATGCGTTTGATAAAGAGGGTAATGATATTGTCACCTTAATTACACACATTTATGGATCAAAAATGATTTTAAAAAAAAAGAAGATATTACCAGACCTGTAGAAAAATGTGTAACGTGAAGCTCATTGTGCATTTGAATTGATTTGTGTTACTGGAATTCCCTGTCACATTGGATAAAGTGTCTGCTAAATTAAATAACACACAGTATACAGTATATATGCTAAATATAAAGCTATAAATGATACAAGAGGAGGCTTTGCATGGAGGGAAGGTCAGGAACGACAGAGAGTCACCTGACCTTCCTGGTTCCCACGGTAACGAGCGGAAACATTCACTCCAACAGGAACACTACAGTGGTGGTGGAGCAAGGGAGGTTAACACCGCTGGTCTGACAGCTGACCCCACATCTTTTCCTAATAACAATACGTCATTCTTAGTAGAAATGGCTTAAATGGTAGATGGACTGCGTGTTACAGAGCGTTTTTGAGATCAGTGGTCATTTGAAGCTCTTTAGAATAATTGCCTCACATTCACCCATTCATACACACTCAGGGCGCACTCACACTGTACCGTGCCCGAGTACGTTTGCCCCCTAAACTCTAGATGGTTTGTCTAGTGTGAGCACGCCGTCCGTACTCCAGTACAGTTCAACTCTGTGGCCTCAGTTCACTTCAGAGAGGTGTGCTCAGGCCACGGTACAGACGCTAATGAGCCGACACGCTCACACGCACGGATACGCAACCGTATGTACAAGAGGCCACCATACTCAGGCCCAGTTGAGATTGCCTAGTGTGAGCACAGGCCAGCGGCGCAGTGGGGGGGGGGGGGGGGCAATCGTACTTGAGTATGGTACAGGGCAACCTTGCCTAGTGTGAGTGCGCCCTCACAAGCAACAGTCGGCTGGTCGGCAGCAGTTAGGGTTTTGTGTTTGCACAATGGCACCTCGACACTCCGCTAGGAGGATCTAGGGATCAAACCGCGAACCTTCTGGTTGCCGGACAACCCGCTCTACCTGGAGACAATGTGGCCCTGTACTTCTCCAATGTGTCTGTCTGTGTGATACCGGAATTAATGTCTGTATTAGTTTTACTTGTTTCCTGCTGGTGTTTTTTTTAATTCCGTTTTTCGCAAAAAAGCTCATTTATAAATAAAGTTTGATCTTGATTGGGGGTGGATATGACGAGCCTCTGAGGGGCCGCCCTTAAAGCTTGAACGATTCAAAGCCGGGGTTCCTCCTCCGCTACCAACCACAGCCTGCCCACCCACCTGTCAGAGCGCTGATAAGACACAGGGAACTAATTACTTAACGTCTTAAAGAGAAGACAAAGGCAGCGCCGCGGGCCCCATTATGACAAAAGGAGCTGGAGCGGGGGTGGGGTCTAATCAGATACACCCTCCCCCCGGCCGAGGGGGACCAGAGCAGCAGGATGTAGGGATTAGATCAGGACCACTCAGGAGGTTTACGCTTCTTGTAGAGAACGCACCCCACCTGTCATAACAACGCACAGATCGGATCTACAGCTCCATTAAGGAGAGGAAACAGACAACGAGGGCTGTAGTATAGTAGTGTAGTATTGTTGGCCATCGGGATCTGTTGTGTACGGTCGAGTGAACACACACACACACACCTACACTTACACAAGGCCACATGCTTGAGTGATAATAGTCATCCATCCATCCTATTGGTCCTATTGTACTCACACGTGTGCATGATACACACGTACATGGCTGGCCACACACACACACACACACACACACACACACACACACACACACACACACAGAGTGAGTGATGGGGGTCTTCCACGTGGATCTCTCTCCCACTCTCTCTGCCCTGGGTCTTTGTTTGTTATTAATGGCTGACAAGCTCCTCCAGTGAATTAGTCAGTGCAACACGCGCAGGGGAGAGGAGACAGTTCAAACCAACACTTTGCTCATCAATGTTTCAGGGAATGAAAGGAAAAGGGAGAAAAAGTGGGAGGGAAGAATAGAAAGTATCAGTGGAATAATATTCTATAACTGAGGACGGAACTACTAGCTCTGTTGACATTAAAAACGTTTCCAAAAGGTGAAATGCACGGTGATTATCAGATCTAAAATAAGCCACACGCATACAGACCCCAGGTGCACATGATAACACACACTCCTATTGTCCTCCAGTTGTGGTCGCATTTGATTAAAAAAAAAGGGATTTGAATGATTGTGGCTATTGGCCAATAGGGGGTGATATCATAATATATACAATATGAACCTCAGATAGATGGTTGGTGTGTGTGTGTGTGTGTGTGTGTGTGTGTGTGTGTGTGTGTGTGTGTGTGTGTGTGTGTGTGTGTGTGTGTGTGTGTGTGTGTAAGAAGAAGGAACAGGGAAGTGTGAGGTGTGCTGACAGCCTAATACAAACACACAGACAACACAACATCCAACACTGCCAGAACGTACTGTATTGGCAGCTTGTGCATGTGTACCTAAAACGTAAGGGGTGGACTCAGACACAGTGGTATATATTTTGCATCTTGTTTCTGTTCTGCATCTTGTTTCTGTTCTAGAAGGGAGGTCTACATTGAAATCCAGAATAATAAGCAATAGATGAATAAGAATAGCCATCCTTTGTAGGCCTACAACAAGCTTACCAAATTCACACAAAGAAAAAAGCTTTTCACATATTGTAGATGGTGATGGGGGTAAGGGTTAGGGTTAGGACTGTTTCGTCAAAATTATACAATATGGGATCATAACAGTGTAGATTTTAGAGGTTTAACGATTCTCCAAATCCATACACTTCCATACTACACTTGAATATGAAGAGCACTAAAGAACTAGATCAAGTAAGTCGCTTTGGATAAAAGCGTCTTCTAAATGCCCTAAATGTAAATATAAATTATACCAAAATAAATAAAAAACACTTCCAAGTGAACCTGCCTGTTTCAACAGGAACTTGAACACTATGAGATCAAAACGATGCATTTCATGTAGAGAGTTCTAGGGAGGAGGGGGTGTTTGGTCGTTTTATCCCCATGGTTACGTCCCACCGCAACTTTGTGATACTTTTTTTTTTAGAACCGCCGTTTAGGAGTTACACTATTTGTCCACGAAGCCTGTCCAGATCTGCCAAGATCAAAATAAACCGTTGCTCAGAGCAAGCTCCAAACACACACACACACACACACACACACACACACACACACACACACACACACACACACACACACACACACACACACACACACACACACACACACACACACACACACACACACACACACACACAAAAGGGGTCCAGGAAGCCTAACCCTCTCTCTGAGCCATCATCAATATCAACGGCTGTCCAGAAGAGTCCCAGAAGCTGAACCTTCTCTTGTAGGCCGCACTCCATAACTACTCGTCCACACACACCTCGTCACCTGTGGCCCTTCGCCGTGACATCGAAGAGTGTACCAAAAGGCACGTGCGCGTCACAAAAAGAACGCTGCCTGCGGTCGGAGCCAAGTGGAATCTTTCACAAACTGTTTGGCGGAGAGTACTGACTAAAACATCTTTTTTCATTCCTGGATTTCACGGAAGGCCGGATCCGGGACTCTGGACCATGGAAGTTTGCGTGGCAGATCGGGTCTTGGTTTCAGCAGCGGGTGGAGATACTACTCTAGGTTTGTTTTTGCACTGAGTGATTGGAGGGGATGAAGGGCGGTTAACGTAACCTCAGGCCGTTAGGAGAGGGAGGAAACAAGGCGGGTTAATGATTCTGTAAACAAGACTTAAACTAGTTAGCATATTAGCCCAGCGACACGCTGCAGACCAAGCTGGATGAGAGGGGAGGAGGGACAGAGAGATGGGAGACAGATTGGAGATAGAGAGAGAGAGAAACCGAGAAAGAGAGGGTGAGACGGGGAGTGAGAGACAGGAACAGAAATTAAAAAAAGGTGAGAGAAGGAAAAGAAGGGACCTCAAAAAGAGAGATGGCAAGACCTCAACAGACCGAGAGAGAAGGAAGACAGACAGACAGACAGACAGACAGACAGACAGAGCCAGAGCCAGAGAGAAGGAAGACAGACAGACAGACAGACAGACAGAGCGAGAGCGAGACAGATCCTCCCTGCTTCCTGGTCAGGGGGGCAGCGGGGCCGATGTGATGAAAAGCTGTTAAGTGTCAGCATGTGACCTTCTCAGGTCTCGGGTCCCTGGCGACCTCTGTGGGGGTGAAGGGTTCTCATGTTTACAGACTGAAACAAACAGTGTTTAGTGGTAGTGTTTGCTCTCAGGCAGGTGTCTCTCGTGGTTAGGGGTGGGGAGGGGTGTGGTGGGGTGGGGCCGGGGGTGGGTGTCTCTTTGATAGGGTTTGAGGGGAGGGAGGCCGGGGAAGGCCTGGGGGAGGGAGGCTGGGGAGGGAGGCTGGGGAAGGATTGGGGGAGGGTGGAGGGGAGGGAGAGAGGGGAAGGCCTGGGTGAGGGTGGAGGGGAGAGAGGGAGGCTGGGGAAGAGAGCAGAGAACCAGGAACAGAACAAACAAAACTGATGACGTCCGAGGAACAATACAACCCGATACATCCCGCTAGATCACTCAGGAGTTATGACGTACATCATGACCTGGTGAACCCCCGCCGCAACCCGTACTATATCGACCTATCAGGGCTGAGGAGGTTCCAGTGTCCGGTCATTAGCTCCGTGATCCCGCTCACGCCCAGGTCCGCAGTGGCCAGAGAGAGAGAGTGGACGTACGACAGCACCGCACCGCCATTAGACTCAATGTCCCGGACTGATATCGTTGTGGAAACACAGAGCAGCTTAAAGGAGCAGAGCTAAACGTGAGAGGGGTTTATCAAGACGGGAGCCCGAGGGAAGTGGGTCTTACCAGCAGTGATCTCAGGTCACCTGCGTGGCGTCTCGCCCGGGGAGAGGAAGGTGTTACATGACGCTAAGTAAAGTCAAATAAATCAATCCCATCTACAGGGATTTAACAATCTCAGGCGAGTTGACCTCCAAATGTCCCAAAAGCATTACAACTGGATGTGGAGAACTGGGATAGACCAATACCGTTTCAATAAAACAATCTTTTTTCATTTCAGAATTCCTCTTGGTTGGGTACTGTTTTCAGATTTATTTTAAATTTACAAAATCATGCGTTCCAGGAGAAATATTTTTTGTTGAGTTCCAATGGCTCCGGCCGTAAGATTGGGTCAAATTATCGGCACTGCCAAATAAATAAAGAATAGACCAAAAGACAAAAGTTAAATTCAGTTATAGCGGAAACTACGACCTCATCCATTCAGCGCACGCAGACCATGTCACAAGTCATCTTCAAACATTTGTGACCTACGGATTCAGTTCAATCTGCTCATGAAAAGTTAATAAGGTTGTGACAGGATCTAGGCTCATAGGTTATTAGCAGCTAGCATAGCCATTATGTAGGCAAGCGTCAAAAACAAGATATTCCTTGAAAGTTATTGGTAAAATATTCAAATCTATTCTACAATCCTAGATATTGGTGGGAGGATAGTCTACTTGATAAGAGTTTGACTGCGAGCCGGAAGGTTCTGGGTCTGAACCCTAATGTCTGTAGACTACCTGAAGGAATCCTTGAGCCAGATACCCCTCACTCCCACCTGCACCTCTAGGACATGGATCTGAATTCACTGTAAGTGGCTTTGAATGAAAGGATGCTTAATGACTTCAAATCAATAGACAGTGAACGGAGTGAATGGAAAGTGTATGAACTAGGGG
Source organism: Micromesistius poutassou (assembly GCF_964030765.1). NCBI lineage: Eukaryota > Metazoa > Chordata > Actinopteri > Gadiformes > Gadidae > Micromesistius > Micromesistius poutassou. The sequence goes on along the minus strand of NC_140288.1, from coordinate 5,754,448 downwards.
TGTAACGATACGCATATTCCAACCAAAATATTTCGGTAAGGGTCTAACGGTTCGATGCACGTTTCATTTCGGTACATACCGAAAAAAAAAAAAAAAAAAAAAAGATTTAATTGATTTATTGATTTTTTTATTGATTATCACACAGTGCCTTGTCTTGTCCTGATGTTTTGTGTTGAGGAGCACAATGGAAATAAGTCCTGGACTTTATTGTGTTTTTATCCTCAATTGTATTTGATGTCTTTTCATTTGTTTGATAAAATTTAACAAATCAAAATCAAATTGTTTAATAAAATAATAAAAACTGCTGTACCGAAAAATGTACCGAAAAACATACCGAACCGTGACTTAAAAACCGAGGTATGTACCGAAGTGTGACTTTAGTGTATCGTTACACCCCTAGTATGAACCAAATGGGTGTTAATGAAATGTGGTTGTGATGAAGTGATTCAAACTCACCCGAAGGTCCCCGGAGCTTGGCTTTTTTAACTGCAAAGAAAAAAGAGAAATGTGTTAAAACAGTCAATAAATTACATTTTGCTGATGTTTTTACCCAAAGTAACACCAAGAACCAGGTAAGCATACAATCAACACTGGAGTGACTGCAAAAAAGCACACGTGCTTTATGACCTAGTTTAACAAACAAGGTGCAGACAGTATAGAGAGAAATGCCAAGGCTGGGTTACTTACATGTTTTCTAATCAAGTGCATTAAAGGCAATTTTAAGTGGAAGATGCGAGTATTACCTGAAGATAGGGTATTAGTATATAAGGGTATAGTATATTCGATAGTACAGCAAGGGTTGTTGTTGTAACATTGTTGTATTAGTGAGTAGCGATACCCACAGACCCACAGTTGAGAAACTGAATTAAATCAAAATAAATAAATAAATAAGATCAGATATTATTAATAGATTTATGTGAAATCATTACTGTTTAACAGAAAGGGAAAAACAACACGGCATGACATCATTCAGGTGTTGCACAACGACCAGGGCAGCAGACCAACAGTGTTGGTGCCAGTCATTCATATTCAGACCATCCATTCAGATTCAGACACACCCGATACAGACAGCCATGGGAAACGCAAGGTCCTGACAACACATCAAACAACACATTGTTGTGTGACGCTCTTCCCCTTTCACAGGCTTCCCGGAAAGAAGGCTAAGCGCGTCGTATCTGAATACATAACGTTACAGTTTATACGTCCACGTCTCTGTCCGCACTGGTGGATTAATCTGTGTGTCACTCCCTGAAACGTGGAAGGCCTTCTCTTCAAACCAGTCCCTGGGCCAGCGTCCTGGTAATCCTCATGTCCAGGGGCGGGTCAGCGCGGGGGCCTGGGGGACGCACAGGCCTCCCTGAGAGTCGCCTGATTCAATCATCTGAATTGATGTATAGCATAGTTTCATTATGTGAAGTATACGTTCTGCCTCACTCTGCCATGTGTGCACTCTGATTCTGGGCCCGTCGTGGGTCAGTTTATACTCGTACATACTGAAGAGGAAAGCTGAATCAGGGTGTTAGCGAAGGCTCAATCCAACTGGTGACCAGCAGAGCGATTTGGAGAGGCCACCGTATGGGATGTGTAGGTTGTTTGTTTATGATGAAGTCGCTGTGGGAGGCGACGCTAATATTCATGTGGTTTGGTTTAGCAATGGTAGGTAGCGGTGTGTGGGGAAACGTTTGACTAGTTGGGCTGAGCAGCCCGAGTACCTTAGCCCACATAGCACCCTGCTCACCCCGAGCCCCCATAGCACCCGAGCAAAATCAGTCTTGGTTCAACAAAGAGACTTGGAGTGCACTACGTACACACGGTCACAAAACAACAAGCGTCACACAACAATGTGTTGTTTGATGTGTTATCAGGACCTTGCGTTTCCCATGGCTGTCTGTATCGGGTGTGTCTGAATCTGAATGGATGGTCTGAATATGAATGACTGGCACCAACACTGTTGGTCTGCTGGCCAGGTCGTTGTGCAACACCTGAATGATGTCATGCCTTGTTGTTTTTCCCTTCCCGTTAAACGGTACTGATTTCACATATCTTGAAATCATATCTGATCTTATATTCCTTTATTTTCAGTCAGTTTCTCAAAGTCTTCTCAAAGACCGCAGACCACCCAGAGGTTAATAAAACATCCAGCATACGGAAGACCCACGGAAGCTTCAGCCCAACAACAACGACCACCATGGGGTAGGCAGACCAGCCGAGACAGAGGCAGCCCACCGCTACAGACGTAAACACTAGGGGTGTGAATCACAGGGTACCTCACCATACCATACCATACATGGCCCTCACTACCGATAACGCGATACAGTGATTCTGCAATAATCCATTTATTGTCAGACAATCCTATAACGATACACCCCGACATATGTCTAACGATGAATACAAAACGACTGTGAAAAGGTAACGGGATTTCGGTCTTTATTCACGGTCCAAACAGAGTTTTTCTGTTACTCGTCTTTGGTCGGTTAACTTCCGTTCAAGTTTCCCCTCATTCATGTGTTGAGCACCTCCTCAGGGAAATCTGTTCAGATCGCCTTATTTTATTACTTAAAATATCGATATTTGGGGCGATATTTCCGTTGAACTCGGCCCAAAAAAAAGAATAACATCAATATTTGATTCTCAATCGATTCTCATTTTGCACTAAGAAGGGTGACAATATATCGCTATATCGATATTCTGTCACCCCCCTCATAAAAACCGACTGAAACAACCAGGTTGTGTGTGTGCGGTTTTCCCGCCAAGCTGCGCCCACTAAGGGAGAGGCGCGGCGAGCCGCAACCCAGCAGCAGCGGCGTGAGGTGTGGAGACGAGTGCACTGCGTTGGTTTAATTTTAGATCATCTTTGCTTTACTTTCCCCCTCTGGACGATGATGGGATTGGGAGGCGCTTTGCGGGGGGGATTACTGGAGCTTGTAGCCACAGCAGCTAAGTAGCATGGAGGGCGTGAGGCTAAACCGCTGCCCGGCCAGCGAGCCGCGCGGCGGGGGAGTGCAGATGGCTCGTCTCAGAGTGGACTATGAGGCCCGGCCTACATGACATGATGGCCCACATAGGACAGGCTATACATAGAGAAAACTAAACTAAATGGAAAATGGAATAAAAACTGTCATTAAATCAAATACTACATGATCCTATTTGATTTATTGTATTATTTGATTTTACAATTCATGATATCAATAAGTAAAATAAATCCACAACAAAATGATATATATATATTTTCAATGTAGTACAACATAAAACCAGAATAACACACTGGCAGAAACCACTGGTCGCTGGTTGTGCTCCCCTTCATGTGTTTTAAATAGTCATCTCAAGCAGTTGCTATGTGGCGTCAACGCACAACAGTGTGACAAACACGTTCACAGATGACACGAGCGCTACTCCCATCCACATAAGCAGCCCAAAACACGGACGGAAAGCACCGCAGGAACCAGCCAACGAGCAGCTGGCCTGCTGGAAGACAGCGAGGGCAGACACAAAGGAACCTGCTATCAGCTGACCAAATAAAACCAGTTTCCCCTTTCACCAGAGAACTTCCTGCTTTGGACATTCCTCCGTGCAAAGGAAAGTGATCCAGTAGGAGTGTGGAGGCGTGACTATGGTGGTCTACGGTCGGGCTGTGTTCAGTGACCTGCGTAGCCAATAGGTCATCGCCGGAGGATACACGCACCGCTCCAAGAATGTTGTTGAACTACACTTTGTCTATCCTGCTCCGGTGTCAGTTACATATGATAGACGAGTGAGAGGAGGTACACATATTTGCTCATTTGTACGTCACAAAATAAGCGTTATAAAGTTCCCCAGAATTATGAAGGCACCAGCAGCACAGACCCACAGCGTTTCTACGGCAACCGTTGTACGCAGTAGAAGGCTTCATTTGGGCTTAAAGGTTGTCGTCAGTCTTTCCGAATGCAGGGTTTAATCAACCAGCGTGTCCCGGTCATCTTACTGCGCGGCAGACAGTGAGAGTTTCCATGACGTCATAGTCAGTCAGGATGGTAGTCAGGATGGTCTTCCGACCATCCTGATGGTCGGAAGAGATGCAATCTCAGAGCCACGCCTTCGGTCACAGGAGGAAATGTGGTTGGTTAACTATCTACTGTGTGTTGACTACTATTCTTGGAAAAGAAACGTGACTAATTTCAGAGTCATCTCTATAATAAGGACTATTCCATAGTTGTTTTTCCATAGATTAAGATCCAGATACAGGTCGCTAATGAGCAGGTACCCTGCTCAACGATGACAGAAAGATATCGGGGAGAGATTGGCACTCAGTTTAATTTTCCACAGCAAAAAAAAAGAAGACTTCCCCCATCGGCTTAGATATTTCCAGCATAAACCAGTGATATACAGTACACAATACGCATATTAAAATCAGTATGCTCCATGGAAAATATGACACTGAATTAAAATCTAATTCTAGAGCAGTTCCACGTGGTTATTACACACTCTGGGTGAACCCTGTGTATTCTCCTCTAACGATTAAAGCAAACAGACTCTCAATCACTAAACGGCTGTCAAACATGGCGGTGTTGAATCAAAGTACAGTTTGCAATACCCCTGGCAATGTTAAATACACACCTAGTCACATCACAACTGATACCTAAAAGCTTCTAGTTGAAAGGCACCAAATACGGCACATTTCTTTATAGAAATAATCATGTAATCATACAGGAAGTGAGATAAGACAACAGGATGTGACGCTAGCCCAAGCAAACAGCTGGATTTATTTGCATTTAGTACTGGCTGACCTGAAGGGGAGGAGTCTAAATGACGAGAGAGAAAGAGAGACAGAGTGAGAGAAAGTAACAGATGGCCAGGGGATTACACCCACAATCTCTAAGCCCTCTCTCTCTCCCTCCATTCCTCTGTGTCTCTCTCTGGCTGATATATTTTTATGCTTCCAATGATTATTCTCCATCTAAATATAATTTTTGCTCTCTCTGCTACAGCAGACTCAAAGCTAATGGACTTGATTAAATAGTGCATCACACACATCCACACAAACATCCACACCCATTCACACACCTACTCACACACACCTACCACAAATGTGTTGATGAAAAGTGATTAAAAAAAGTGGTAATACACCAGATGCAAGTTGACATTTAGTTTTTGAGCAACCCTTCCGAATGGATCTATGCTACACAAAGATGGTTGATGCATGATTAAATATTTATTTTTCAACCGAGATGAGACTAGCACCAGAGACATCATTATTGACCTGAATTTCAGTTGAAACGTCTCCTCAAAGCTATTGTCTGTAGATTTCTGCCTTGTCATAAATGCGTTGTCATACTGTACTAATGTTGCTATTTAAACCAGGACTGGTTTGGAAAGCATTGTGCTTTTCACTGAATCCCTGGGGGGTGTCAGAAATGAGTTCAACTAATTACAAACGCAGTGTTCTTTAAAAATGGTACCTTCTGACAAGATCAAGATCTCGGCTTTCTTTTCTGTATAATTCTATATTCAAAAGGATAATAATAATCTGTTATGTTTCTTTCTTCTCCCTGAAACGTTGGAATTGTTATTTTAAAATTAGGATGATTGACGTCAGATTTTGTGAATGTTGAACAAAAGCTGTCTCTCGCCTAATTCTCCGTCTCTCTCCCTCTCATAGGATTGGCTGTCAGTTGTCCTGTATCAACAAACTCCCCGACTGCACAGACGGCAGAGTGCCTCAGAAACGAGTGCGCTGCCAAATCCTATCAGTACTTTTTAAGGCTGTGTGGCCCTTTCAGTTCAGGTCTTCTCTCAAGCGGACATCCATACCCCAGACTTCTGGATTACATCCAGACGTCATAGCTCCCAAACGATTGTTTTAATATGCGACTCTGCATTTGTTTACGTGTCAAATGGTCAAATTTTGTATACACCGTTTGCTGGTGGTGATGGGTGCTCATTTCAGACCACGCATTTGCTAATAGCCGTCCAAACAGGAGGGTATTTTCAGAGACATGGAGAGGAGAGTTGGGGTGACAGTGGAGAGGGAGTGGGTCGGAGGAGAGGTGGTGGTGGTGGTGGTGGGAGGAGGGAAGTCGGGGTGGTGGTAGATGGTGGTGTACAGTACATCAGTACATCTCCCCCGCTACAACCAGTACCACCACCATCTCCCCCACCACAACCGTTGCGGTGGGAAAAGGGGAGGGAAAGTGGGGTAGAGGAGATGGTGGTGGGTGAGATGGCAGTGAGGGAAATGGCGGGGGCGTTGGGGAGAGGGAAGTTGGGGTGGTGGAAGTGTGTTTGGGGAGAGGGTCAGGGGACGGTGGGGATGGTGAAGATTGGTGAGGTGGTGTCAAGGTGGGAACACAGGGTCCACACACGAGAAGCATTCAACCCTGCACACACACACACACACACACACACACACACACACACACACACACACACACACACACACACACACACACACACACACACACACACACACACACACACACACACCTTTCTGAGAAGTTGCCATGGTGACGAGCCCTTTTTTCCCAACCAGCAATAAATAAACAACACTGGCAGGCTGAGTATAGACTCTCTAACACAACTCTTACATAGCAACTGTTTCTGTTGACTAACTGTCTGTCTGTCTGTCTGTCTGTCAAACCACAATCATAACAAACAAATGAAAACCTACAAAGTTCTGGGTTCACACTAGTTTGTAGGAATCGGTTTGTAAAGTGATTACACTTCTAGTTCATGCCTAGTTAGACGTCTAAAACATACCTTCCATTTCAGCAAAATGAGTCCTAAAATTGTATTTTATTTATCCTTTATTTAACCAGGAAGGTCTCTTCTTCCAGGGAGTCCTGGTCAAGATGAGCCGTATGATATTTCAGTACAGAGAAAACTTAAGACAAAAAACTACCGCACAACAATTAACATCAGAGAGTTAAATGAAATGTACACGTTAAATAGTGACATTTTTCTGTTTGAGATGTTTTTACATAATTTTTAAAAATATCAAGAGAGGGTAATGAGTGCAAGTTAAAAAAAATTGCATTAAAGTGCATTATTAATATGAATGCAATGTTGTCTTGATGATTGATATGCTCTTATTACTTATACTTATTACTTATTACTTACTTATTACTTATATTTGTGTATTATATCATCAAAAGCTACGTTTTTGAAGTGGTAAGGGGTTATTTGATGCAACCCACAGGGGACAACATTAAGCACTTTTTGTAAAATAGTTTGAAATCTTTTATGAAAAAATTGATGATGGATAAGTTGTTACTAACCCTTCGTACGTGTTTTGATGTGTTCTCGTGTAATGCTGTCAGAATACTTAATTTAATTGACATTCACACGTTGATGAAGTGACGAGATGCTCTAAAATCGTCAGATAAACAAGAGAAATGAAAACAAAATGTGAAAGAAATTGGGGTAGACCCTTTGACCCATGTGACCAAATGTTATCTAGGGTTAACAGCTGACGACACGGACTAAACACAACAGTGCCAACACAAATAAACACAACCAGTGCAAACACACACAAACACTGTCCTCTCTGACAGCAGGCGAAATCAGAAGCTCCCTACTGCAACTCCCCGAGGGACAAACTCATTCTTTAACCATTACACCCTACAGGTAGTTTATAGTGAACTCATTAAAACCTACAGTCTTACACCGACGCATAATGCACTTTGCGTGCGAATGCAAAAAGTGGTTTCTTACCTCTGACGCACAGTAACGACATGACAGGAGATCAGGAGCGACAAATCCACTAGTTTCACAAATCACGGAGAGGACCGAGAAGATGTAAACTGTGGCGGTGACATCCTAGTTTGTGAACTGTCTCTGCGGTGGTCCACTTTTGTCCTCTTCTTGGCGTCGACTTGGCTTCATTTACAGCCGCTTCTCAAGTGGTGTCTGGGCAGAGAGCAGGTGCCCCCTGCCGCGGCCCCGCCATGATCAAACTAAACGCACCTGAGGGGACGGCGGCGTGGAGGCGGCGCTCAACGGTCTGATGGTAATGAGCGTCTGACGCGGCCAATGGGCGTGCGTGTTTTTTGGCTGAGTAGAGGGCGGGCCCCCTCAGACGCCTCGGACCAATCAGCGGTCGTTCCCCGCTCTACAGGTTGAAGGGACAGTCGGTGACGTCACGCAATGTTGGGGGGAAAAAAAGGGTTCAAATTGGAAGTCTGAATTGGAGAAAATTGGAAGAATGAAGTGGTTAAATAAGTGACTGAAAGTGTTTCTCTGAATTGGGTTATATAAAAACAAATCACGACACACACACACGCACGCACACACACACGCGCGCGCGCGCGCGCGCGCACACACACAAACACACACGAAATACAACAACTATGACAACTAGCAACTCCCTGTGTTTAGAAGTTGTCACTGCACAGAACACCTGAGCTTACAGATATTTTTATTCGTAAATGCAAACAAATATCTTTTAAATCTTGGCTTATTCAAATTTATTTGTGGGTTTATTCTGGGGGCGAACCCCTAAACTAGGTTTCCTCTTCAGCTGGTCAAATTGTGTTGGGATGTTGGACATGGCTCACCCACATCCAAATGAAGAATAATAAATTAAGATGAATAAATTAATGCATAAATAGCATCGACATGAGGCTAAAGGTCAATGAATACGGTTCAGGTCACACTGGACTTGATAGGTTGCTATATTCTAACCCCGACCACTGTCCCTGGACTAATAATACTATTATCTATAATATATGAGTATATATAATTTAATAAAGTATTATATATAATGTAATAATATTAAGAAAATGTATAAAATAAAGATAATACACTGCTTGCTCTAAAGTTGACTTTGCCCAGTCCAAAAAAAAAAACAAATAGGAGCGAATCGACGCTCCAGGAACTACAGGCGCCCGGCTAGAGCTCCTACACGGGCCTCATGTAGTGGCGCACCGCTGATGTAACCTTCACTTCCGGTCCCCATCACCTGCACATCACTGTAGAAATCAACCACTGGACCTTGTCTTTAGTTTCACTTTGGATAGTATATAGTAAAACCGTATTAGTGAAGCATGCTACGAACAGTGCTGCGGAGCGGCGGCGCCCTCCTGAAGGTAACGTGGACTCTGCTTTACTTTATGTGACAAAGTAGTGAACGTAGCTGGGCAAATGTCATTTTAGAGTCGCATTCACGATACCTACTCTACCTGTAAAGGTGGTGGACAGTGTATACCATGAATGAACACTTGAATAATATATCCATTGAGTGGAGAGATTCTATTCTATTTAATTGATATGGCTTTGTATGATCTCTGTGCTTCTGAGTGTGGTGGCATGAAGTGTGAAACAACTATCATAACCCTTCAGAAGGTCACGTTATATTAAACTGTGTTCTGTGACGTTTAAATGTTGAGTACAAAACCATCTTTAGTGTCGATTGTCCAAGCCCAATTACATATGACAGTTGTTTGTTTCACAAATCATCTAAATGATCCAGAGTCTGACAGCAGTCAATCTCAAATCTGGTTTGACTTGTCAGTGCATATTTTGCTCTAAACCGAAAGCAAAACTCGACCAGCACTGATGAACACAGATGAAATGTCTGTAAAGGTTTCCAATCAACACAGTGAAGACCAATGAAAGAATGAAATGAAATGAAAATGAAATGAAATCCCCTTCTGAAAGCCTCATCCTCTCACGCTAATGAGGAACAGGTAACGAGGTGTATCTCCCCACACCTTTCCAACCCAGAAGTTCTGCTACAACATAGTAGGACTGCTGGATCTGAGATTGTGGTGGTGGTGGCCAGCGTGTGTTATTATCCAATGTACAGAGTAAAAACATGGTCATTCTGTTCATTTTTCCCCCCTGGTGTGTTGTTTCCCTTAGTAAGCACTTTTTCATTGCTGAATTGCACGAAAAGCGCTCTATCAAAAACGTTGATGGTGAATAATGTGATGTCCCACCCACCAGACCACCCAGCTGACCAACCAGAGGCTGTGGCTGGCTCCGGCCCAGCAGCGGTGGGCGTCCAGCCTGCCCATGAACACGGTGGTCCTGTTCGTCCCCCAGCAGGAGGCCTGGGTCGTAGAGAGGATGGGCCGCTTCCACCGAATACTAGAGCCGGTAGGATGTCATCCTTTACTCTTTGATTCCTGTCAGCTCATTGGCTCAACATGCCAGTGCCCTAACCTCGTGGCGAATGGTTAACCTCCATTCTGTGGTACCCGTCAGTCATTCCCGCTCTTCTTCGGTCAAATTGCAACCAGCAACGATCGTTCGATCCCCGGCTCCTCCTAGCTCAGTGTCGAGGTGTCCCTGAGCGAGACTCCTTAGCCTGACTGCTCCTGACCCGCTGGTTGTCGCCCTGCATGGCTGACACCTCCGTCTCTGTGTGAATGTGTGCATGAATGGGTTAATGTGAGGCAATATTGTAAAGTGCTTTGAGTGGCCACTGGATAGAAAGGGCGCGCTGTATAAATGGCGACCATTTAATAGCTCTCTTTGGTCACTCTCCTCTCTGTAAAACATATTCAAAGAAAGTTGTGCAACACATTTTTGACGTTCCTTTAATTCCTACAGGGTTTAAACTTCCTCATTCCCGTCCTGGACAGAATCCGCTACGTCCAGAGTCTGAAGGAGATCGTGATCGACGTCCCAGAGCAGTCCGCTGTGTCCCTAGGTCAGCCCATTGCACTCTCTCTTGCTCTTAGCGCCTTCGCTTTCCCTTGAGTTTAGATGTGAATGGACCAAAAACCCTTCTTTCACCCGTCCAGATAACGTCACGCTGCAGATTGATGGAGTGCTGTATCTGAGGATCCTGGACCCATTAAAGGTACGGTCGGCCTTGCGCTTAAAAATGTTTACAGAATCAAATAAATATAGTTTTATGAGTAGTAACTAGCATTTATTTATTCTTAGCGTTGAATGCTTAATTTTATTATAGAGATTACTTGGGAAATGAAACGTGGTTGCAAAAATGTTCTCCTTTTCCAGGCTAGTTACGGTGTAGAAGACCCAGAATATGCCGTGACCCAACTGGCACAGACCACCATGCGCTCTGAACTGGGCAAGCTCACCCTGGACAAAGTCTTCAGGGTAGGACATGACCCACTCTGCTGCATGGTGTCTCAATAGAATTGAACTGAAAGGACCCCCATACCTCGACTTAAGATCAGTTTATTAGGGTGCACGTAAACATATGGAGTCGCCCTAGGGTGGCAGTGGCTCAGGAGGTAGAGCAGTTGGCTAGTAACCAGAAGGGTGCTAGTTTGATCCCCGGATCGAAGTGTGTGTCAAGGTGTCCCTGAGCAAGACACCTTACCCTAACTGCTCCCGACGAGCTGGCTGTCGCCTTGCATGGTTGACATAGTTGACTGTGAACTTGAATGAATGGGTGAATGTTAAGCAGTATTGTAAAGCGCTTTGAGTGGCCACTGGTTAGAAAAGCACTGTTTGAATGCAGTCCCATTTATCCTCTCAACGATTTTATTATTTTCAGGAGAGGGAGAGTCTGAACCACAACATCGTGAACTCCATCAACCAGGCAGCAGAAGACTGGGGCATCAAATGCCTCCGCTACGAGATCAAGGACATCCACGTCCCCCCGCGTGTCAAAGAGTCCATGCAGATGCAGGCAAGAACCTTCACACAATGCCTGGCCCTCCATGTGTCTCTCGGTTAACAGGAGGCTAATACTCAGCTAGAAAAAAATAAAATAAAGAGGGAGATGGCTAAAGCTGTCGAGATGTATCTATCGCTGTAGATGCAGATGGTTTCATGTTTTAAGAAACCAACATGGATCCTGTCCTGTAAATATATATCCTATTGGACGTAATGGTGTGAATCTAAAAGGTTGAGATAAATTGTTGATTTGAACATGTAATGATATATAGTTGAAGATTTTGTTTTTATTTCCTTTTCTGAGGATTTGTCATCCAGAACATTATGTGTGTGTTTTTCTTTGTAGGCTGTTGAATAGTGCTACTGCAATTTCAATTTCATTGAAACTGTGCAGTTTGCAAATTGTGTAAACTGTGCAAATGGAAAATTAAATAGAAATAGATAATTAGATTAGATTGATATAGTTTCCAGCACTGTTCCAACCTTGGCTGTACGCACCCCCGCCTGAGGACCGGGATCACATGATATCTGGTTCATGGTGACCGTAACATTTGACCCTTGGTGAACAGGATGGACACCGCAGGCAGTCCTTAAACGGGCTCCGTAGTTAATGTGTTTACAGCTCTTGTTTGTGACACGTTTCTCATAGTTTGTTCCTCCTTTGTTTAGATTTTTTATACAATCTGAGCTTTTCCCCTCACTACGATAGCATCACTAATACCCTCGTATCTCTTCCATCCCATCTACCTGTGCCACCCCCCCACCCCGGCCCCTCCCACTTTGGGAAACACTGCTGTGATAAAACAATCTCAGCATTAGTGGCGAGAGAGTCTAGTGGCGAGAGAGTCTAGTGGCGAGGGTGTGTGGCCCTCCAGACAGGTTTGATCCCCAATGTCCACCAGTCAACCGGCTCATTAACTTTAGGTGTTAAAAGAGAAACGGCTCATTCCTACGGTGAATGAATAGTTGACTGGAGGAGGACGTCCTCGGGGAACCGCGTGCTACCAGGGACGGGGATCTCAGTGTGGTCTGCTGGGTGCAGGTGGAGGCGGAGCGCAGGAAGAGGGCCACCGTGCTGGAGTCGGAGGGCCAGCGGGAGGCCGCCATCAACGTGGCCGAGGGCTGCAAGCAGTCCCAGATCCTGGCCTCCGAGGGAGAGAAGGCGGAGCAGATCAACCAGGCGGCCGGTAGGGACATGATTCATAGAGGCACACAGAGCTTCAACTTATACGTACATGGACAGGTAGTGACTAGGGTGTTTGACTCCCATCTGAACTGGGTTCCATCCCTGTGTTCGACCCCTACCGGCTCCTTAATGATGTGTGTCTACTAATTCAATGTGTGTCGCTTTTAGTGAAGGTGTCATGATGTAATGACAAAATTATTATTTTCAAATGATGATAAATGACTAGAGGGCAAACCTGGTACACAGGTATGCGGTAACTAACTTCTGACAGCCGTAACATATTACTGTTTTTATTCGGCCTGCAAATAATATTTGAATGAAAGTTTAAGCTTAACGTGGAATTGAATTAAGTGTAATGTAATCAAGTGTTGTGTAATATGCTGTGATGTAGTGTGATCAGTTTTCCTGTGATGGCCTTGCAGGTGAGGCTCAGGCCATCCTGGCCAAGGCTGAGGCCAAATCCAGAGCCATCAGACTGCTGTCAGAAGCCCTGGCTGAGCAGGTAATCCCCCTGCACACCCACACACTGCCTCCTCACCAACCATCTTCACCTAACCACCATCCATACTGATGACCTTAAAGGTCCTTCCTGTTTATCTTTGCATCTATATTTCTACACAATTACTTTTTATTAAGTACTTAGTTGTGTAGCATCTTATCCTAGCTATCTTTGTTGTATACAGTGAGTGGGTTAACCTAGTGATGGTTCGTGTTGGCACTTGGTTCTTTGAACATCCTTACTGCGGCGACAGAGATATATTGTCTCCTTCTTCTGACAAATGTACTTATTGTAAATCGCTTTGGATAAAAGCGTCTCCTAAATACACTTCTCTTATTCTGATTTATGGAAATACATGTATCTCTCACTGTACTGAGGCCTGTTGACGGTGTCTCTCACTGTACTGAGGCCTGTTGACGGTGTGTCTCTCACTGTACTGAGGCCTGTTGACGGTGTGTCTCTCACTGTACTGAGGCCTGTTGACGGTGTGTCTCTCACTGTACTGAGGCCTGTTGACGGTGTGTCTCTCACTGTACTGAGGCCTGTTGACGGTGTCTCTCACTGTACTGAGGCCTGTTGACGGTGTCTCTCACTGTACTGAGGCCTGTTGACGGTGTGTCTCTCACTGTACTGAGGCCTGTTGACGGTGTCTCTCACTGTACTGAGGCCTGTTGACGGTGTGTCTCTCACTGTACTGAGGCCTGTTGACGGTGTCTCTCACTGTACTGAGGCCTGTTGACGGTGTCTCTCTCACTGTACTGAGGCCTGTTGACGGTGTCTCTCTCACTGTACTGAGGCCTGTTGACGGTGTCTCTCTCACTGTACTGAGGCCTGTTGACGGTGTCTCTGACTGTACTGAGGCCTGTTGACGGTGTCTCTGACTGTACTGAGGCCTGTTGACGGTGTCTCTCACTGTACTGAGGCCTGTTGACGGTGTCTCTCACTGTACTGAGGCCTGTTGACGGTGTCTCTCACTGTACTGAGGCCTGTTGACGGTGTCTCTGACTACTGAGGCGTGTTGACGGTGTCTCTCACTGTACTGAGGCCTGTTGACGGTGTCTCTGACTGTACTGAGGCGTGTTGACGGTGGTTGTTTTGTTGCATCAGAACGGGGGAGCAGCGGCGTCTCTGAGCGTGGCTGAGCAGTACGTCGCGGCGTTCTCCAACCTCGCCAAGGAGTCCAACACGCTGCTGCTGCCCACCAACACCAGCGACATCACCGGCATGGTCACACAGGTACTGTGTGTGTGTGTGATGTTAATAATGTGTCTAGAGGGTGGTTGGCTCATTTGGGGGAAGTGACACAAAGAGATCCCCACTGCAGGAATTGTGTAACATAATACGGTGTCTCGTCTGTCCAACATTGTGATGGACGCTTGGGAATGAGCAATATAATCCCTCCCCGATTTCCCTGGATCCGAACATTAACCAATCACATCGGTGTATCTGATATAGGCAGGCCAAAAGCGTTGCTGTTTTACCGATCAGATTCGGCAACTCTTATCTATTGGTTAGCTCCGCTGGTCTGGATACGTCACCCCTTGTATTCTTCTGATTGGTTGTAGTGTTATCCAATTGCGTGCAGTGATATTTTCAAATGCATGCTTGGGGCCGCCCCTCGAGTTGGGCTGTTTTCATCACTCAGACCCTACAGCTCTCTAGATGTGGCTCTGGATTTCCGGGCTAGCAAAAAGTGCAAAAAGTACTTTGAATCTGTTGCATTCGTCTAACATTTGTTTCTTTCCTCTTGCTGTTCTGCGTCCCACCGTCCGTTCTGCGTCCAGGCGATGTCCATCTACAGCACGCTGGCCAAGCCCAGCGCCCGGCTGGAGGCCCTGTCCTCCGGGAGCTCAGAGAAACCCAGTGAAGCACCCCCCTCCCCCTCCATGTAGTGCCCCCCTTCCCCCCAGGGACCCACCACAGCACCCCCCGACCCAGCAGCGCTGACCCAGAGGGGTCGAGGGGAGCCCCGGCCCCAGGCCGGTGCTCAGAGCAGGCTGCAGCCGGCTGCTCCTTCAGCCGCTGGCCGAAGTTTCCGGAACATTTTCTGAAAAAAAGCACCTAATGAAAGCGTTCATTTTGAGGCCACGTGAAGAACGCACCTGTCTGTGTGAGGAACTCTGTGTTGTTTTCACTGGTGTTAGTTTGTTAATTACCTGTTGTTGTTGTTGTTGTCGGAGGTTGGAGAGATCTGCCTTCCTGCTGGCCTGGGAATCAACACCTTGCTTCAGTTATTTAGCGCGTGTAAGTAGCGCACTACAAGCTGCACTATAGGGTGAAGGCGGACAATCGTGAAAAATCTGGTTGTGCATCAAAATGGGAATATTAGTTAATGAAAAACAAGGGATGCATCTGACAAGATCCAAGAGTCCCCAGTCGCTGTTCTGCTCTGTTATATTTTTCAAACCTATTATTTTACAGAATGTTTTGATACCGCTCACATTAATGGGGGGCTTTGGTTGTCAGTTTGTTTTTACCTCTGTATTCATGTATAAAAAACAAAATGAATCCTTATAAAACGTATACAAAATCAAATACAATTTTGTCTGCAGAACATCATTAAGATCTGAACTTGCATAAAGGTTTTGTTAAACCCTCATAGAATGTATCATGGGCAGGCTGCATATGAGTGACACATTTGGAATGTGCAGACCGGTTGCGCCAGTATGTGAATTAATCATGGCATGGCCATTCACAAAGCCATGCAATGACCCCTGTGTGTCCTAGCAACAGTGTTGCCAGATTGGGCCAGATTTCTGAAAATCTGGTCCAATCTGGCAACACTGCCAGTGGAAATAAAGACAAGTAGAAGTTAACCTCTAAAGAACATTAAATTATAAATAAACACCCTATAATTGATTTTATCCAAAACCTTGTAGAGCGGATTATCAGGCCAAAGTGACCTACAATAAAGGTTTAGAATCGGTAAATGTTTAATTAGAAACATTCTTCTGCGCATGCGTCAGACAGCCGCGAAAGCACGCCGGTGTTACCGCAAAAAGTGTCCGTGCAGAAAGTTCCTCCTGAGTTCCAGTCCGTGCGTTCCGGTTCCTAGCTACTTCCAAGCTACCTGATCTCATTGTACCGGGAGTCCCAATGAAGGCAGGCGGCGGTGCGATAACGCCCTCTGTTTACATGAGGCACCTGTACGCTCAGCTGGTGTTGTGAACACACACACTCACACCCCGACCCGGCCGAGAGAGGACGTGAAGGAGCGCTACAAGGTCAGCCACCCACCAGGTAGTAAGCTAGGTGCTAACCTAGCCCTACTCTGCTCAAAGTCTGTCTTTTCAGTCGCCTAACGCAAAATCTTATTGGGATGTAAGCGAGTTAAGTCATGCAGTGTCCCCGTTTATTGTTTTTAATGATTTAATGATTTAATACTGACCCGACACTGGTTACATGTGATTATTAACCTGTCACGTTACGTGCCTTTCCTACCGGCTCATTCATTCATTCAATCATTCATTCTTTCTCTTCTGGCGCTGATACGTTTATATTGTGTTACAATAAATGGATAATAGTCCAAACTAAAAGTATTTGTATCTGAACGATTGGGTTGATCCTCAGTGACCTTTCCCATTCAACTGTAGTCCACATGTTGTTAAATTTTAAATACCAAGATGAGATTTTATTCTGCGTCTCCATATATTTATATACCAATATCTAGAACCCAGATAATATTTACAGTCAATTCATAAACATATTAAAATCTAGCTCAGTTGCAAAGGACACATAGGCGAGAGGATGAGTGTGTAACAATTGGTAGTCATTATTGTAATAGTCACAGAGAGAGTGGCGCCAGCACAGTAATGTGCTCAAAGAAAGGTATTATGTACACCTTGTTATCTTATTGTTGGTTATTATGCCTCGACTTGCACTGTTATCTCTATTTCTGTAATTTTCTACCCCTGAATTGCCCTCACAGGGTTGATAAAGTGGTATGTTATTATCTTGATGCCGTATGATGACCTCTTTGACATCGGCCAAAGACTTATGCCCAGTCCCATTTCTCTCCCCTTAACAAGAACACTTGCTTTGAGTGCCCTTAGCTGCAAGTCAGCTCCCGAGCTGGCTCGAGTTCAAGGGTTGATTTTAAGTGAAAAACAGCACTCCCCCTTGCTCCCCTAAGTATTGGGACACCCTACCCCTTTGCGGGAACGTGCAAAATGTAGGGTTAGGGCTCAAATCTAGGGGAAGGGGGAGAATTGGGATAGGGCCTCACTCCTGTACGTGTGTCCCCCTCTGTACAGGATGAAGAGGCTCCCTGTTCTCTGCCTTCTGCTGTGGCTGTGCGCCCTGTTCTACGTGGGCATCTACCTCTTTGTGAGCGGCTTCCTCCTGGTGCGGCTGGAGGTGAACCGGACCAGCGCCTGCGACGACGTCCTCCAGCCCAGCGGCGAGCGGAGGGACTTCTGCGGGGCCAAGCCGCGCTTCAGGCGGACCCTGCTGCTCATCGTCGACGCGCTGAAGATCGACTTCGCCCGCTACGACCCCGCCAACAAGACGCCCCGGCCCTACGAGAACAAGCTGCCGGTGCTGGAGGAGATGACCTCGCTGAGGCCCACCCACAGCCGGCTGTACCCCTTCCGCGCCGACCCGCCCACCACCACCATGCAGCGGATCAAGGGCTTCACCACAGGCTCCCTGCCCACCTTCATCGACGTGGGCAACAACTTTGCCTCCAGCGCCATTCTGGAGGACAACATCATCCACCAGTTTGGGCAGATAGGTGAGTTTTCTGAGGCGTGTTTCAATAAAAGAGAAATCCTTAGTGTGCTTATTGAGAGGTATAGGTTGATAATATATAATTATATATAATAATATTAAGAATGTAATATATTCTATATCATAATCAACCTATAACTTTCAATGAGAAATCCTTAGTGTTCGTATTGAGAGGTATTGGTTGATTATGATATAGAATACATTTCATTCTTTATATAATAATATTGTAATAATTATAATGCATGAAAAAAAATGCAAAAATGTAATATTTATTCAAATCTTTTTATTATTATTGTTATTTATTCCGTCAGCCTTTGTTATTACGTTGAGCATTACTAATATATTATTATATATTGGCATGTATCTTTAAACGTAATCTGTGTTGATTGAACCATTCCAATAGATTAGATGGCCACTTTATTAATAAGACATAAAAGAACAATTTCACAGAAGAGATCAAGTTGCATTAAAGGTTTGAATGTGCTTGACATATGAATAATACATGATTCCATCTCCTGTGTGGTCACCGTCCTCGCAGGGAAACGTCTGGTGTTCATGGGGGACGACACCTGGGAGAGCCTCTTCCCCAAGAAGTTCCAGCGCTCTCTGCCCTTCCCCTCCTTCAACGTGAAGGACCTCCACACGGTGGACAACGGCATCCTGCAGCACCTCTACTCCACCAGTAGGTGGAGCTGCGTGTGGCTGGTCACCAATGATTAGTTAACGTTATTAGTTAGAGCGCTGTTAACCAGCTTCTAGGGGCAACCCCCTTGGACTAACGAGATATATTTATTTATATATAGGTTTTATGTTGTTTATTAACATGCATTTGATGTGGAATTAAAGTGACTATAGTGAGTGAATGGATAAGAAAACTAACCTTATGTTCCTGACTCCTCATCCCCCTCTCTTACCCATCTTTTCCTCTTCATCCTCTTACCGTATCCTCCTCCCTCTTCATTATTCCCAACTTCCTTCCTCCACCTCCTCTTCCTCTTTCCACCTCCCCTCATCTTCACCTCCACCTCCTCTTCCTCTTCCTCGCTCCTCCTCATCTTCCTCCAGTGGTGGGTGAGGACTGGGACGTGCTG
The DNA here is from genome assembly GCF_964030765.1 of Micromesistius poutassou. Taxonomy (NCBI): domain Eukaryota; kingdom Metazoa; phylum Chordata; class Actinopteri; order Gadiformes; family Gadidae; genus Micromesistius; species Micromesistius poutassou. The sequence goes on along the minus strand of NC_140288.1, from coordinate 5,735,376 downwards.
GTGGCTCATTTCCTGGGCGTGGACCACTGTGGCCACCGCTTCGGGCCGGACCACCCAGCCATGGGCCAGAAGCTCACTCAGATGGACGGGGTGATCAGGTCAGAACCCACAGTCATTTAGGAAGACACCGTGAACCACAGGGTATTTGAATCTGTTTGCCATGAGGGAGAGGCTAGGGGTTACAAAGTCTTACTCAATGACGTCAGCAGGGTACACTATAGACATCGGGGTTCAGTTATAACACATCATTTGAGAAGTAACAAAAGTAATATCTGCTTTTCCTCTCTGATTCCTGGCTGCTCTGCATCACAGACTGTAAATAGCAAAATGAACCTTCTGTCAGTAATGTCATCCATTGGTTTACACGCGGTCGTTAAGAGGCCATCGCTGTTACGTTATAGGTGCTGCCATGGCTTGAGATGCTTTTACAACTGGCAGACGAAGCAATCCATATTTGGCACATTGAGGCTGGGAATTGACTGGCCGCTTCGTAGTAGTCTATTGCCAAAACCCATTAATATTCATTCCTAAATAACTCTTAAATGGAATGAAACTGTCACCCGGGAGCTCTTAAAACACATACTATAGAGATGGTCTAGCCACTGAGATCTAGACTGTATTTGCTTGGTATAACAAGAATTAAATCGCAGATGTCCCATTGAGTTATAATGGTGATTGGTCTTTCTGCAGTACACCGCCCACAGGCCGTTAAAAGAACTACATGTTAGTCGCTTCTGGCTGGGCTTCAGAAACAGGCGGTCTGACTGGCTGCCCTGCACACTGTCCAGTTGTAGTTTCAGACAAACTTTAAATTGTATCTGGTTAATACAATTTGTCGTAAGTCTGGGGTCGCCTGCTGGAGCTGCTGCCCCCGCGACCCGACCCCGGATCATAAGCGGTTGGAGATGAGATGAGTTGATGGGCGCAGGTCAAAACCCTGACGGGGTCGTTCTCCTCCACCCTAACCCGTCCCGCTGTGTCCCCCCCGCAGGGCCGTGATGGAGCGGCTGCAGAACGACACCCTGCTGGTGGTGATGGGCGACCACGGCATGACGGACACCGGGGACCACGGGGGGGAGAGCCAGAAGGAGACGGACGCGGCGCTCTTCCTCTACAGCCCCACGCCCCTCTTCCCCGGCCCCCCCTCCCAGGTCAGGACCGGCCCGGCGCCGATGCTGAGCTAATCGGTGTTGTTTGGTAGACGTGTTCGACTACCGTGTTACAAGTCAAGGTCACTTTGTTAGTCTCAAAGGGCTTCATAAGCCCCCTTATACACACCGCTAACACACCCCTAACCCCAGCCCGCAGAATCAGAACCAGAGTTACTTTTATTACATCTTATTATGTAAGTAACAAGAGTACAATTAGTAAAATGAGTCTTGGTTTAATGTCCTTCGAGCCCTCCAAAGAGCAAGCAAAACTCTTCATTATCAAGAAGGAACCATTACATCCGTTAACATCATTGTAAGTCTGTTGCCCCACCTATTGCCCTCCTTATTGCCCTAGATGGAGGTAACCCTCTTCTGCGTTCCGTTTCAACGTAAAGTATTTTACATTTCAGTTCAGGTGTAACTTCTGTTGTCTCTCTCTGCCTACAGAGCGAACCCGAGGTGGTCCCTCAGACGGACCTGGTGCCCACCCTGGCCCTGTTGCTAGGGGCGCCCATCCCCTATAGCAACGTGGGTCAGGTTCTGCTGCCTCTGTTCCCGGCGGAGGCTCAGGCGCAGGGTGCAGCGGCCGGCCTCAGCCAGCTGGAGGCGCTGTGGGTCAACGTCAAGCAGGTAGGGCAGGACGGGGGGGGGGGGGGGGGGGGGGGGTATAAGGTCCGCCTTTTTACTACCTTCTGAACATGTAGCACACAGTCCGCGCCAATCATGCGAAAGCTCGTAATGATGATCGTTAGGATGGGTTAGAATGGAATGTCTGTACTCGAGGCATGATGTGTTCGATTCCCAGCAGGATTGGGTTCGAGCCCCAATCCCAGTCAAAGTCTGCCTTGAGGCATCCGAGAGCAAGAGCCTTAATCGCATGTATCTGAAGTCATCTTTAGGATGAATGAGTTAAGATGAGGTGTACTTAATTAATCCCTGATAGGAAATTCAGCCTTCATGTCGGGAAACCGTTCCATGTGTGTTGTTTACGAGTTGTTCATTTGTTTGTTGTTGACGCATTGTTTGTTTGCGTCCCAGGTGAACCGTTTCCTGGAGACGTACTCCAGCATGGCGCGGGACATCCCCCCCGAGAGCCTGGCCGCGCTCAGGGCCCACTTCTCCCGCCTCTCCGCCGCCTACCTGGCCTCTGGCCCCGCCTCCAGCCCCGCCTCCAGCCGGGAGCTGGTGGAGTCCATGCAGGTAGGAACACGGTCCCGAACTCTGGGCTCCACACTCCGGCACCACACTCATTTGGTTGACCTCTGGCAGAGAGCTCTTTTTGAATTTGGACCTGAATATGCATGCATGAATTTGAAGATTTTTGGAATTTGATGAATTCATCAATTTGAAGAAGCATCCTCCGTTGCTTTCAAGAGCTTAAAAATTATGAATTTGAAAAAGCATGTTGGTAATATTCAGGTCCAAATTCAAAAAGAGCTTCCTTCATCAGAAGGCAGAAGGTTTTGTTACCTTTTTGAAACCGGTACGGAAAAAAAAACACATTGCAAACCCAGTGTTGACGCTGCCCCCCCCCCGCGCAGGCCTACCTCACGGCGGTGCGCGAGACCTGCCGCGCCACCTGGGCCCGCTTCAACCCCCTGAAGATGGCGGCGGGGCTGGTGATCCTGGCGCTGGCGTGCCTGCTCTGCTTCATGGTGTCCCAGGCCTCCGGGGCGCTGGGCGCCGGGGGCCGCGGCCTGCTGACGGCCCCCGTGGCGACGGCGGCGGCGGTGGCGGCGTGCGCGGCGGCCGGCCAGGCGTTCACGCGGGCGGGCAGCGTGGAGCTGACGTGGTGCGTGGCGCCCGCCGTCCTGGCGTCGGAGCTGGTGATGCTGCGCGGCGTTCGTCGTTGGGTGGGAGCCAAGGTAACGCCACTCAGAGAGGAGGGGCACATTATGGGATGTCGGGCATTTTCTGTTGATCCCTTCTTCTATGTATATATATACATTTCAATGACTTTATATTCTGTGTTTTTATTTTTGTTACGTAGTCGAACCGTGCCTGTATACACGACTGTTCAGAAGTTTCGGGTCACCCAGACAATTTCATGTTTTCCTTGAAAACTTTTACAGTTTTTTCCATTTCCATTTTACATTTAGGGCATTCAGCAGACGCTTTTATCCAAAGCGATGCTTTCCGCTGTGCTAACACAATTTCACGAGGGTTTTCTAATCATCGATTATCCTTTTAACACGATGAGCTAAACAATGAACCGTTAGAACACAGGAGTGATGGCTGATGGAAATGGGCCTCTGTACAGCTATGTAGACATTCCATTAAAAACCAGCCGTTTCCAGCTAGAATAGTCATTTACCACATTAACAATGTCTAGACTGTATTTCTGATCAATTTAATGTTATCTCAAACTGTTGAACGGTAGTGTATATTTCAATGACTTATTATATTCTGTCTTTTATTTTCATTACGTTGTCGAACCTTGCCTTGTCGCAAGCATTTCAATGTCCACACAGACCCTGTGTTATGCTCTGCGTTTGATAAATATATATTCTAAAGGCAAACGTCTGGGTTCCTTAGCTTTGACCCTATTTTCTGATCATTTTGCGTCTGAGGGACTAATGTAAAGATTGAATGAGATGATTGAAATGATTCCAGTGTTGAGCGAGAACGCTGTGTCGTAATCCTTGACAAGGTGCTTGCATTTGCCCCTGAGATCCATTCCGTTATGATAGAATATATTCAGAGCCTGTCGGCAGCAGATACAAGGTAGGATTTACTACGGCGCGCTATCGCTCCAAAGGATTACCGTCTTTTTGGGGGATTATGGCTGAAGCCGTCTCGCTCAATACTGGATAACTCAGAACAGTTGTCCACATTAGTCACTCTGAGCCAAAATGAGAGGAGAACAAAGGCTCTATGATGAATAATCCAGAGTTCTCCTGCGAAGTGTGTGTGTGTGTGTGTGTGTGTGTGTGTGTGTGTGTGTGTGTGTGTGTGTGTGTGTGTGTGTGTGTGTGTGTGTGTGTGTGTGTGTGTGTGTGTGTGTGTGTGTGAGAGTGATCCCACCTCACCATCTCCCTCTCCCCCATCACACTTCCACCACCCCAACTTCCCTCTCCCCAACACCCCCGCCATTTCCCTCACTGCCATCTCACCCACCACCATCTCCTCTACCCCACCTTCCCTCCACTTTTCCCAACGCACCACCACCACCATCTCCTCACCGCAACCACCACCACCACCAGCGTCTCCACCACCACCTACCACCATCTCCCCCACCACAACCACCACCACCACCATCTCCTCTACCTCACATTCCATCCCCTTTTCCCAACGCACCGCCACAATGTGTGTGTGTTGAATCCCTCCTGTCCCTCCGTGTCTCCAAGGTGGTGGCCAAGCACTGGAGCGGCTCGGCCCACCTCCTGCTGCCCCCCCTGCTGGTGGCCGGGCTGCGCTGCGCCTCGCTGCTCTCCGACAGCTACGTCATTGCCGAGGGCCGCGTGGTCACCTTCCTCCTCCTCTCCCTGGGCCTCTACGTCCCCCTCCGCCTCCACTGGGACGGCCACCTGCTGCCGCCGGCCCACGACCCCCAGAAGCCCCCCGCCGGCCTGCTGCCGCCGCCGCCGCCGCCCGCCCTGGTGCGCCGCGAGAGCTGCGTCCTCCTGGGCTGCCTGGGCCTCCTGGTGGGCGGGGCCTACCTGTCGCTGTCCTTCCACGCCTGCCGCGAGGAGCAGGGCGCCTGCACGCCCTCGCCCTTCCTGTCGCCGCTGGCCCGCATGCAGGACAGCCGCCTGAAGAACCTGCACTACGGGCTGTCCCTGGCGGCGCTGGCCCTGTGGACCCACCTGCTGCGGCGCTGGCTGCGTCACTACGGCAACCTCAACGCGTCGGGCGGCGCGGTGCTGGTGGCGCGCTGGGCGCTGCCCCTGGTGGCGGTGTGCCTGGGCCTGCACTGGGCCGTCAGCGGCACCCCCGAGGACAGCTTCCGCAACCTGGCGGAGTTGATCGGCGTGGCGCAGGTGGCCCTGCCGCGCGCCGCCTTCGCCCTGCTGGGCCTGGGCTTGGTCCTGCTCTGGGCGGACCCGCTCACCGTCTTCCTGAAGACCAGGGGCCCCTCGCCGGCCCGGGGGTCCCACGCCGCGGCCCCGCCGCCGCCGCCGCGCTACCGGGCCAGCACGGGCATCAGCCCCCACGCGGAGCTGCAGCACCTCATCCCGCAGATCTACCAGCGCATGCGCCGCTCGCTGGAGGACTCGGAGCAGCAGCTGGCGGGCCGCGAGGCAGACACGCGGCCCGCCGTGGAGGCCTACGGGCTGGGCACGGTGTACTCCGCTCCCCTGCTGCTGCTGTGCGGCCTGCTGGGCCTGGGGCTGCTGCTGCTGCACCCCGAGGGCATGGCGGTGTCCTTCCTGCTGCTGCTGCTGGAGATGGGCGCCCTGCTGCACATCCACGCCTCCGCCATCAGCCTGGCCGGCCTGCAGGGCGTGCACTCGGGTAAGGCGTGAGTCACAGCAGGAGAGCCATTTTTACAATACGTTTTTTTGAAAGGATTACATTGGAGCAAGTCTACAGGGTGAAATGAAGAAAATCAATATGTAGTACACAGCCAACGCAGGTAAAAAATTGAAGGAAAAAATAACAATGTTGACTCTTTTTCGGTGGGCTGCAAAAAGCGAATTCATATTTTATTTTTTATAGAATTGGAACAATTCGATAAAACAAATCGATAAATAACACACAGCTCTTATTTCGTCTGTAAGGAAATGCTCAAAGTAGAAGTTTCACAGCAAAAACTGGACTGAAACTAAATTAGGTTTATTTCATAGTCTGGGATAGTTTAAGATTTAATCACTTAGTAATTTGATTTACAAATATAATTCTAAAACGGGTGGCTTAAATCAAGCGATCTGATTGGTTCCTAACTGTTGTATAATGACACAGTTGTATTCGTTAAAAAAAATGCTTTTCCGACTTTCTCGCTTTTTCAAAATTGAGGGTGTCTATGACTTTCATTTCGTAAACGTTTTATAAAAGCAATAGATCACTTCAGTCAGTGAAATGTGCTCAGTATTATACCACAGTTAAGGGTATAACTGTGGTATAATGAGCACATTCCACAGCCTGTCGTGATCTATTGCTTAAATATAAAACACTTGAATCTGAGTATCCAGTGAGCGCTGTGACGCCCCCCCCTCTCTCTCTCTCTCTCTCCCCAGGTGACTTCAGCGTGCCCTGGACCCCCGTGGTGCTGTGGGCCCTGGCCTCCAGCCAGTTCTTCCACGCCACGGGCCACCTGCCCACCTTCCCCTCCATCCAGTGGGCCGCCGCCTTCGTGGGGTTCCCCGGGGGCCACAGCGGGACCCTGCTGCCCGCCAGCCTGGTGGTGCTCAACACCTTCTCCTCCCACATCCTGTTCGCAGGTACCTGTCTCTGTAGCTCTCTCTCTCTGTAGCTCTCTCTATGTACTTATTAATGCAATGTTTGTTGTACATTTTTCGTCAAGATTAAAAAATATCTTGTTGTGTAGAATCTTATCCGAGCTACCTTATTCTTTGTGATATACAGGGAATGGGTTAACCTAACAATTGTTAGTGCTTGGCACTTGTTTCTATGAACATCCTTACTGTACCGACAGCGATATATTGTTGTTTTTCCTTCTTCTGACAACTTGTAAGTCGCTTTGGATAAAAGTGTCTGCCAAATGCCCTAAATGTAAATGTAATCTATGTAGCTGTTGTTATTGGTTGCTGCTGAGATACACTTTCCCAACACCAGAGGGCGCTAATCTATCCCGTACTTTATATGACCTAGATTCTGATGCCCTTCCCCAGCCTCAAGTCTCATGTTTTTCTTTCTGTGTATCTTTTCCCCCAGTGGCTTGCCCTCTGCTCCTGTTCTGGCCTCTGGTGTGTGAGGTGAGAGGAGGAGGAGGAGGAGGAGGAGGCCAAGAGGAAGGGGAGGATGCAGTGATGGAGATGAGGCTGAGGGAAAATCCTCAGCAGTTCAGCTCTGCTCTCCTGCAGCTGTCCACCCGCTACCTCACCGTCCTGGGAGCTCAGGTACCACAGCGCCACAGGCTCACACACGCTACACACACGCTACACACACAAGGCAAGGATACTTCTATAAACCCGTACAGGTGATATGTTAAATGGGCTAGCGATGCTGCGAGTTGTGTCATTTTGAATAGCTTGTGAGCTGTGTATTGGTAGCCTTTCCCTAGCTTTGGTCTATATTCATTTAGGCTACCACTCTCAAGCACATGTTGGTGGTGAATATACAGAGGAAATACTACTAGCATTTCACCTGGGAGTCTGTCTGGCTGTCCGGAGGGCTCTGTGAAGTTCTTACTGTGTGTGTGTGTGTGTGTGTGTGTGTGTGTGTGTGTGTGTGTGTGTGTGTGTGTTCGTGTTCGTTCTCAGGTGCTGGCCTCAGTGTGTGCCGCTGCGGTCCTCAGGAGACACCTCATGGTGTGGAAGGTCTTCACACCCAAGTGAGTGTCTCTACTGGACCCCCCCGGCCGCCCCCCCACCATGAGGGCATGGTGGGGTTAAAGCCAACCACCAAACCTTGCCGGCTAATGTACATTTATTGCACATTAGCCGAGTGCTAACAGGCTTGTTTTTGTGAGCGATTTTATGAGTGCAGGGGGGAAAAAAATAGACTATCTTTTTCTTTTTCTTTTTTTTTGCGATTTACATTAAATTCCCACAAAAATGTAAACTGTAAAGACGTAGGAAATGATTGAGTGCAGTTAAATAATGCATGAGTACAAAGTGGTTTTGCTGACTGGGCTGTGCACAGGCAGGCTCGCACTCCAATTGCCTCCTTGACGGGTCTTCTGTCCCCTAATGCCGCGGTTCTTGCCCAGACCACCTCATACACAAACTGTAAAATAGATGAATGCACACGCAGTGGCTGAGCAAAGAGTGCCAGCGTCCCGTTTGTACACAATTATTACTGCATGAAGGCCGCGGCCCGCGGGACATCTGCCACGCTGCTCCACAGAATCATCCTGAAACATCAAAGACATCCAAATGGGATGAAAGAATGCACAATTATTTTAATAATAACTATCAATAATGCTACATTTACTCAAGAATATTCCTCATATTTATATTTTCAATGAGCTATATTTTTTACATTATGTAAATGTGTCTCTTTCAAGAACAAAATCCCTCGTACCGCCGGTGGTGGACCAACACTGCTCTAATGTGTGTATTCATCAGAATACCTTCGTGTTCCTCGTGAGGCCTCTGTGCTCTTCACAGTGTAAAAGACAGCAGAAACACACGGCAAACGTTAGGCTAGGGCTGTTTATCTCGCCTTATTGCTGCTCTGAACAACCGATGATTTAGTCACAAAAGACAATGGTGTCACCTGCAAGTTCAGCCGCCGTGGACGAGGAAACTCAATAAACGACATTGACCTCTTTAAACCAAACTACACAATGGCCGTCGCCGGCACGATCTCTCAGATGAGAGAGATTAGCGTTCCACCAGGGACGGATTTATCGCCAACGCCGCCGCTCCCCGTCATTCAACAAGGAGGCGGCTACTGTGTGGTGTGCAGTGGAGGCTCCAGCTGCTACGTACAGCCGGTCGGTCGTATTTTCAGTAAACATCCGTTCTATCCCCCGGCCAGGGTTGGGGGGTTTGATTCCCACCGGGGACGTCCCCGTACGGTGAATGTATGCCCTCCCATTATCGCCGTCTCACCAGCTCCACTGAATATATCCCAGCCTCCATCATATCCAGTCAATTTGATGTGTTCCCCCCCCCCTCCTCTGCTGATTAACATCAACACCTTAATCTCCGTGATAATAAATCAGTTTGGAACACAGCGCCGCCACCTAGAGGGATTAGGCCGTCCGCAGCGGAGATCTGCTGACTAACGCGTCCGCCTGTTGGCTTTAATGATGATGGCCTCAATGTGTGCACGCCAGATAAAGGCCTGAATTAATGACTGCACTGGCTGCACATTCTTTATCTCCAACTTTTATTTTCCATTTTTCCCTTGTGTGCATATAGGCCATTTGGTGGACTCGTTTAGTGCCTCAGTCCAAATGTTGGACGTGTGTGTGTGTGTGTGTGTGTGTGTGTGTGTGTGTGTGTGTGTGTGTGTGTGTGTGTGTGTGTGTGTGTGTGTGTGTGTGTGTGTGTGTGTGTGTGTGTGTGTGTGTGTGTGTGTGTGTGTGTGTGTGTGAGACAGAAGAATGTAAGCGGTCTTCAAAATGGAGCTCATGTTCCAAAAATAGCTTGTGAATCGGGCTGGGTATCGCCACTGATTTCCCGAATCAATTCGATTTCGATTCACCAGGTCCGGAATCGATAATTGCCGATTCGACTCCATACCGATTTCGTCAGGGATATTTCAGTTGCAATACAGATTTTCCTTCGATATGAAATATATTGTCATAGAACTAACGCTGTGAATTGAACAAGAACCCTCTAACCTGGTGCATTATTAAATATATTAATGTTTACATCAAGAATTGATCCCAAAGCAGAAACATGAATGTACTCTTTATCAAACATGACCAATGAAAATTCAAAGGAAGATGGGGAAATGGGTCATTTGACCCCAGCCCTAGAGGTGACTGTCCGCCTCACCCCCTCCTGTCTCTGTGTCCCCCCCCCCCGCCGCTAGGCTGATGTTCGAGGCGTCGGGCTTCCTGGTGAGCAGCGTGTTCCTGCTGGTGGGCGTGTCCCTGGTCCTGAGGACGGACCTGGCCGTGGGCCGCTGGTTCCGCAGACTGCTCCCCGCCGACGCCTCCAGGTAGCGTTCACCCCGGCACTACCTGTCGTCGCCAGCAGGGGGGGGGGAACGTACGCCCCGACGCACGGAACACTGTGACCATCGGGACGTTCCCACGAAGGAGAGGAGGAGGAGGAGGGGGGGGGGGGGGGGGTGGTGGGGGCGGAGTCTGCCATCGGTGTGTTGGTCCAAAGCGGGGACTCGGAGGTTCTGAGGTGGTTCAGGGGCGTTCTATCGTTCTATCAAGGGCTGTGATACCATTTGAGGGGAGCCCTTAGATTCCGATCTTTGTGGAGCGACACATTTCCACCCACCCCCTCGACCCTCGCCGGTGAAGTCTTAAGAAGTTGCGTCCTTGCGATCGGCAGTTCTGGACTCTCTGTTCCTCGCGGCTGATGCCGTCGAGGTGGTCGTGTCGCTCGGCTCCGTGCGTGGAACACCCACAAGGTCAGCGTTCCCCTGAACGGCCCAGTCTCCTCAGTTCTACTTTATTTCCTCCCAGAACTCATTCATCGTTTCAAAATGTTCAAGCCAGACTAGTCCAACGTCCGCCGGAGCACAGCACAAGACCAGCAGCGCCGGCGTGGGGCCAGGCCCGGGCGGACGGTGCAAAAGACCGCCCCGGCTTTTCACTTTCTCTTCATCTCTGGCAGCCCGAGGCCAGCTCTCTGTCGCTGACGCCGGGGTTCCAGAATCATCCATTTCTGATCCGCCCTGGGGCAGCAGGCGCACAGAGCCAGCTGTGGCGTCCGTTAACCGAGGCCATAGAAGAACATCCCGGCTGCTCTGCGGAGGCGTTCAGCGGAGGGGACGGACCGTGACCTCTTCCTCGTCAAAGCTCTTTTTATTCTCTGCCTTTTTTTTTGTTTGTCGATTTTTTTATTTTCTAGTCTTTTTTTTTTTATTCTGTTTTTGTACCCGCAAGCAGAGGAAAAAAAAAACGATGGTAGCCTAGATTTTTCCGTCCTCTGTACGTACTATACGCGTTAGCGCCTGTCCTAGCCGGGTCGGCGTTGTCGTGACGACGCAAGAAGACGACGACACACTGGCCTGACGGGCGTGGAGGTTCAGCCAGCCAGCGCCTCGGACGGACGGATGGCGGCGGGCGCGGGGGAGGAGGCCGCCGTGGACTTTATGATCACCGTTACCTCTGAGCCTCTGGGCGGCCGCACGGGGGGTCTGTGCTGGATCCACTCACCTGGATCCCCCCACAGAGGCTCACCTCATCATCCAAGTGCATTAACGCATGTCTGTCTGTCTGTCTGGGGAGGGTTTTTTTTATGTTTTTTGTATTTTTTTACAGTTTTGTTCTAATAATTGCGTATTCTGATTACTGCCAACTTAATCATGAAATTACAGAATGATGTTTTTTTTTTTAGGTTCTCTCATCTTCTCCTGATTGGTTGATTTGATTGATTGGTTTCTAGTTAACTCCTAAATCATCTACGTTTTGTTCTTAATCGCCGACGTTACCGCGGATGAAGAGTTGTCTTAATTAGGCCTTATCCACCTCTTCCATGGAGTAGTTGCCTAGCTTTAACCTATGCCTTTATTTCTACGATGTCCTTTACGTTGACCGGGTTAACTCCACAATCTCCAGAAACTGTTAGTTAGTTCCTTTCTGTTGGCAGGTGCACATTCGGTCATTGTAAGTATATTGTCTGGGGGGGATGGGGGGGGGAGGGGGGTGTACTGTAGTGGGAGTCAGAAACTGAGCCTTTTTATGTTTTGATTCATGCATGATGTTATGTGAATGACGCGCTCTGGTTGGGCGGCTGTGTTGATTGTTAAAGGGCAGCTGTACTCGCTAGGATGATTCTGTGAAATGCTGCCACCTAGAGGTTGAATGAGAACGTGCAAGGCTGATCATTGTCATCTGTGACGTAACCGCCTGTGGAAAAGAAGGGCATTGCGTTTACGTCTACAATAACAGATTAAAGAACGATATCAGCAAAGGGCCAGAGCTAGGGGAAGGTTATAGTTTTTAGTTTTTTATGAAATGTGATAAAAATGTAATAACTTATGTTTACTTATTTAATAAAGGGGTTTCAAAACCACTCATTTTAATCATTAAAATGCCAACAGCACCGTTCTGTTATTTTTTTTATATATATTTGTACCATTAGGTAATGGGTAACCTTTTATATGGTAGGTAAGGGGCGAGTGTTCAGTGCGTTAGGTCTCTTTAAAAGCATGCACACTACAGTTGCCAACAATGTTAACGTCAACATTAGGGTTAAGAAAAATCAAACAATTAATATATAGCTGATAAATTGTCAAAAAAAATAATTGAGACATGTAATAAAGATTTTATACATGATTTGTTATGACTTTTTTTTTTATTGTGTGTCAGAGAGATTGGCCTATCGGTAAAGGCTTACTTGTGACGTCATAAACGGGTTGATTTTGCAATCACACCTGTGGTAAAACATTCCCATTTAGTATATTTAACTCACCTATTGTGTAAAGTAACTCATGGATTCTTTCAAAAATAACTCAAAGCAGGTACGACTGGGATATATTTAGAGCACTGTCAAAAATGTTTAACATTGTTATTCCATTGCACTGAAAATAAGTGTCAGTCGAATGGTTTTACCTGAAAGAACAGATGCTTTGACACCTCCCTTCTCATTCATCCCTTCTCCTTCCTCTGCTCTCTCACACACACACACACACTAATATATTCAGTCTGGGTGCTGACGTCCTCCGCAGAGACAGACAGACAAACTTTACAGTCTGTCAGTCTAAAATCTTTCAAAAGTTGAACGACAAATGCAATGTTAAAAGCGACCTGTTCCAAATGCTTTATCTCTAGGAGCACCGATGCTGATTGAGATGGATCAGTGTGATAATCAGGTGGGCTCTCTGGGGTCTAATGGGAAACATGACTCAGCAAGACGTTTGTAGTGCAGATGCACAGCCTGCTGCTCTCTCAGGCGTGCCTACTGTCTCTTATTAATCTTGCATGGATTTATGCTATTAATAATTCTACCTGCTGCTGCTCACTCTTTTAAAGGGAGCGCCAGACAGTGGTGGTGAATATTGTTGAAATATGAGCCGTTTCTGTGCCATCTCCAGACACATCCTGATATATACCTCTCGTGATGTACACATATCCTACCAGAATAAAGTTGTGGAGGCCTGTGTTAAAAAGTACTGCTCCTCTCTATTTATGTCACTGTTTCCAAACTTTCCCAGATTATTCTGGAACTTTTGGAACTTAACTTTGGCAAAGTGATGGCCAAAGTTAATCAATAGTGTTGATCGGCCCACCGGGTGGCGCCATACAGGATGGGGGCCAACCCTGGCGCCAAGCAAAGTGTCTATATGTTGCACTCAATCACTCGCTCAAAAAAACGACCTTTTATACCCATTATCCGTTACCTCTCCTTTCTTTAAATGAAATGTGTAGCATTCAGCCGAGACTGCTGCAAAATAATCAATGCTGCATAGACCAACTACACAACTTAAAGTAAAGTAAAAGTGCTGCACCACCGACTTTCTAAAAGAACACCAGGACGATTCCGAGCAGCTCAGCAGTAAGAACACCAGGTTTTTGGTTTTATTCACACAGTTGGAGTTGATGCATCAACAGGGCTATGTGTGCTAAAAGCAACAACTGGAACAACAAAGAAGTACACAAATAAAGTCAATACAAGTCAAGATGTTTCCTTAGACCCTCAACTTGACCCTTAACCCTACCCATAATCCCTTAACCTAACCCCATAACCCTACTCATAACCCCTTAACCCTACCCATAACCCCTTTACCCTAACCCAACCCTTTATCGCTTACATCCTTAACCTAACCCCTTAGTTAGGTTAACCTAACCAAGGGGGGTTAACCACTTAACCCCAGACACTTTGTGTATATATATATTTATTTTCTGTATTTATTTTCTGTATTTCTATTTCTTTTCACCACATTTGGTTGACCTTACCCAGAACCGTTCCACCAGCCTCCTGGTCTCCACCAGGTGACCGTTCTGAGGCAGCGCTCTGTTGTGCTGCTGTGATCAGGGTTAAAGAGGTACTCCTCATCTCTCCAACTATCTACCGCTCCTCGCTCCCATCCCTCTCTCCCTCCAGCTCACTCACACCAGCAGCACTACAAAGCAGACAATTGAGAAAAATCGATTTTCGTTTTGGAGAGCCTTTTGCGTTTACAGTACACGGGCCCCTTCAGAATCAAACTACATGGAAGGCACTGGGGCCTATACCTCAGGTTGATGTCAGACAGGCCTACGCACAAAACACCCTCGTCCCCGTCATCCAGTCTGTTGTTCCTGTGTTAGCCCACAGAGAGGTCCCGCACTTTACTGACCCCCCCGAACGCTTCGGTCCTCGCCTTGGCCCCTCAGCGGTGTCTGAAACACAGCGTTACTGGTGTGGACGCTGCAGGCAGACCGCGTTCAGTGTAGGATCATTCAACCCCTCTGGAGATCAACAGACAGCCACAGCCACACACACGCCGACCCAACGCAAACACGACCCTCACTGTTGTGTGTTCCTGTACATCTGTGATCCAGCTCATTCATGTCCAACAGAGAGCAGACCTCTCAGCTCTGTGCTGCTGTGTTTAACAGAGGGCTGGATCACATTCAACAGACGCTCTCAAGATGAGCGCCAAGATAATAGAACATTATTTTAAAAGGGCAATATATCTATGGTATACTTTACGCTAGATATATGAATCATTTTCAAGTTTATCGTCGTATGCATGTGGAAAGAGTAAGTAGCAGTCACTGATAAATTCCAGATTTCCTAGTAGATGTCTCATATTGTTGCTATGTGGCTTTTGAAGAACCAAGCCTAAGAATTGTACTCTTGTGTAATTGTACAATAAGATGTAATAAAAGTTATTCTGATTCTAATTCTGATTCCTTCAGCTTATTTTGGTAAACACGCTGCTCCAAATGACCGTGTCCAAACTGAAACACGACATATTGACATTGCTATTCTTCAATAATTCTTAATTTGCATTATTCAAATAGCATCTCAGTACCAAAACAAGTGTGTCACGTCAAAACCGGTTACATAACAATGAATACTAAATGGAGGTGAAATTAGAAAGTCAGCCATTAACCGTGTAATTTCCAGGTCATGTGACGCGTTACCACCAATCACACCACAGGGGCGCCACCGCGCTTGATGTTTTATTTTGTCAGTTGGCCTCGTCACACACCCGGTTGGTTAATGACCCTTCCGCAGTGATTCAATTAGCCTGGTGATAACGATACAGAGTACAGACCATAATATGTCGACAGGGGTTTCTCCCGTAGTGCGACAGCAATGAGCCATAACAATCTTATTTTCCTAGGAAGAGGTGATGCAGGGGGAGGGGGCATGTCATTTCATTTATTTTTATGGATCGAACGTCCAAGGTTTTACATTACGCCGTTAAAAACATAATCACATCTCCTCGGGGTAAACCCAACTGTGGAGAGAGAGAGAGACACAGAGCGAGAGAGAGACACAGAAAGAGAGACACAGAGCGAGAGAGAGATACAGAGTGAGAGAGAGACAGAGGGAGAGAGACA
This sequence comes from Micromesistius poutassou, assembly GCF_964030765.1. Lineage (NCBI taxonomy): Eukaryota > Metazoa > Chordata > Actinopteri > Gadiformes > Gadidae > Micromesistius > Micromesistius poutassou. The sequence continues at coordinate 5,719,968 of NC_140288.1, read as the reverse complement.
CAGAGCAAGAGAGAGACAGAGGGAGAGAGAGACACACCTAGGGAGAGAGAGACACACCTAGGGAGAGAGAGACGGAGAGAGAGACACAGAGCGAGGGAGAGAGACACACAGCGAGGGAGAGAGACAGAGGGAGAGAGTAAGGGAGAGAGACAGAGCGAGGGAGAGAGAGACAGGGAGAGAGAGAGACAGAGGGAGGGAGAGACACAGAGGGAGAGAGAGAGACACAGGGAGAGAGAGACACAGAGAGAGAGAGAGAGAGTGAGAGAGAGAGAGACACGGGGAGAGAGAGACACCGGGAAAGAGAGGGAGAGAGACAGAGGGAGAGAGTGACACAGAGGGAGAGAGAGGAGGTTAGGGGGAATGGCCGCCCGCCTCTTGCAGTAGTTAGTAACAGATCAGAGGCTTTAATGAGGCCGGCTTATTGGTGCTCGATAGACGTTGACATGATTCCTGGGGTTAAAGATGGCAGAACGGTGAAGACAGAGCCGTGGCCGTGCGGTCCTGAAAGGGAGATATTGATTGGAGCTAATGGCCAATAAGGAGAGGAGCACTTAAATATGAACGTCCTGGGTATGGCTGCTTCCAAACGCGACCACTCAATGTGCGCAAATAGGGTGGTGAGGTGGAAACAATGATTTGAGATGAACAGCCTAACACTAATATTCTAACACTTACTGCACAACATGTCGTTAAGTGTGTGTGTGTGTTTGTGTTCGGATATTGTCCTGATGCTACTATGAAGCTAATGGTTTTTTAACAGTCGGTTATAAAAGCATCAGCCTACCGCACGGGACCAGGAACCGTGCAGAGAACCGAGAGCCGGTTCTCCTGTGGACCCCGCTGTGATGTGAACAACCAAGGACCCAAACAGAACCAGAACGTGACCAAAGGACTCCAGCACACCTTTGGAACCCATAGAACAACAGATTGGTTTCCCTCAGGACCACCTGATCACAGAACCTGAAGCTGTTCACACAACCCAAACACTCCCCAAACAGAACCGGACCCAAACACTCCCCAAACAGAACCGGACCCAAACCCGACAGAAACAAGGACCCAAACCCGACAGAAACAAGGACCCAAACCCGACAGACACAAGGCTCAAACTGAAGCAGAACATAACCAAGGTCTCATTCAGCGCGGCCCGAGGCCTGTTCCCCTCTAGGTCTCTGGTCTGAACAGAACCACTGACTCATGAATCAATGGAAGACCATTAGTGATGGATTGCTACTTCTGATGATTGCTACCTTTATTCACCTCTAAATCAGTCTGGCTAATGGATATTATCTGCTCTGTGTGTCGGCCCAATGGAACTTGAATTACAGTCGCCCCAGAACCAGTTTGTGGATTTTGTTGTGTTGCATGTGGAGCCAGAGTGACAAATGTTCATTCATAGCTCATCTACGCTTTTATTTTGACAGGGTTTCTTTTATTTTTACTTTCTCAATTAGCTCAAATTGTATTTGGTTTTCTTTATAGGCCTATGCATAATGCGATAACCCCTACCTGCTCCTTCATGACATGGATCATTCATTCATTCATTCATTCATTAATTGTAAAGTCACCAAGTGTTGGTGAAGGAGTGAATAGTAGATAAACATGACATACATGAGGCACATAGCGAATAACCTTTTCAAGCAGGGGTACGTGGTTGACATGGCAGTGGTTCTGAGTCATTGATAACCAATATCCGTGATGCCCTGTCATGTTCTGGATTCACAATGTTCTCCAGAGAATGGGCGATATTGAAACAGGAGATAAGACATGATCTACGAAATGCATGTAATCGACAACAGGCTGTGAGATAGAACTGATTTAAATTATCGAATTTATGATATTGAAGACTGTCTGTTTAGAACTGTAAAATAGTCGTACCTGGATATTCAACCACACATGGTATCAATGTGATACGAAGCAGCTGCACAAGACATGATGATTATGTCCACAAGACAGTTGCTTATGTCCTGCGTGCCAAAACTTCACTTCTCCTGTTTGGCTTGTCGCTCGTTAGGTAGATTCCTGTCAGCTGTGCTAATGAGTGACCCTGACCACCTGCGGCGTTAATCAGACGGCCCGTTTCCTGTCCCTGCTAGTCGGTACTTTGACATTAACATTTAGGGGATTTTGCTGACGCTTTCAACCAAAGCGACTAACAACCATTCATTCACACATTCATAGCGGAGTCGAGCACGCAGGGCGACAGCCAGCTGGTCGGGAGCAGTCAGGGTGAGGCGTCTCGCTCAGGGGACACCTCAACACTCGGCTAGGAGGAGGAGTCGGGGATCGAACCAGCAACCCTCCGGCTACCAGTCAACCCGCTCTACCTCCTGAGCCACATGCCGCCCCTCCTGAGCTACTGGTGCCTCTCTGTTTTTGTCCGCCTAATCAACGTGTGTAAATTCTTTCTAGGCTTCTCTGTGACTATTTATATCAATGAACTCACCGCACCCTGACAGTATGGGCTTCAAAAGACGCAAGAAAGGTGTGTGTGTGTGTGTGTGTGTGTGTGTGTGTGTGTGTGTGTGTGTGTGTGTGTGTGTGTGTGTGTGTGTGTGTGTGTGTGTGTGTGTGTGTGTGTGGTAGACGACTGACTGTCTCTCGACTCTTGTTGTCGCTCCTCTGAGGATGTATTCGAGGAGTGAGCGACGGTCCGTGTCGGGATCAATAATAATCCCCCTGGCCCCGTGTTTATTATGTCACTCCCGTTGCTAAGGCTCCCCGACAACCAGCACCACAACGGACAAGGTCAGCCGGTGATGCTTCTGCTTAATGTTGCATTAATCTTACGTGATTATTTATAATATTTATATCTATATCAGCTGGACTGGGTCTCAGTGGAGATCTCAGTGGAGAGTTGGCTGAATCATGGATAGCACTTGAAATGAGATGAATTGTGGCGAAGTTGGGGTGTCTGACTCCCAGATGAAAGGTTATTGGTTTGAACCCCAATGGGGTCTGCTACCTGTAGACAACCTTGAGCTAGATTCCCTCACCTGCTCCTTAATGATGAGGATCTAACAAATGTATGTTTGAATACCAGTTTGGGTCAATGTGTCTGCTGAATGACTGAATAGTCAAATGTTAAAGTAAAAGCGTTCTTCAGATATTAAAGCTTTGTTCTCAAAAATGCCTTGGCTATCCTCTGGTGGTCGATATGAACAGCTTGGTTTGTTATTCGATTCTTGTTGATATGCAAAAGCATGGGCACACGTCGTTGTTATTGTGGGAACATGCACGTACACACACACACACACACACACACACACACACACACACACACACACACACACCCATCACAACTTTCTTCCAAATGCTTTCCTATCACAATGCTTTCCATTAGCTAAACCATGAATGCAGTTTCACATCACAATCCACCCGATCTGTGACCTGGCCTTCCATCTAGCTGGTATGGTCAGACACACACACACACACACACACACACATACACACACACACTGGGCTAATAGTTGTAGTACTGCTTTGCTTCTAGCAAAAGTCTTACTGTAACAAATACAACTGCAAATACAGAACTAACACCTGCTAATACTATGATATAAATAACACAACCACCAATACTAACATGTGCCCTCACACTACTGAAAGACACTTTGGATAAAAGCATCCACCAAATACAACCATACGAATACTGCTACTTCACATAGTATTAGTAGTACTACTACTACTTCTACTGTAAATACTTCTACACCCAGACATGGAGACGGGGAAGCTGTGGTCGTTGCCATGGTGAACAGGTATGTAGAGGTCAGACACGCACAAATGCAGACAAATGCTAATTTGTACAAATGCTTGCACGTATGCACACATCCTCATATGCACACGGACGCACACACTAACAAACACATGCACTTTTCTCACTCTCTCTCTCTCTCTCTCTCTCTCCCCAGATGTCCTTCTACCGCCTCAGGCCTGTATGTCTGTCTGTCATATTCTGTGCTACCCCTCCGGTTTGAACAAGCTGAAACCAAACAGAATATCCTCCTATACATGTATATGTATATACATGTGTATAAACTACATGTATGCATGAGGTTTGCATGCATACAGCAATGGCTACTCCATCCTCTTTTAACAAATGTCTGCTCAACCTACGATAACACCAAAGTCACATCCACACACATTTCCCATTTTTATTCCGTACACATTTGAGATTCCGTTTTACATGCACTACAATCTCCTACTCTTTCCTCTCCCTCCTCTCTCACCATCCCTCCTCCTCCTCCCCCTACTCCTCCTCCTCTCTCACCATCTCACCATCCCTCCTCCTCCTCCTCCTCCTCCTCCTCCTCTCTCACCATCTCTGTCTCTGGTATCAGTGTACTGGAATGAATCCCCTCGCTGGTGAATCTATCTGACCTAATACCTGATATGTTTTCATGGGCTCTCAAGACAGAAGCTCAGCGAGAGCAGAGAACCGGGAGGAGGACTCATCAGGGATTGGCAATAGAAAGAAGAATGCATTAGTCTAATGGGTACACACATGCATACACACACACACGCACACACACACACACACACACACACACACACACACACACACTCTCCCGACAAGCCCCTGTAATGCATTTTACCCAGGGCGGAGAGAGTGGACATATTGAGAATAGAGTGGAGCAGTCCATGTTTCAGCTGGATTAGTTGTGGTCAGGATTGTGCTCCTGAAGATTGGGATGAGTTGTGGGTTTGAAGATGTTTGGTTAGGGTCCACTAGAGAGAGAGAGAGAGAGAGAGAGAGAGAGAGAGAGAGAGAGAGAGTCACAAAGATTGGTCTAGGATAGTGTTGTTTATTTTGATGCACCATTGTTTTACCGTTGATTTATTTGATAGCTTTCCTAAAGATACGATACAATATAAACTGCAGGCAAAGTGTTGTTCCTTGGCAGTTCAGTCGAGTACTTAAAATGTCACCACTCTTTACTACCAGTCAGTTATTTATGAGACGCTGTTATCCAAACTGACATTTAATTCCAATGCAATAAGCACATTTTTCCACATGAATCTGATTAAAATTCATTCATTAAAGTTATGAAGACGGTCCTCAGAAGGTCAGTCAGATTACTACTGCCATGTTATGGGACATAACTTATTGTTATCGTTCGGGTAATTACCAGGCCAAGCCTCAAAGCAAGGCCCAGACCCTGAACACCCCCTCCTACCTATTGTACGTTGGACGTCCTGGCACTTAATGTACGCACTTATTGTATGTCGTACTTAGTTATAGTACTTAGTTGTGTAGCATCTCATCCTAGCTATCTGTGTTGTATACAGGGAATGGGTCAACCTTGTGATTATTGGTGCTTGGCACTTGGTTCTGTGAACATCCTTACTGTACCGACAGAGATATATTGTTATGTCTCCTTCTTCAGACAAATGTACTTATTGTAAGTCGCTTTGGATAAACGCATCTGCAAAATGCCTTAAGTGTAAATGTAGGCCACACACAAACATTCCCTAAACATTCCCTACTCCCGTTCCTGCGTGCTCCTGGGAAGTCACGACGAGGGAGACGTTCCTCACGAGGACGCCGTCCCAGTATGTCCCCGTGTAAACGGCGCGGTCGCCCACGGAGACGCGGTGTAGCGGCGGCGGTGCTTGGTATGGAGAGGAACAGCCCGGCGGGCCGTGGGGCTGGAGGTAATACGTGGGCACGGTTCCTTCCTGAGAGCAGACGGATCGATACCTTCAAAGGGGTGGAGAGCTACTCAGCACAGAGACGTTGGGTTTATGTTCACTCCGTTTCAGGGGGGGTGCGTCGGTCTTGGCTCTCCTTTTCCACATCGCCTCTCCAGGTGGTTCATTATTTTTCTCTGTTTATTTCCTACCTTTTTTTTCGTTTATTACGACAACGTTTTTATCCAAATATTTAAATATATACTGCAGGTGCAGCTTAATGAATTAGAATATTGTGGAAGAGTTAATCAATTTCAATCATTTGATTACATTAACATTTTCTGAGATACTGAAGGCTAGAAATATTTTACTTTGGGTGTATTGAATCTACATAATATATGAGTTTCACTTTTTAAATGTAATTATTGAGATTAAGTACATTTTCCACAATATTCTAATTTATTGAGATGCACCTGTACCAAAAAATCCCACATAACAGACAAGGCGTGAGACACACGTTCCGTCTCACTGCCTCACACCGAAGGCTCTTTGGCTCTAATGGTGTATCGCGTGGACTAATGGTTCTGGAGGACTGACTGGACAAAGGCTTCCAAACCAACACACCACCGTCTCCAACGAGGTCCTCTTTTGTACAGAGTACCCCTGACCTTGAACACATCCCCTGTGCAGCACATGCACAACGACAAACACAGTAGGAATACATTAGGCGACAATACAGCATGAAACCCTAAGGTTGTTAATGTAATCCGTTAATAGTGATTTTACACTTGGATTGTTCTTCCTGATCTGCTTCAGTGTGTCTCCTTCTCCTATGTTACAGAGCATGTCTTTCACCAGTCTTCTAGGCTGTAGGAATATTACAACAATTGGGTACTATCCTATACAATAGAGGATATATCCTATACACTATATGGTTAGGGTGGTTATAGGTTATAGTTATAATAGTTAGGGTGTTAGGCAGCCTAGAGCAAGATGCCCCCTAACCCCTACCTGCTGCTTGATGACATGTTGCTGAAAAGTGTCTACTCAATGACCTTTCTACCAGGTGTTGCTGCGCTAGGACACGGTCTTTGCGTGTCGTGTCGTTGTGTAGTTGTTCACTGGTTACTTTGTTCTCTGTTCTAATGGCCTGACGAAACCCCCAAAAGGACTGCACTCCTCTCAGCTTTTCTATCTCATTTTCTCTCCACTTAATTTAAAAAGCCGGCGGATGGCAGAAGATATGGGAGCAGGCAGAGCAGCAAGAGCTTGAATTAATTCCCACAAAGGAAGATGGATGACACAGGGTTCGGAGAATCGCGAACCCCGGCGCCGACATCACCATAAACTGCCTGGCAGCACGGGGCACACACACACAGAGCGGGGGGACGACGTTTCACAATAAGAGCGCCGTTCTCCTCGGTGGAACCTTTGACCGTATGAGTCAGAGCCGTGACGTATTTCGGAAAATAAAGGTTTATACGTTATTGATCTTGATAATGTAATCTCTGCCATCGTTATCGTTGTCGTTTCCAAATCCACAAATCTGTTCTTTTTCCCTCATAAACCTTTGAAATGATATTAATAAAAGGAAGTGAATATCAAGTGCTGTCATCCAAAAGGACATTTCTTGGAGATACGTGTCCTAGAGGCCTACAGGGTAGTCCGCCCACATTCCCCTGAAGCCCCCATCAGTAGCCTGCCCGGCGCCCCTCTCCGTTGTTGATGAGACTCCTCAGGTCCTCCAGGCTCTTCCTTCGTCTTCGTCCTCCTCTTCCTCTACCTTGTCTCCGACAGGCGGGGAGCAGAACATCACCTCCAGGGGATGGCTCGACCGCCAGATGTGACAGGAGATGACCTACTGTCACGTCTGGAAGCCCGTCCTCCCTCAGAGCGATGGAACCCACAGTCCCAGAGCCCGACCAGCTCTGCTCTCTCCTGTGGGCCCTCCACCGACACAGCATAGACCCGCAAGCTGAGCTCTAAAGACACAGGTTCATTATAGACGCAACACACACAGGCTCATTATAAACTTTAAACAGACAGGCTCCTGATATCATTTAAACACACGGGCACCGTATAGACATTAAATACATAAATACATGGAAGCAATATAGAGATACATATTGTGGACAATAAACACACAAATTATAGCCATCAACGCACATGGTAGACATTATAGACACAAGCACATTAAGATTATAGACATTATTATTTATTATAGACAATAAACATGTAGCCTAGCCATGCATCTTCTACGCCGATCCCAGTCCGCTACAAACCAAATTACCCAGCATCCCCTTCTCCCTCGCACGCACCTCGGCTTCATAAACAATGTTCATAAAAAAGAGATGCCTTCTCAATTAACCCTTTGAACCGCTTTGTCGTCGCTCTCCCCCCCGGGCCGCTACGCTTCCGTAGCGCCTCGGTTGGTTGTTCCCGGGACGAACACAACAGCACGTCGACGCGCGCTGTAAGTGCCCTGGCTCCTCAATTTCCTCCCGCATTAGGAGGGCGAACAGAGCGAGGAGGAAAACAATATATATTTTCTCTCTCTCGTTGAGCGCACAACAGGATCATCCATCTTTCATCTCCTCCCTAGCTGGCTGATTTATTATGCATGCAGGGCTGGGCGCGGCCACCTCGCTGTCGGAGCTCTGTAGGCGCCCCCGTGTTGGCTTCTAATGGCTGGAGCCGGTGTCTTAATGGGCGGATTGATCAATTATGTTGCTAATCACCCGCTGAGAGCAACAGCTATTAGGGACTGTGAGTCATAAGGATCACGGCTGCTGGACCGCGGTTTGGTGGAAGTGTACCCTTGGATCATTTAAGTGGGTGCTTTGGTCAGGTTTTACGGTTGGGTAACGTGGAGGCCTCGGAATCAAGGTTTAGTGAAGTGAATTGCTTCATTATTGGCGTTTGAGGATAGTTTTGAACTAAGCAATATGAGTGAGGGAAAGTTTGTCTCAAGGTAGGTCCTAATTGCAGTTTTTGATCGGATTTACGTTAACGGTTCAGAAATGTAGGTATGTCTGGTCTGGTATGAAGGTTTGTCTGGTCTGTCTCAAGGTTTCGTTTACATGCCTTAATAACTGCTGTTTGAGTTGATCTTCTTTAGTCTATTTTGCCAAAGGATTTAATAATACGGGTAATATCTCAATGAGCTATGAGTTAATAACTCAATAATATGACAATAAACCGATCCTTCCCTCACATAGTAACCCAACGTTATTTGGTTCCTTATGATATGCGATATCATTTCATCACATCCTTCCTGGGCCATCACCATAACAACAGAACCATGTGCACTATTACCTAATCAGCCGTGGTGGAGGAGCCCTGGCCCTTGGTGTGTATTGGAGATATTCATGTATTTTGTGTAATGCCGCCGGTGCTTTGGAGGCTTGGCGCCGTAATTGCGTTGAACGAGCGGAACAAGGTAATTGGATCAGAGGCACGGCGTGTTGGGCAGCAGCTGTCTGCGTTTCATCAACTCTTCAAATGAGCTGACCTCCGTTCCTCTGCTGTGAACACAACCGAGGATCTGCGGCCGGGCAGAGCCAGGCCCCGGGTGGTCAGAGGAATCGTTGGCCCTGGATTCTTTTTGTTTGATCATTTTAGGAATGTGTTTGAGCAGTGTGTGTGTGTGTGTGTGTGTGTGTGTGTGTTTAAATTTTATATGTGTGTCTGTGTGTGTGTATGTGTGTGTGTGTGTGTGTGTGTGTGTGTGTGTGTCTGTGAGCACACAAGCGCGTGAGTGTATGTTACAGTGTGGGTGTGTGTGTTTTTATGTGTGTGTGTGTGTGTGTGTGTGTGTGTCTGTACACGTATGTGAGTAGGTAATAGTGTGTGTGTGTGTGTGTGTCTGTTTGTCAGAGTTTATAATTGTATGTGTGTTTGTGTGTCTAATGTATGTATGTGACATCTGAATTTTTGTGTGTGTGTATGTGTATATGAGTATGGATTTGTACGCGTGAATGTGTGTGAGTGTATGGATTTGTGTGTGTGTGTGTGTGTGTGTTTGTATGCATGTGTATGTATGTGAGTGTATGTACTAGTGTGTATGTGTGTCTGTCTGTCTGTTTGTCTGAGTTTATTGAGTGAGCATGGATTTGTGTGGGTGAATGTGTTTGTGAAAGTGTGTGAGCATAATGTATTTGTGTGCGTGTGTGTGTGCGCGTGCGTGTGTGTGTGTGTGTGTGTGTGTACTCAGTTTCCCGGTACTTGTTGTGGAGACCCTCTGGGCTCCGCCCTACAGTTTGTGTGAGACTGTTTCTTCTTAAGCCTCATTCACAGCACGCGCGTTTCCATTACAGAGCGGGATGCCATCAAATATTAACCATGACACTAAACGGCTGCTTGGGCTCCTGCCACGACTCTGAGCCTGTAAACACGGCCGCTTCTCAACCCGGGGCCTCCCTCACACACTAATGCCTTTTCACTTTATTACCGGAAAACGCCTTACCCAGGGTGCACCCTGATGCAGGTGAGTGGACGCCACCATGGAAGGTTCTGGCATTGTCTCCTTAGATGATGATGTATTCCCTAAGCCAAGGGTCATGTAGCTTAGGGTGCCAACTGTTTTAAAATACTTTAAATAACAAAATCATGCACCCCTGTGAAAGGGGAATGATAGTATAGTGGTTTGTAAAGATATTCTGTATTTCAATCACCAATGTCTACCTATAGGCATCCTAGATGCTTACTCCCTAAACCCTAACCCCCTAACGCCCTAACCCCTAACCCCTACCTGCTCCTTGATGACACATATTTAATAATCAAGAGGAGACGCACTGTATGAAATTGCCCGACCTTTTGAAATTCAATCTCTTTAGATTGAGAGCGGAGGATAATCAATGACTTTGGATGATTGTACAGTCTGCCCTTCTTTCCAAGGACCTCTCCATGCTAATATTTGAAGTAGCTCAAAAACAACAGGGACAACTTTTCTGATGTCAGAGTACGGAGATATTCTTTATATATATATATATATATATATACACAGTATATATTGTGGTCCATCCAATGAACACTCTTTTGGTGTGGCCTTACAAACTCTTTCATTAATTCCTGTCTGTGATGCTGCTTCTATTTATGTTTGCGTCATATATTAAGAAAGCCGGCCCTGTTTGACTGAAAGAGCAGACCACAAACAGAAATTCATATTCATGTCGAATACAATTTAATGAATCCAATCATTTCAAAGAGTGAAGGATAATCATTCTCGCTTCTCCACATGAAGCAAGATGTAAATAAAAAATAGACTGAATCAGAAATCTTATTTGCCAAAGTGCAAATGAGCAAGGGCACATGTGTGTGTGCCACACACACACACACACACACACACACACACACACACACTATGACAGCCAAAGTGTAATGTTGAAGTGCTTTATTAATGCAATTACTTCGTGTTATTCTTATTCTTAAAGGATTTAGTGTGCAGTTAAAATTCTGAGGGAAGATGTGTCGAAGATGTGCACAAGGGAAGGGTATGTGTGTTTCTGCACTGATTGGAACCCAGCCTAAGCATTCAAACTTGAATCAAATTTGAAGCAATACCAAATCCACAGTTTGATCCAAAATTCCCCACCATCCTCATGAACAGGACATTCAACATTTAACAAGAATTTGAACAGCTCGTCTCTCAGTCTGGTAGCATGCACATAATCGTTTGTTGGCACTATCGGAGACAGCTACCTAGCCAGGCACTTCTTACGCAGTTACTTGTGCTGGACAAAACAAAGATCCAGCTATGAGAAGTGCTAAACACTTGTTCGGAATATAACAGATGGCAATGTCTCTCGCCAAACCGCCCATTTCCAGAACGGATCTACACGACGAGAGAGAGAGAGGGTGGTGAGTTGAACATGGCTGATTCACATCTGGACAGAGACCATGTCCACATTTACACTTAGCAAACGGCCGAATTGAATGAACGGCCGAATGTGACGCAGAATTGAGGTGGGAGTGTGTGTCTGATCAGAGGGAGGCGGTGCCCTACTTCATCAGCTGGTATTAATAAACCTCTGGACCTCTGCCCAGGCCCCCCGACGAGACCTGGAGGCCAAGCGGGTCACAACCCCCCCCCCCCCCCCCCCCCACGCCAGCCATGATTAAGCACCGAGTCTTGGTGCTTAGTCTCCAACCTCTCATTGCCCCCCCCCCCCCCCCCCCCCCGCTGTGAGGTCAGGGGGTCAGGTTGTCTGGGGGTCACCTTCGGATGGGGGGGGGGCAGTGGGGGGGGCGGGCCGGGCCGGGGCGGCTGAACTCATCCGTCTTCCAGCGTCCACTCTATCCCACGCTGTTCCCGTGGTTACGAGAACAGGCAGGCAGAACACACATCCTCAGAACTACACACACATACACACACACACACACACAAACACACACACACACACACACACACGCACGCACACGCGCAAGTAAAGCCACAGGCACGCACACTTGCAAGCGCACACGTTCCAGTGCCTCCTCTGAGGGCGTTGGATGTTTAAATGCAAGGGCACACAAACACACACACATACACAAACACTCACACTGACACACACACACACACACACACACACACACACACACACAAACACTCACACTGACACACACACTCACACTGACACACACACACTGACACACACACTGACACTGACACACACACCTGCCTTTGGAAGTGAACTTGGCAGAGGAACTTTTCCAAGCTGTTAATATGACATCCAAAGCTCTTATAATCAGTAACATTCTAAACACCTCTGGTCTATAGCGTCACGGAGGAAGAGCTTGTCTCCGGCTCCCTCCCTCCGCCCAGGCTGGGATTTCATCAGCAGACGACCGCCTACTTTCTGTTAATCTGTTTCCTCCTAAGTCCCTCCACTCCCTGACTATTCATTCAGCTTCCTCTCCCTCTACTCCCTGACTATTCATTCTGCTTCCTCCTAACTCCCTCCACTCCATGACTATTCATTCTGCTTCCTCCACTCCCTGACTATTCATTCTGCTTCCTCCACTCCCTGACTATTCATTCAGCTTCCTCCTAACCTCTTCCATTACCAGACTAGTCATTCTGTTCTGACGGTGATTTATTTCCATAGCATGAATCATATTGCGTATGTCGACCTGGACATGTAAACTGCTGCTGCCAGAGACATGAATTATTCAAACATCCTGGAGGTCTGGTGAGAGTTACAGTCGGATTCTATCAGGTTATGAAGCGGCAGGAAGTGACACGCTCTATCAGATCTGGGACGAGCGTGAGCCTCTGAGGCACTGAGACCTCCTTCCCGTCTCCTCATACTATCCTCTCAGGCCGGAGACCCTGCATCTCCTCCATGCTCGTGTCCTCCACACTGGTCTCTAGAGACAGAGCCTTCGCCTCTCCACCACACTGGTCTCTCAAGACAGAGACCTTGCATCTTCTCCACACTAGCCTCCTCCACCCTAGTCTCCTTCATGCTAGTCTCCTCCACCCTTGTCTCCTCAATGCTAGACTCCTCCACCCTTGTCTCCTTCACGCTAGTCTCCTCCACCCTTGTCTCCTCAATGCTAGACTCCTCCACCCTTGTCTCCTCCATGCTAGACTCCTCAACCCTAGTCTCCTACTCGCTAGTCTCCTCCATCCTTGTCTCCTCCATGCTAGACTCCTCCAACCTTGTCTCCTCCATGCTAGTCTCCTCCATCCTTGTCTCCTCCATGCTAGACGCTAACATCTCTGGTTGAGATCTGATTGAGAAGCTTGTCTAACAAAACAGAAGAGAAACGTTTTAAATGCACCATTCTCTTCTCTGTACTTTAGGTCACCAACATTTTAGTAATCTCAGATTACTCAAAACCTACAATCCAGAAGCCAATCCGAGGTGTTTCCACCAATCACAACACAGCGTAACTATTGGCTGCTCTGTTTTTGTGGGGATGTTTGTTCATAAACACTGTGACGGGATTGGTGCTTCCTCCACACTAACGTTGTGGACAACATGAGGAGGATCTCCTCTGTCACTCTTCAAATGAGACCCAAGATAAGAATATCGGCAGTAAAGGAAAACCAAGACTCTTTAAAGGTTGATAGCAGTGTTGAGTATGTGCATGGTTCACTAAATGTGTGTGTGCGTGTGTGTGTGTGTGTGTGTGTGTGTGTGTGTGTGCATGTGGTAATATTGTGCAGGGTGAACATGCAAAGTGTTTGGCAGCAGTCTATCAGCTTTCAGTGTTAGGACCAAAATCCAATTACCGCTTCGTACCTCTGTGTGTTTGTGCATGTGCGTGCGTGTGCGTGTGTGTGTGTGTGTTACACCAGGGAGAACGAGAGGAACTTTTAAAGGGAGGCTGTTTACTCTGTCTGAAACCACTCTGAGATAAAACCTGAGAGCCCTCCCAACAGTCATAATAATGCTGTTGTTATTGTTATGGCCTCCGGTCTGCAGAACCCTGTTGCCGATCAGGAAACAAGCACTTCATAATGCTGCTTTTCATCTTCATGTTGATCCCTGTTGTATCGGCTGAACTTCTTCCTATTCAGGAAAAAGTTAGTTACACACACAAACCTCCTCAGTTAGTCCTGAGGAGGTTGAAATATGCAGATTTTTAACATTTCTTAAGTTGTAGCCTGATTAAGCATTATGCCACTAGGGGCTAAATTGAATGTTACTTCAAAACATCTAGGAGGGTTTTAAGAACTCTTCTTAGCGATATAGTTCCTCAAGACAGCAAAATGGAGGCCAAACAACACAGGCTAGCATGCTTTGAGATTGTTATCTCAATTTTTTTTTTTTTTAATTGTTCTGCGGTCACAGGTGTGTGGTTAAGCAACAATCCATTTTATGAATACTATTTATGTTTTTTTTATATTTATGTTAATTAGTCATAGAATAATTTGTATCTCAGCATTTAACACAATTTAGATAATTATTGCTAATTTAAGTATGTATTTGATCGATTTTAGACCTTTTTATTGAAGAGTGAGTAAGACATGAAGGTATGGGAGATAGAGGGTTCCTGGACTCGTACTTTAATCAACCTTAATGGAGTCTGGTCCCAAGCAGACAGAATAACATTTTGGGGGAAGTAGCAGACGTGTTTCGCTCTGGAGCCTCTGAGAACATCAACCGTGCTCAGATCTGTAAGCAGGGCAATGAATGTCAACTGAAGTTTATGCAAAAACTGGAGACTCAGAGCGTAATTTTATTTTGGATGTTGTCCCGTTTTGGTACAACGGGCAGGGTCTGGGCTTCAAGTTCAATGAAGATCCCTCAGAGTTTGAACCCCTCTCTCTCTTTCTGCGCTCTCAGAGTCTGAACCCCTCTCTCTCTCTCTGTGATCCTGCCACAGGGTGAGCAGCATGACTGAAACATTTTATCTGGAGATTCTTTTCTTTTTTTTTAGCTTTGCTTCTGAGAAAAAATAAGTTAGAGTCTACACATTATGGAGCTTTTATGCTCCGAATACCATGCTTTCGCTCGCTGGACTGAATAAAGTACCTTGCAATTCAATTTATTTTAAACAAATTATAATGCAGCTTCCTATAGAAACTGAAGACTAAAAAAAGTTGACATTGATGTTTTGATGAATTTGAAAAACATACATTCCACGTGACAGCCTGATGTTCCTAAACGGGAAAAAACAAACAAAATCTCTAAATGAGAGTTAACCACACGGATGACTTCTTCAGTTGCCCGGCAACGGTCTTGAAGTTGCCTTCAAAGGGTTTTGATTGAGCCCACGCGGCGTGAACCTGCATGGAGAGAGGGTTCCCATTCTGGAACAGCGGTGCGTATAAAATGCTAAAATGCGTATAAGTTATACCAAGCGTCTCAGTTTACCCTCTCAGCCGCGAGCATGGTTATATAGCTCTAAGGTTAGACCGAGGCTTATGTATGTATGCATATTCATTGTTAACTCCTTTTGTCTATGAAGAAGAAACCAAAGTGAATATTTTGGCTTTGTGCTAGCGTTCTATTATCCTGTCTCCCCAGCCCTCCTATTGGTCGCCTGGTGACGGCTCGCTCTGCTGTGTTCCTCTCAAGGTCTCTCCCCTCTGGGTTTGGGGAGGTTCTCCTTCAAGTTCTTCAGAAGGCTGAGGGTGTTGCATAATAAGATAAGATAAGATAAGATAATCCTTTATTAGTCTCACAGTGGGGACATTCACAGTGTTACAGCAGCAAAGAGCAAAGAAGACAGTCATGCAAAATACAATAAAATACAAAAAGAAAAATATACAAATAATACAAATAACAGACTATGTACAACAATGCACTTGTTGCACTTGTTACTTGGTGTATATGCATTGTTAGTGAGTGTGTGTGTGTGTGTGTGTGTGTGTGTGTCAGTGAGAGCAGTGCTGATTGTGGAGTCTGGCTGCTGCATGAAGGAGCGTCCTGCGGTCCCTCTCTGTCACACACTCACGGTGTCTATCACTGAAGCTGCTGCTCACTGATGTAATGTCGGCCTGTGAAGCAGTCTGGAACTGTGATGAAGTGATTCATGAATACAATTGATTTGACATGACAATCTATATGATGCCCCTTGAAAATAAATAACCCAATTATTTAAGTTTACTTTAAATCAGGTAGGGGTCAGACATTACAGGGTAGCCTGCTGACATTGGGGTTCGAAATCTGCGGGGAATGGAACAGCCTATACTTAACTATCTGTTGTATTAGTGTCTGATAAACCATACCATACCAATATAACATACCTTGCTGGTCCTAATTCATCTCTGTTAGGACAGGTGAGGCTGTCCTTCAAAATAAAAGTCCTCGGCTAACAAGGCTTGCAAACCTCTTGCATCATCAAAGAGGATTATGGATTCCATTCCATTCACATTTGAGGTATACCAATCCTGTTGATATGTTTCGCTTGAAGTTATTCAATAGTTGCCTTTTTATGAAATATTTTGAGCAAAAAGTTCTCAAGCTTTAATAGACTTTAATGTGCAATAAACATAACACTGTTGTATTAATCTTTTCGTAATTATGTTCCTAATATAAAACATAAAATGTGAATTAAACATAACATAAAATGTAATTATTACATAACCAGTTTTGACCTTGGTGACCACCAGCTCTTCTGCATCATAATGTTAGAACAGCCTATTCATAGAGTCGACAAAGATGCCGCCATCTCTTTCTGGTTTGTCCTCCTCCACTTTGTTGAGAATAGACTGGCCTATGAAATCAGAAGGAAGCAATTATTAGAACATCCCTCTTTGAATGTCTGCGCTATTGAGGAGCGTAGCGTACGCAGACGTGCAGGAGACACGGACACCGCATCACACAGAGGACCACAAAAAAACTCTGCGCTGGCCTTGGTCTCGCTGATGAAGGTCCCTGGGCCGGCTCAGATGTGTCAGGTGAATTTGTAAAGCGCTTCAAAGTGAAGCGGATGGACAGATCTTTACAAGGACAACAGGATTGTCAGGCCAAAAGGGATTTCATTTGGATTGTGTTTGAATACGATTCCCAGTACCCCAACGTATGCACTCACCTTTGGATGAAAGCATCCACCATATTGAATATCCTATAGGAAATACTGCTCAGCCCCCAAGCAGTATTTCACTTCTGTTTGACATAGTATCATAGTTAGTATATGTGTATATACTAACTCCACAACTCCACTATCAAACAAAAACTACCAAAAAGAGGCTTATGTATTCCCTCAGTGGGACTTTGATAGAACGGGCAGACCTTGGGTAGGGTAGAGTGTGAGAGCAGATGCTAAAGGTTGTGAACCACTGATTTAAGAGGAGTTCTCTGAGCACTGATTGGAGCAGTGGGACCCAGCAGGGGGCTGTCAGGAAGGTGCTAACAGGGATGGGGAACTTGGTGGTTAGCACCTCGACTCGACACTTCTCTTCTCTACAAGGACCCGTCCCCGGGCAGAATCCAGGGCTCTGTAATCATTACCACACCACTATGGACGAGAGGAGGGAGAGAGAGAGAGAGAAAGAGAGAGAGACCTTGGAAAGCCACTTCCTAACCCCTGGTTCTCCACACCCAGTGGTGAAGACCTCCTACTAAGTGGGGTGAATAATAACATATGAAAACAATTAATTGGCTCCATGATATCTATTCTGGTCATCTGAGGTCATCTGAGGTCATCTGTCAACTTTTCCACCAAATATGTCTATAGCTGTTCATAGACAGACAGACAGACAGACAGACAGACAGACTGACAGAATATTGTTCCCTGAGGGGAAAATCAGGCATATAATAATTGACGTAATTAGCTAATTCTTTATCTGTATGCATTATATCTATGTCATAGATGTGTTATGTAGGGGAGATCCAGAAGTCGTTTTTGCACCACCTATTTAATGTTTATGTTCACACAAATAACATTTCCATAAACAACCAAGATGGCTACCAATGTTGTGTCACACGTTTCAATGCGTTGATTAGTTGTAAGTGAGAGGTTCGGGACTAATACGCAGTTGTGAATTAGTCTGGCGATGTCAGGCTAGGTAAAAGGTGTATTTCACTGAAATAGATATCTGAGAGGGGGTACATTAGTAAAGAGTGTCTGAGAACCACTGGTGTAGATGACCATGTGACCCAGACTGTAGCAGAAGGACTCGCTGTGCTTGTAGAACCTCACCATGTACAGCAGCCCGGAGCAGGCCTTCAACACATGGACTGTACACAAATTCACATATTAAATACTATTCATGTACCATACACATATTCACATACTAAATACTATTCATGGACCATACACATATTCACATACTAAATACTATTCATGGACCATACACATATTCACATACTAATGGAAAATATGCATATTCACACACTAAATATTATTCATGAACCATACACATATTCACATACTCTATACTATTCATGGACAATATGCATATTGACATACTAAATATAAACAGTATATGTATTTAAATATATCTCAATAAGTGAATAATAATCATAATCATCAAAATAATCATATTTATTATTTTTCTTTTTATTTCGATTTTATATAATCTTCTTATTTGATGTAATCACAATTCGATAATATCACATCACACCTCATTTTATTCACACCGAATTTTAATCTTAACAATTCTTACCATAAACGATTCATATATCATTGTTCACAGACAATAAACCCTGCTCTATTCTCATATTGTGAATCTATCGTTCTTGTACTTACGTACCTAACGTACATAAATTGTCCATATAGATTGGTCGCCTGAATCAGCTTATGTAAATCTCTGAGTGGTTTTTTCTCTAAAGGTCGCTGCAGTTTAAAGTGCAAGCAGTGGCATAAAGGAACTAAGTGGCAATTTGCCTTGGTATTTATCAGAAACTGATCAACATTATATTGGTCCACTGACACATGCACTTTTATTTTCTTTTGAAAATGAAAAAGAGTCTAATCAAAGTTTAGCAGTGAAAAAACACTTAGAGACAGATGGATGGGACATATGTGGGTGGAATATACAGCATTTTTTTTATTCTACGTGGGAGAATTAATGCCTTATGTTATGTCTTATTGACTTGATTTCTTAAATTATGTAAAAATATATATTTTCAAGATAGTGATTAGCTCAATAAATTGTATATAGGTCAAGTATTTATATGCCTACAAATCATATAACGACATATTATGTCAATGCCTTGTTGTTGTATGTGTGTGTGTGTGTGTGTGTGTGTGTGTGTGTGTGTGTGTGTGTGTGTGTGTGTGTGTGTGTGTGTGTGTGTGTGCGCGTGTGCGTGACGTGTGTGTGTGTGTGTGTGTGTGTGTGTGTGTGTAGGCTACGTGTGAGTCATTATGAACAGTGCTGAAAGCCCGTTGTAGCCTCTAAGTGCATCACAGGCCTCATGTTCACACACACATGCTGATTTCTTCCTAATTGTCTTGCATTATCTTCACAAAAAGATAAAAACGTGCTGGAAAATATTCCCCTAATAGGAAAAAGACGGTTTTTGGTTTGACTTATATTTATAATTCCCCAAAGATTTTTGCTAATTTCCCTTAAAACGACATCAAGAAGCATTACACGTGTGTGTGTATGTGTGTGTGTCCTCATGCATGTGTGTGTGTGTGTGTGTGTGTGTGTGTGTGTGTGTGTGTGTGTGTGTGTGTGTGTGTGTGTGTGTGTGTGTGTGCGTGCGTGCGTGCGTGCGTGCGTGCGTGCGTGCGTGCGTGTGTGTGTGTGTGTGTGTGTGCGTGCCCTCATGCAAATCGACCCGAGGGGCGCACGTTGGGGGTGACGTTGGCGTAAACGCATTGGCCGCTGAACGAGTATTTCACCCCGCGTCACTCTCATGAGAAGCCGGGACGGACCAATCGAGAGGCTTCCGTGTGATACCGAGGAGCCCCACAACTTATGAAGCTCAATAATCGCGATAGATTCCGGGCGGTGTGGTGACACCATAATGTGAGCGACCCCGTGCCCTGCAGGAACCGCACTACGCACCACTGTGCCGCCGCCAGCCTTCAAGCAGCTTTCAGCAGCTTCCCAGAGTGTTCTGCCTGCTTCGGCTGCAAGATCTGCTGCATCCATCCGTGCACGGAGCAGAAGGAACGGGCGACGGACCGAGGAAAGATTTCAGCACTGGGAACTGTCCGAAACACCTAACTACTTACCAGCGTCTTGCTCATGAGCTGGAAACCAAACCGACACCCAGGAGATCGTGTAAATCTTGAGACCTAAAGAGCTTTGCAGACTAACCCGCCTCGCAGTGTGTGCGATCATCCGTGCAGTCGGACCCCCGGAGTAGAGGAGCGCACGGACTTCATTCAGGGGAAGTATTGCGATGCTGTGCACGCGGGCGTGAGAGCCGTGAAGACCCCGGGACAACTACACTACTACACGACCACCGTACAGGTGAATATACCCCGCAGCGCGTCCGTGCGCACGCTGCTGCTGCTGCCGCTGCACAATGTGTGTTGTGCACAATGTTGCACAGTGTGTGTTGCACAGCACAGCGGGAACTGTGTGACGAGGAGGTTTAAATATCTCGGATAGACTTGTGTGGTGCATGCGGTGTGGTGACTTGACAGTTTCGATTCCACCCTTGACTTAACCCGGGAGATGAGAATTGTGGATGTCAATGCATGTATATGTGTGTGTGTGTGTGTGTGTGTGTGTGTGTGTGTGTGTGTGTGTGTGTGTGTGTGTGTGTGTGTGTGTGTGTGTGTGTGCGCGCGCGCGCCCGTGTGATGGAGGCGACGGCACTGTGATTGAGGTCACCGCCGGATGGGCGTGGACGCCGCGCGTCCCTTTGAGACTCAAACTACCCGCTTTTAATGAATGAGTGAATGAATTCATGTTCCGGTGAGCATGTAAAGGAGGATTTCTATGTGGGGCTTTGGCGGTGAGAACCAAACACAGTGAATCATTGTTGTCCACCGTTTTGTGGCAATGCATGAATGATATAGCTAATACTCCTACAAAAAGAGACGAATGACCCTGATATGGAGGGCTATCTCCAAAACACCGTTTGCAGTGTCCTCGCTCTCATTGGACACTCAAAAGATGACAACAATAAAGGACCACCAGAGTTTAGGGGCTAAACCCGTCCCAGGCTATGTGTTGGTGTCACGGAACCCCTCAAGTCCCTTATCCCGCCTCCCTCTCAGTCAGACCTGGATGCAGGGGGTGCAGATGTCGCTGCCTCACGCGTCCAGAGTGTGAAAGCATATTGACCCAAAATGACAAAGGTGACCTGAAATGGAGTTCCAAGTTCTCTAACGAACAGCTGCGCTATATGACTGACCCCCTCCCGATACGTGAGTTTTGCTACCTACGACATCTTGTAGGTCAAGATGACCCATGTAGGTCATGCACGCAGAAGGGACGATAGATAACTACAGAAACAGGTGATATTTGACTTGAGGACGCCAAGAGAAGATGTGGACTGGGATAGAGAGGATGTTCAGCAGGAGGATGATGATGATGATGATGATGATGATGATGATGATGATGATGATGTCCCGCCCCGAGACGTCACCTTGGTCCGTCTCCTCCGCCCCGGACGGCTCCTCTTCGTCTCCTGGCTTTCTTTCTCTGGTCTTGCCATTTGTTGGCTGGTTTTTGTCCATCTCTACGTATGGCTGCTGGCAGAGAGCCTTCTGTAGAGCGCAGCCTGCTGCATGCCAATCAGCCGACCCGACACTTTTCACCCGTCTTTACAGTGCGTGTGAAAATACACTTTAACCCCCCTCTCTCTCTCTGTCTCCCTCTCTCTCTCTGTCTCCCCCCCCCCCTCTCTCTCTCTCTCTCTCCCTGTCTCTGTCTCTCTCTCTCTGTCTCTCTCTCTCTCCTCTCTGTCTCTCTCCCTCCCTCTCTCTCTCTCTCTCTCTCTCTCTCTCTCTCTCTCTCTCTCTCTCTCTCTCTCTCTCTCTCTCTCTCTCTCTCCCCCTGTACGGGTCACTTAAGAGTTGTTCCGGCGGAGGAGGGCCCTTGTCTTTATGTTTATGGCATCGTTGTCTGGCCCCGGTGGAATATTTCCCTCTGAAGTGATAAGGATGAGGCTGTCCAAACGATATAACCCAATCATTTAATAGTCCTGCTGTTTGTTATGTCTGCTGATATGAGAGAGAGAGAGAGAGAGAGAGAGAGAGAGAGAGAGAGAGAGAGAGAGAGAGAGAGGGAGAGAGAGAGGGAGATAGGAACCATGTGTGGCATGTGTGTATTTCTGTGCCTGTGTTGGATTGTATGTATGCATGCATGTGTGTGAGATTGTGTATGAATGTGTTTGCATATGTGGATGCATGCATGTGTGTGTTAGTTTGTGTGCATGTGTGTGTATGTCCTTGTGTTTTCATGTGTGTGTGTGTGTGTGTGTGTGTGTGTGTGTGTGTGTGTGACTTTATGATGTGTTGTGTGTGTGTGTGTGTGTGTGTGTGTGTGTGTGTGTGTGTGTGTGTGTGTGTGTGTGTGTGTGATTGTATGGTTGTGTGTGTGTGTGTGTGTGTGTGTGTGTGTGTGTGTGTGTGAGAGAGAGAGAGAGAGAGAGAGAGAGAGAGAGAGAGAGAGAGAGAGAGAGAGTGTGTATGTGTGTGAGTAAGTGTGTGTATTTGGCCCCTAATTATGTGTTGGCCTGCTGCTGCAGAGACCTTTGTGAAGTTGTTAGTAAAATGATTTCCACATCTCTGCCTCTTTAGTCTCTATCTCTGGTTTATAGTCTCTGGTCTCTTGTCTCTAGTCTCTGGTCTCTATCTCTGGTCTATGGTCTCTGGTCTCTATCTCTGGTCTATGGTCTCTGGTTCTTTAGTCTCTAGTCTCTGGTCTCTAGTCTCTGGTCTCTGGTTATTTAGTCTCTGGTCTCTGGTCTCTGGTCTCTAGTCTCTAGTCTCTGGTCTCTGATCTCTAGTCTCTGGTTCTTTAGTCTCTGGTCTATGGTTATTTAGTCTCTAGTCTCTGGTCTCTAGTCTCTGGTCTGGTCTCTAGTCTCTGGTCTCTGGTTCTTTAGTCTCTGGTCTCTGGTTCTTTAGTCTCTGGTCTCTGGTCTCTGGTCTCTAGTCTCTGGCTCTTTAGTCTCTTGTCTCTAGTCTCTAGTCTCTGGTTCTTTAGTCTCTGGTCTCTAGTTTCTGGTCTCTAGTCTCTAGTCTCTGGTCTCTGGTCTCTGGTGTCTGGTCTCTAGTCTCTGGTCTCTGGTCTGGTCTCTGGTCTCTGGTCTCTGGTCTGGTCTCTGGTCTCTAGTCTCTGGTCTCTGGTCTCTAGTCTCTGGTCTCTGGTTCTTTAGTCTCTGGTCTCTGGTCTCTAGTCTCTGGTCTGGTCTCTGGTCTCTAGTCTCTGATCTCTAGTCTCTAGTCTCTGGTCTCTGGTTCTTTAGTCTCTGGTCTCTGGTCTCTAGTCTCTGGTCTGGTCTCTGGTCTCTAGTCTCTGGTCTGGTCTCTGGTTCTTTAGTCTCTGGTCTCTGGTTCTCCGTTCTCTCTGGGACCAGTTCCCATGCAGAGCCATCATATTGTGGTACTTCCGATCACCAACCCCACCTTCCCTCTCTCTCGCTCCCCTTCCTTTCTCTCCGTCCCTCCCTCCCTCCCTCCCTCTCTCCCTCCCCCTCTTCTCTTGAAACAAGGGACTGAAAGGGTAGGCTGGTTAAGGATTCCAAACATACCATGTGACCTCCATCGGCCCTGGGAAGAGACTCACACTGACACAACTACACAACAACTAGACAATAGCCACACAACTACACAAAAACGACACAAAATCTACACAACAGCTTCACAGAAACTACACAGTAGCTATACAACAACTACATGACAACAGGGGTTGGCAGTGGCTGAGGAGGTAGAAAATAGTCGTCTGGCAGCCGTAAGGTTGCGTGTTCCATTCCTGCCTCCTCCCCACACTACAAGATAAATGTCCCGATATCGGGGCCGATTTGCCCCTTACGAGAATCGGGGTGGCGTTCCCATGGCAGCCGAATCGGGACGAAAATCGGCCAAGATTATCCTGTCTGCCGTAGTGTTCTAAGATAGAATCTCATAAACTTAAGACCTCCCGATCTCAAAATCGGGGTTATCCAACATGTTAGATATTTTCGGCATGTTGAGTGTGTAGTCAACATAATAGCGACGCACGCACACACAAACACACACGCAAAACACACACACACGCTGACCCGAAGGTGCTCCATAATGCCAAAGCGCATTCAATTCTCACTTTTCAATTTTCGTTTCCAAATATTTATTTAAAAACGAAAATATCTGTTTTAGTGCGTGTGTGTTAAATTAAATGTTTTTATATCTTAAACAAATTCCGTTGCAAATAGGAGGCGCGCAGCATCAATATCCTAACACAGACACATTTTGCAGATTGTAAATTGACATGATACATTGTAAACGTTCACAATCCTGCTCTATGCTCTGTGATATTTTGTTTATCATCATTTCTATTAACTTCTGCGAGGCGCATAAAGTGGTCATGTAGATCGGTCGTCTGCCCGTCTATTGCGCGTATCACACATGAGCAGATCTTGCACACAACGTCAGTCGTGTCCCTTGGCTGTCCTATTTGTTGTATATTTGTTGATGTTGTTATTGTCATGCGTGTTCTGGTTATTTGCGCATGATTAAACATGAGTCTTTATATGGCGATAAAACAAAGCTTTGTTGCGTTTTTTTTTCCTTCTTTTTGAAGTGGGGATCGGGGGTGCGCCAACCCGGTTGGGACGTAAAGGGGGTGCGCAGGAAAAAAAGTTTGGGAACCGCTGCTCTAGATCTACCATCTCTTGTCTCTCGATCTCTTGTCTCGTGCTGGATGACGTAGCCTACACGGCCGAGAATCGGACGTGTAGTGTAGTGTGGGGTGTGTAGTGTGGCGTGTAGTGTGGGGCAGCCTAGAGAGAGATAATCGAGAGACAAGAGATGGTAGATCTAGAGCAGCGGTTCCCAAACTTTTTTTCCTGCGCACCCCCTTTACGTCCCAACCGGGTTGGCGCACCCCCGATCCCCACTTCAAAAAGAAGGAAAAAAAACGCAACAAAGCTTTGTTTTATCGCCATATAAAGACTCATGTTTAATCATGCGCAAATAACCAGAACACGCATGACAATAACAACATCAACAAATATACAACAAATAGGACAGCCAAGGGACACGACTGACGTTGTGTGCAAGATCTGCTCATGTGTGATACGCGCAATAGACGGGCAGACGACCGATCTACATGACCACTTTATGCGCCTCGCAGAAGTTAATAGAAATGATGATAAACAAAATATCACAGAGCATAGAGCAGGATTGTGAACGTTTACAATGTATCATGTCAATTTACAATCTGCAAAATGTGTCTGTGTTAGGATATTGATGCTGCGCGCCTCCTATTTGCAACGAAATTTGTTTAAAGACCGGGTAAACCAAAAATAATTATGGGTTTTGAGTTTATAATACCACAGGAAAATATATTATTAACCACCCTGCCAAATTTGAAGGACTAAAAAAATCGCGAAGTATATAAAATTATGCTTCAAAGTTGATGAAAAATGAGCAGTAATCCCTGGCTCAGGACGGTGGGGGCGTGTGCGCTGCAGGCCAGGAAACCACGCCCATCACCGGAGAGCCAACTGCAAACTGACAATTCAAACCAGACTCGTGAGCGGTAAAACCATAGACGGGTGAAACCACAGAATGCTAGTGCGCGGTTAAAGACCGGGTAAACCAAATTCAGTATTTTTCTTCTTATCATATTAATTAGGCCTTAAATGTGTCCCTCAAAACATGTAAAAAATATTTTTCCCATTCATCATTTCCTTGAGGAGCTAGGCCTCAGAGAATGTTCTGTGTGCAGGTTTAAAATGGGCGGGTCTACATCGAAGACCGCGTTACGTAAAGCGGTCATACTCACATAAACCCGCCCCCTGCTGCCCTCTAGGTATAAATACATTAACCGCGCACTAACATTCTGTGGTTTCACCCGTCTATGGTTTTACCGCTCACGAGTCTGGTTTGAATTGTCAGTTTGCAGTTGGCTCTCCGGTGATGGGCGTGGTTTCCTGGCCTGCAGCGCACACGCCCCCACCGTCCTGAGCCAGGGATTACTGCTCATTTTTCATCAACTTTGAAGCATAATTTTATATACTTCGCGATTTTTTTAGTCCTTCAAATTTGGCAGGGTGGTTAATAATATATTTTCCTGTGGTATTATAAACTCAAAACCCATAATTATTTTTGGTTTACCCGGTCTTTAATGTATTTATACCTAGAGGGCAGCAGGGGGCGGGTTTATGTGAGTATGACCGCTTTACGTAACGCGGTCTTCGATGTAGACCCGCCCATTTTAAACCTGCACACAGAACATTCTCTGAGGCCTAGCTCCTCAAGGAAATGATGAATGGGAAAAATATTTTTTACATGTTTTGAGGGACACATTTAAGGCCTAATTAATATGATAAGAAGAAAAATACTGAATTTGGTTTACCCGGTCTTTAAGATATAAAAACATTTAATTTAACACACACGCACTAAAACAGATATTTTCGTTTTTAAATAAATATTTGGAAACGAAAATTGAAAAGTGAGAATTGAATGCGCTTTGGCATTATGGAGCACCTTCGGGTCAGCGTGTGTGTGTGTGTTTTGCGTGTGTGTTTGTGTGTGCGTGCGTCGCTATTATGTTGACTACACACTCAACATGCCGAAAATATCTAACATGTTGGATAACCCCGATTTTGAGATCGGGAGGTCTTAAGTTTATGAGATTCTATCTTAGAACACTACGGCAGACAGGATAATCTTGGCCGATTTTCGTCCCGATTCGGCTGCCATGGGAACGCCACCCCGATTCTCGTAAGGGGCAAATCGGCCCCGATATCGGGACATTTATCTTGTAGTGTGGGGTCAGCTTTAGGGAAGTGTGGAGGGTTCCCTGAGCAAGACACTTAACCCTTGCTGCTCACCAGCTGGTGTGAGCTTTGCATGGTTTACATGGCCGTCGTTGTGTGAATGTGTGGATGAATGTGTGCATGAATGGGTGAATGTGAGCCACTGATTCTTAAAGCACTTTGAGTGGCCACAGGGCAGAAAAGTGCAGTATAAATGCAGTCCATTCATAACCACACACATACATACAGACTCAACAGACTGTAGCAGAGGACAGCCCCACCTTCACATACCTAGACAAACCCAAAGTACGCACACACCCACGCACACAATATTTGACACAGACACACACACACGGCTGAATGTGGTAACACAAAACATGTAACGCAGACAGCCTGGTACTATAATAGTAAAATTATCTTTGATCGAAAAGTGACACTTGATCTCTGATCTTCAAACTCACAGTATGACTCATGGTAGATTTACCATGCCTTCTGATCTGACATCCAGATATAATGGGAATCCTCATTGAAACTTCTTCAAGCTTATTTCCTCCAAACGGTGTGACATTTAGGGGAGACTTATCTCCACAGAGGAGGCCTGTTCCCCCCCTGTTGGTCCCAGTCACATCCTGAGGTGACAGGGGCCCAGGACTGAATACTAAAACGCCTCAAGGCGCCCCTCCACTTACAAACCCATACTGTTGTACCTCACAGTACTGCTGTATGTCACTGTAGTACCACACATGATACTGTAGTACTAGACCCAATGCTGCAGTAATACAGTACTATGGTGTAGAACTACATTTGATATAGCATAGTACTATTGTACTTCACCCAATACAGTAATATTCAACACCATAGTACTGTAATACCACACCCGATACAGTAATTCACCACCATAGTACTGTAGAACTACACCCAATACAGTCATACAACACCATAGTACTGTAGTACTACACCCGATACAGTCATACAACACCATAGTACTGTAGTACTACGCCTGATACTCTGGTACTGCAGTCTGCAGTACTATGTTGTAGTGCTACCATATGACGGTAATGCACTTATTAGTAGTGTGTATTGAGAGTGAAGTATCGCTCCCTGTTTCCTGTCTTTATAACATGGAGCCAGAAACATCAAAGAAGCTGCATGACATATCTATTACACTTTCCAACCCCCCGCTCTCGCTCTCTCTCTAGGTTTCTCTCTCACTCTCGTTCGCTCCCTCCCCCTCCCTCCCCCCTGCCTCTCTCCTCTTTAGGAATGCATGTAATTCATAAAACGATGAGAAAATAAATGTGTTTGTTTAATTTTTCCAACATTAATTGAGTCCCTTGTGGTAAAAAAAAAACATAAACAAAATGTAATTGAATAACAGAGTGAAATCCTTGAAGTCAACAACCTACATTATAAATGCTTGAACATTCTAAATGCTAGAATGTTTAATGTGGCTCTGTTCTTACATTTGTCTCATGTTTTATTATAATAGATGTCTGGTGTTCAATGTGTCAACATGAAGACTACTACAGGTTTTAAAAAAGCACTCGTCAAATCATGTAATGATTTATATTTAATCAAATTCAAATACTTATTTAGTTTCAGCTGTTCAATTATTATAAAAATTCAAGGACAAAAAGTGGTTAATTGAGCATGTAACTCAATCTTTCTGAACAGTATTATCAAACCCTTTTAACAAATCTTACAATTATTACAACACAAACCTATGGAAATATAGATAATTTAATCCATAAATTTGGTCATCTCATTGAAAACATCATGAGCAAGACCACTCTCCCCTACCTGTTCCTTAATTAGTAATAGGAATTCACTGAAGCTTTGGACAAAAGCTTTGATTTAGACAAGAACCACAACAAGATCTATATTTTCTCTTTTTCTGACTTCATTTCTTTGATTCTAATTTGCAACGATTCAAGCATCAAGTCATATCAACAGCATAGCATAGCATTTCATCTGTTTGGTTGCATAGTTGCATTGTGATTATTGCTGTTTCTCAATTCAGTCAAAGGTCCTGTTCTAAAATGTTTACTACACTTCCCAAACCACACAACAAAGGTGTGTCTTTGATTCAGAGAGACCAGAACCAACAGTATCCGGAGGCATTACGTTGCTGTGCGCTCGATAATAGAGCATTTTCTCTTCCATACCTGACCCACTAAGCTCTGAGGCGTGGGCGTGGGCTTCGCTGACATGCTCCCATATCTTTATTTAACGGGGGGCCTCTAAATCATTTACACTCATCTCCACCGCTAGACTGTCTGAAAGCGGTCTGAACAGAGGAGCTCATGAGATGCTTCCACCTCGCACGGACAAACAGAGACACACGCAAATTTGGCAGATGGCAAATTTGAGGTTTAGCTTAAAAATCCTTACAGTTACCAATGGAATTGTTACAAAAATCCATAAAATCCTTGGAAAAAAACCCCAGCTCTAGTACAATGGACAAAGAGACAAAGGCATCTATTTATACCCATGACGCCTATGTGAAATAGTGATCCATTCTTCCAGAGAGGATTCACCATCCCAAGGTATATTTATGAAACCTGTTCCAATGCCCTCTAGATTGCTTCCTCATGCTGATAGCGGATCTAGGCTAGCTAGGGAAATACAATCTCCTCCATCCACTGATTGATAACTAGCATCTGGAGCTATAGCATCACTAGGCCAGGCTCTATATCCTCTGGTTACAAACTAGCAGCTGGAGACTTAGGCCCAGTCCCATTTCTCTCCCCTTAACAAGAACACTTGCTTTGAGTGCCCTTAGCTGCAAGTCAGCTCCCGAGCTGGCTAGAGTTCAAGGGTTGATTTTAAGGGGAATACAGCACTCCCCCTTGCTCCCCCAAGTATTGGGACACCCTACCCCTTCGTGGGAACGTGCAACATCTAGGGTTAGGGCTCAAATCTAGGGGAAGGGGGAGAATTGGGACAGGGCCTTAGCCTTGTGAGGATAGGGAAATACACTTGCCTTCATACTCTGGTGGATAGCTAACATCTAAAGCTAGGCTAAGCTGGGGAAATACACTCTCCTTCATCTTCAGTTGATAGCTAGCAGATAGAACTAGGGTAGGCTAGGCTAGGGAAATGCATCCTCCATCCTCTGGTTGATAGTTAGCTGGAGCTAGGCTATGCTACACTAGCCTATGTTAGGCTAGGGAAATACATGCTCCTTCATCCTCTGGTGGATGGCTAGCAGATTGAACTAGGCTCGGCTGGGATAGTGGAAAACACTCTCCTTCTAGCTTAGTAATGCTAAGTAATGACGATTTACTGGGTTCCTAAGTGGCACAAATACATTGCTAATCATACTAAGACTATGATGAATAAGTATTCTGGATTCCCATTGGCATGTTGGCACCTGGAATTGTGTGTTCTGGATTTAGATTGTTTTGTTGGTATCTGGCATTGTTGTTGTGTTTTGCTGGGTTCGTTGGCATCTGACATGGTGTACTGTGTCTCTTATTGGGTTGTTATTGTCTGGCATCACGTAGAACGTTTCTGAAGTGTGTTTTGGATTCAGATTGGTTTGGTGGTGTCTGGTGTGTGGGCCTACGCAGTGGCAGGCTTCTCCCCTCGAAACAGCGGCACTAAAACACTTCTGTCAGATTAGATTTTCCACCAGAGGCCAGGAGTAATTAACCAAACATGATGCCCTTATTAGAATTCACAAGTTAACTTCAAAAAGACAAGGTCCACCTTCTGAGTCTTCCTGGAACCGGCGGCAGTGGTCGCAGCTCTCGGTTGTTTTAAGGAGGTAAGTGCCTGGATCACACGCTGGAGAAAGAGGGGTAGATCCCTGATCATGCCCTGTCTCCACCTGTCACCTCCACCTGTCTCCTTCCCTCCTCCACCTGTCTCCTTCCCTCCTCCACCTGTTTCCTCCCCGCCTCCACCTTCCTACGTCTGGCGTCCCACTCACTTTGATGACAAGCTTGGAAGGTTTACGTTTCCACATGTCCTAGATGAGTTTAGTTTGGAGGAAATAGACTCAATTTAAACCCCACATCTTAAAAACAATTACAATTTAGAACAGAAAACACCAAAAATATTAAAATAACAATGCTAATGATATTTAGTTGTGGATTGTATATTCATTATCAAATGTGTAGCATGGTCATGCTACATACAGCAACACCCTTAACCAGAGAAGTGTGATCAACGTAGCGTGAAATAAAGGCTTGACAAAACAAGTGAGAGGGGGTTTGAAGCTGAAGCAGCTGCAGCCCTTCAACATGAATAACACATGACTCAGGCCTTCAGTGGGTTTCTGTCGAGGTATCCACCAGTAGTATTCATCACTAGTATTAGCTCCCACCTCACTATGTCTACCTTTCCATTTCCATCATTGGCAATTCAATAACGCGCAAGTTTAAGCAAGCACTCCGATTGGTCTATTCCCATTCTCGAGCGTGTTTTAATGCCTGGTGAAAGAATGGACAAAAAGAGCGTGCCTAATTACAGAAAGTATCGCTACGCTAACTAGCCAAAACTACTTTCATGAGCCTGACCAACAACTGACCAAGAGTCGGCTATCGTTACTATAGGAACTATTTTCTGATGGAGATGAACTCGGGCAGAAAGCTTGAATGAATTTGAGGGCAAATTAACCCACAATATGAAAATATTTGACAATATTGTTGATAATGAAGATGGTTTGTGTTATTGAATCACAATCTTACACTCAATGGTGAGTGCGTCCTCTCGGTCAGAATCATCACCGCGTCACGCTCCCAGCACCCAGCTGTGGCCACAGGATCAGACAGATTTATTACGCCGACGCGTGCCAAGTCCCCGCACGCCCACTTCAAGTGCTCCCTGAACATTCCTTTCATTCATTTGTACTGAATGTAACTGATTGTACACATTCTTTTATTCTTGACACGTTCTTCAGTGGAGGCTTGAAGCCCTACCTGCAACCCATTTCTCTTTAAGCAGCCGAAAAACGTTGTCGTCCTCCGTCTGAATTCCTGCCAATCTCCCGCGCCCCCCCCTCCTCTGAACCCTGAACAAGCCGAGGTCGCGGCTCAGACAGCAGACTAATTAGGTCTGCTTTAATCATCTGCCTGGCGTCGCTCGCTGGTGTTGAAGTGTATCCCGCGTGAACGCTGCACTGCCGGCTGGGCGAAGGATGGACGCGTTAGACCCTGACAGGCTCTCCAGAGGAATCCGATACACACAACGCAGACACTTGCATTGACTCATGGCGTCAGAGGCCTCGTTTGTGTGCTGTTGCAGCGGTGATGAGGTGATGTGTGATGGGGTTGTGTAGCATTGAGAGTATTTTTTTTCTTTGTGTTTCTTTGTGTTTCTTTTGGGGATCAATCATCAATCACACCAACAAATCAATCCCAATCAATCCTAAACAAAATGATGAAACTTTTCCTTGTTATTTTGTGTTCAAAGCTATCCAGAGATACAAGAAAAAAAACATTAGATAACAACATCCATTTCTAGAGCAATAAAGGAATAGGAAGATTTACGTTGTACAATGGAATCAAGACACATGATTATCATAAGTGAAGATGCTGATTCACATGAATAGTCCATTAAGCACACCAGTGCATTAGCACATAGCAAGGAGCTCGACAAGGAGGCCTAAGTTACTGGAAGTACTCCTATTTCCGTCTAGATAAACATGATTGAATTATATGCATACACTTATGCGGCACATGAATGGATGCTACTGCGTCTCAGAGCTGAACACATGTCCCGTAAGTAGCGTGTAATCAACTGGAGTCCACAACGCTGCTGTCCGCAGTAATTGGATTGGCTGCCTGTCTCACTCAGGAGGAGAGAGCGCAAGTGGCGGCACTGTGCCGGCGTCAGTCTTAATCCCACGGTGGGTTGTGTTCGGGAACGGTTAACATCGCCAAAACATTCTTGCAGAGCGACGCAATGTTCTTTTAATTTTGTCCTTGATAGTAATAGTCTGCTAGTCTCCAAGTTATAGAGATATTGACTAAATATTGATAGAGTCATGTATATGAGGGTAAAGGCTGGTTTATACTACTCCGTAAAGTGCTGTATGTAGACATGGAGAGCCCTCTCCGTCGACGGAGAGCCTGTCGGAGACCCTCTCCGTAGATCTACGTGCGCATCGGCAAGGGCTGTGATTGGTCCTCATATAATTTATTTTCTGGAATCACATTTCCGGTTTGACTTTGCACCTTATTTACTTTTTACCTTGTTTACGTTGCACATTAAGGACCAATAAAACACCAAATAAGATTTGAAAAGCTTGGGAAGTTTATTTTCAACACTATTTGCATGGTTAGTAGTCAGCATATAAGATCGTTCGGGCGGCGAATTGCATTGCGTATCCGACATCCCGACGGAGAACTACGAAGGCTCAAGGGGTCTCCGTAGTTACGGAGTCGGATTACAGATAACGGAGTTGGAGTTAGGCTGTGGCAGGCTGTGGTATGTGCTCATCAGTGGCGATTCTAGACCGGTTTTAATGGGGGGGCCGAGATGGGGCCGGCTTTTCTGTTAGAGGGGCACAAACCAAATTGTTGAGGGGGGGGGGGGGGGGGGTGTTGGATCGCAGACAAGCGCTATGGCGGGCACGATTGTTGATGGGGGGGGGGGTTGGATCGCAGACAAGCGCTATTGCGGGCAAGATTGTTGACGGAGGGGGGGTGGGGGGGGGGTTGGATCGCGGACGAGCACTATTGCGGGCACGATTGTTGAGGGGGGGGGGGGGGGGGGATCGCGGACAAGCGCTATTGCGGGCACGATTGTTGACGGGGGGGGGGGGTTGGATCGCGGACGAGCGCTATTGCGGGCGCGATTGTTGACGGGGGGTGGGGTTGGCTCGTTCGGGGGGGCCACAGGGGGGGCCGAACTCAGAGTTATGGGGGCACTGGCCCCCCCTGGCCCCCCCCTAGAACCGCCACTGGTTCTCATTATACCACAGTTAAGGGGCGTTGTCGGTGACCCCCTTAACTGTGGTATAATGAGCACATTTCACTGACTGAAGTGATCTATTGCTTTTATAAAATAGTTACGGAAGTATGGTGAAATGAAAGTCAATGACACCCTCAATTTTGAAAAAGTGAGAAAGTCGGAAAAGCATTTTCTTAATGAATACAAAAATGTTGTCCCTCCTGGCTGCCTGCAAAGTGTACGGAGGTTGCTATGCAACACACTGTAGCGTCCTTCAGAGAGAAGGCTAAAGACGGTAGCTTGGTTCGCAGGCAATTTAGCCTACTATCGAGTTCACTCACCGTGTGCCTATTGCTTTACAACATTTCCACCCTCTCCAGCAATTAACATATGTTTAGACTTCAGTGAACTATGCTATTGCTTTTATATATAAATAAACAACAGTTGAAGTTAGGCGCGGAGTAATACTGAACTCTGTAAACTGAATGAGTGTCATAGCTGTGTGTATACGCTCATTATACAACAGTTGGGAACCAATCAGATCGCTTGATTTAAGCCACCCGTTTTATTTTTATATTGGGCTTAATTCATTAATAAGCAAGCTTCATATCTTTTGAACTGTTTGAATTAAAAATATCAAATATAATCAAATATAATTTACATTGATTATATTATACAGTATACACACACACACACACACACACACACACACACACAACCCACACACCCACACAAACACACACCCACAAACACACAAAAAACACACACTCACACACACACACTTGAAATTGTAGCATACATTATTGATATTACTCACTCCTTTGGTAGCTTTGATATCCTCTCAGATTTTGCTTGGCAGAGCAAAGACAGTCTCTCATTTCATTCTGTCTGTCCGTCTGTCATTCTGCCCTCCTCTCCTTATCTCATGTCCCTCATGCTACTACTACACTTACACTTACACTCAGCAAAGACAGTTTGTCTCACATTTCATTCATTCTGTCTGTCCGTCTGTCATTCTTCCTTCCCCTCCTTACCTCATGTCACTCATGCTTCTGCTACACTTACCTCCTTAAAACAACCAAAGAAAGCCTTCTGACGTCAAATGAAGCTAATCCGCTAAAAGCTAAAACGTTTATAAATGGGGTGCAGTGACATGCATATAAACTACACTGGTGTGTGAATGGGTGGTGCAGTATATATGAGTGGCTGTATACTGGTTTTTGAGGGTTACCAGCTTAAGGTCAGCACCACGCCGTGGGAACACTGGGAGTTTGAACCAGATTTGTTGTTCGTTCTTCAGTGAGATTCGCTCTTACATTTTCTGTGAAACCTGACGCAAACCAAGAAGCTTTTCATATGGTCATACACGCTCCCAAACGCTTCCCTCACCATCACAAAGTGGGACGGTTTTATGTGTTTAGAATTCAAATCCAATCAGAATATTTCCCTGGTGGAAAGCACTAGATGCAGGAGTTTGACGTCAGATGAGTAGTTCATGTTTCATTAAAATCACTAATCAGACAAATTATTGTTGGTGGCGTAATTAGTAGCAACAGACAGATTGCATGACTCTTTCCCTTCTTAATTCCTGCAGTGCAGGAAACAAACAGGTCTTACTTTGGCTCGTACATGGAGGTACGAGGACCACTCGGGCCGATGGATAATAATGTCTGTTAGAGAGATACTTGAAGTGAAGTCACGCAGAGAGAGGGAGGAAGATAACCTGGCTCCTCAGAGGCACTTTGAAGAGAGAGAGGAAGAGGAAGAGGGAGAGAGAGAGAGAGAGAGAGAGAGAGAGAGAGAGAGAGAGAGAGAGAGAGAGAGAGAGAGAGAGAGAGAGTTTCAAAGGGCTCTCTAGTCTGATAAGAAGAGATGAACTTGTATCGTTGACAAACAGGCTTCAGAGAGAGAGCGGTAAACAGGAGAGCGGGGAGGGATGGAGCGAACGACTTTTGAACGACTTTTGACGTTATTGAAACTATTTATTAAATAGATGAGTGAAGTTTTTTTCTACCTCTAATAACGCATAGCGGGTATCAATGTATCAGTAACCATCCGTCTTGGTGTCAGGGTCATATCTTTAGCTCTATGATTTGCTACCCCGACCTCGACCCAATTAATCTATTTCATTCCGTCATTGATGTTGTGCTGAAGACTGTTCTTCTCGTTAGCTTGTACTTAGCGTTGCCTTGGTTACACAATCCATGTAAAAGATTTTTAATTATGTGTCTCAAAGTGCAAAATAATTTCACTTTTATCAGCTAAGCTCTTCTTAATCACAACACATTTTATTTCCCACGTACAACGACCCACAAAGGAATTTGTCTTGGTTTTCTGCGTGCAGGCATGAATCATCTGACCTATGGGAACAAATGACTTGACCACGTTTTACAATCCCCATCTGGGATTATTAAAGTACATCTTATTTATATATATACAGTATATAGGTCAATGTTATTATCATTAATGAAGAACTAGGTGTGAAGATTTCTCCTTTTTTACTGGAATAAAAATAAAAGAAAGGCTTTGTTTAAATCAATAACCAGCGGAAACGGTATCACGTCTTTACAAAAAGTTTAAAAAAGTTAGTGTCTAACTTTTTTTTTTCACAGCCTAGTATTTTATTTTAGTATTTTGGGTGGATCTATCGATTTTAGTCCTTATTACACAGTAATTTAGAATCCCCCCCTAAGACTAAAACTAACACTGAGATTTATAAAAACTAAACTTAAATAAAGCATTCTCCAAAAATAAAACAAGCCTGCTTACATATATATATATATATATATATATATATATATATATATATATATATATATATATATATTATATATATATATATACACACACACACACACACACACACATATATATATATATATATATATATATATATATATATATTTATATATTTATTTATTTATTCTTGTTGTATTCTTTTATATATATTTGACTAAACTGAAATTGAAATAAATAAATTTAACAAATAAAATATATAAAACTCTAATCACCTGAACTCAGGTCAACAACATGTACAGGAGAAGCCGCGGTCGCCTCTGGCATGAGCGCCAATAACCAACACTAACAACCCACACTACTAACCTGCACTAACAACCCACACTAACAAGCCACACTAACAACCCACACTCTCACCTGGACCACAGCTGCCCCCCACTGCTGTAATGAGGCTGATCAGAGAGGAGTGGCAGGCT
This sequence comes from Micromesistius poutassou, assembly GCF_964030765.1. NCBI lineage: Eukaryota > Metazoa > Chordata > Actinopteri > Gadiformes > Gadidae > Micromesistius > Micromesistius poutassou. Next base: position 5,682,974 of record NC_140288.1, on the reverse strand, counting down.
GCTGGGGGGAGAAGGTTCGGTGTACAGCCAGCGTGTGTCTAATGGCCATTAGGGACCTACAGGGTTTCTGACAACAAGAGGCAGGGGCTCATCACCAATGTTTGTTCAATAGCGCACGCACACACATGAAAACACACTCACACACACACACACACACACACACACACACACACACACACACAGATGCATGCACAAATGCATGCACAAACTCTCTCACACACACACACACACACACACACACACACACACACACACACACACACACACACACACACACACACACACACAAGCACATCTGCACACTCACACATGTACACACGCAAACTCGCTTACTCACACATACAAAGACACACACACACACACACACAGGTGTTGACGGTGTGACTGCACTTTGAGTTTTAAATACTGCGCTCTGTTTACACTTGAGATGCTCAAGTAGCAGACCTGGTGAAGGGAGAGCTAGAGGGAGAGAGAGAGAGAGAGAGGGGGGGGGGGGATGGTATAGAGTGAGGATGGGAGAGAAGGAATGAGAGGGAGGGAGAAAAAGAGAGCTGGTGGGAGGTGGACAGATAGACAGAGGGAGAGAGAGAGGGACAGAGAGAGAAACAGAGAGAGAGGATGGGAGAGGTAGAGAAGAAGAAAGATATTTGACAATTTTTGTGTCCTTTAGTCTGACTATATTGTGCAGAGGCCTCTGAAGGAAAGGGGGATAGATGGAGGGAGAGAGAAAGGCGGGGGAAGAGATGGAGAAGATGGGAGATAAAGGAGAGGTTGAGCGAGAGAAAGAGAGGGAGATGTCTATTCCCGTGTCCTTGGAGGAAAAATGTCTTGTTCAGCCAGGTCATAAGACGTTGTGTTTATGTGACGTGTTTATGGCGGCCTGTTGAACGTGTTAGAAGAGCTGAAATTGGTGGACGATGCAGATGAGATT
>NC_140288.1:5667079-5681843 GCF_964030765.1 Micromesistius poutassou | reverse complement strand
GGGAGGGTGGAGGTGAACCGGGGAGATAGTGTGAGAGAGCAGGTTTCCAGTGGTTGCGATGCAATACACTAAAAAGTCGTCTTTTTCTAATGTCTTATTCTTCTCTTTCTCCTCTCTATTCGATGTGCACATGTTTGCCTTTGGGGTCGTAACGCTGCATTAAACACTGGACGAGTGGTTTAAGACATTTAAAAAAACAGGATAAAAAAAGAGGGCCTTTAATTTTGACAACGCGCCACACACACACACACACACACACACATGCACACACACACACACACACAATCAGAGCCTCTTCACGCTTGAGGTCAAAAACGATATCCGAGCGATGTCAGAAGAATCACCATGGCAACAGCAGTTGGAACGCCGGCTCGGAGTTGGGCGTGTGCGTGACAGAGCGGCGTGTTAGCGCTAGTGCTTTCAAGAGGCGCTGAGAGGATTTCGCTAAACGCACACCGAGGGTAGGAGGGGGGGGGGTGGGAGGAGAAGGTGGAGACAGCAGCCTCTCTCGTTGAAGACAGAGCACTCCCATGCCCGCCACGAGTGGTCCGTGAGGGCTCTCTGGGCGTCCGAGGGGTCGCCGGCAGGCCGTCAGACTATTCTCTGACACGAGGAAGTAGTGCTTCACACGCACGTTGGGAACGAGGTCGCAGTCACCGCCACCCCAGTGCTGTCAGCGCAGTGTAATTGCGGAGAAGTAGCGACCATTTACGTAATTTCCCCAAGTTGGTCACATTAGCGAATGAATAGAAGCCAGGAATGAAAGAGAGCCGGGAATGGGCACAAAATGCTTGAATTCCAGGCATCCTCAACCAAGCAAATTACATATTTCAAATACAAAGGTATAATGTACTATGGAGTTGGTTGGGTGGTGTGTTGGAGGTTTGGTGAAAAGAGTTGTAGCTTGTAGCGGTTAGCGCTAGCTGCTGCTGCGGTAGCTGCAAGTGGTAGCTGCTGCATCCTCAACTGTCAAACATAACAAATGATATATTTTATATATAACGGTGTACTCTGGACAGAGAGTTGTTGTAACTGGTAGCCGTTAGCGATAGCTGCGGCGGTGGGCGGTTGGCTGGCTCCGCGGGGGCCCCTGGGTTCACAGGTAAACAGACGGAGCCATTGTTCGCCTCTGCTGAGCTAGACACCCTAGACCGCTCTTGGCATCCATTTTTAATGATGCGACAGCACCAAAACAAAGGAGGGGTTATGTGGCGATCTGGGGTAATGAGCGTTTGTTGTTTTGGATCTTATCGTTGGGAGTTACATTGCACAGTTTTAGTTGACTGTTACCACTAGTTCTCTCTGAACTACAAATCCCTAGCCTGGCTATTGCCAGACCAAGCTCGATCGTAGACTGAGCGTGGTCTGGGGAGGCTGCTGTCATTTTCTTCAGCACAAGAGTCGTGATCAACGGGCCTAGTTGGACCGACTCAGTACGCAATTGGCTGCTTGCTGTTGCTTCCCCGTCGTCCTTGTGTTAAACCAGCCAATAGCGCGCCAGGGGGAAAAGCCAGCTTTGGTGATTGGCTCCTGCTAAAGTGTATCGGAAGCAGAAAGATGGCTCCTCTGTATCGCTCCTCTCCAGACCCTGCTGCAGGGCGAATCGGCAGAACGGGCTGGGGGTACCCAGTCTAACAAATCCCAGCAACTCGACAGCCTGTGGTGCGGTTGTTCAGTAACGTTGAGTTGTATAGCTCACTGACTTACTGCTAATTCACTCTGAGCTGTATCCCCAGTGAAACACCTCCAGGCAGGTTCTCTGTGGTTCTACTATGCTGAGATGTGAAGCTGACTAAGGCTAACTCACCCTAACCCTTGCACTACAATCCCCAGGGACACTCACCCTCACTGCCGTTTGTCTTGTAGTCCTCTCACACTAAGTTGGAATAGCTATCAACTTAAGGTTGTTAATCAAGAAGACGTACAACTACAACATATTTGTCATCCAGTTAATTACTGTTGTCTCTCTGTTGTTAATGTTTGCATTCCTGTGGTGTAAGCAACTTCTGTAGGTTCATTTGGTTTTAATTAGCAGACGTAGTATGAATACACTTGTTACTTTTTGACATGAACCAATTAACTAAAGCAGAGCCGCTGAGGGAAGCACTTCCTATCAAATGGTAAAACTACATGACTACACGAAACAAACACGTATGTCCTACCGCTCCACTAGAGGAAGAGAGGGCACGGTTAATTAATATGAATCAATGGCAAAGCAGCCTTTTGATTCACCACCTGTGAATCCCCCTCTTGCCATCCCCCTCCTACCCATATTCCTCCTCCACCACCACCACCACCTCCTCCTCTCCTCCCAGCCCTTAAACCCCCTCAATGTACCTTTGAAATATAGTTCCTTCCTCCTTCTTCCTCCTCCTCCTCCTCCTCTTCCCCCCAGCCTCCATCACCACCTCAATGGGTATCTGTCAGTACAGCACCTCTTTAATCTCTCTCTATCTCTCCCTCTCTCTCTCTCTCTCTCTCTCTCTCTCTCTCTCCCTCTCTCTCTCTCTTTCTCTCCCTCTCTCTCCCTCTCTCCCTCTCTCCCCCTCCCTCTCTCTCTCTCTCTCTCTCCCCCTTCCTCTCTCTGCGCAGCCGGCCAACGACGAGATGTGTGACGTGTGTGAGGTGTGGACGGCCGACGACCTGTACCCCTGCAGGGTCTGCACGCGCGTCTTCCACGACGGCTGCCTGCGCGAGCTGGGCTACCTGCGGGCCGAGGCGCTGCAGGAGATGCGTGACTCCGCTCACACCATCACCGGCTGGAGCTGCTACTACTGCGTAAGAGCACTGCCCCGCGGGCCCCGTCGGAGCAGAGTAGGCATGGGCAAAATGATTCTTTTCCGGGAATCAGTTCTTTCAGTTCCCTTCGCTATCACAAATCGTTTGTTTGATTCATTCGTTCAGTTCGTTCCGTTTGTTAAGTCATATGGTCTGTTACGTCATTTGGCGGGGCGTCTCAGGTGTCTGGCCTCACCGCTTTGCTTTTGAATATGAGGTACGCCCGCAAACGGAGCCTTTAAAACCACCAGAAGGTCTCAGACGGTGATGGTGCTCGGGAAAACAGCCAATTTCTGTAGCAGTAGCCTACACCGCTGCTCGAGCATTACACGTGTGTGGTTTTAAGAATAGCCCAAGCTGCCTCAACCACCATGAGAACGTTTTAGACTCAATCAATATGAAGTCAAGGGGAGACTAAGCTCTGTTTGTTTGTATCTTTTATTTACGTGACCAAATTTTAGTTTTTCAAACACAAAAAACTTTATTTTGTATCATGTTGCGTTAAGGCCCGCCTCCCGAGTAGCCCAGTCTGCTGTGATTGGCCAGCACGCCCACTCTGTTGCGATTGGTCGTATGCTTTGTGTGTGTGTGTGTGTCGACGAATTCACAACCCCGAGTAGATGTAAAAAATTGCGGGTAGCCGCGAGGCGCGACTTCTGCACTTCAGCACCGCCCACTGCACAGCCTGACGTCACACTGTTACGCAAGTAACGTTTGAGCGCAAACAAGCTGTTTCACACACTTACTGAGGGCGTTCTCGGTGGGCGCGAATACTCCCTCTGGCTCAGACCTAGATTTTTCTAGCTTAGCAGACGTAAAACATGTATACATGCGTCATATAACAGTCTAAAGCAAATGGAAAAGTAAAAAAAACATGATATCACCTCTTTAATGTTTTTGAGTGTGTTGCTGCTACCTTGCACTGGCCAAAATAGGTCTGGTCCTTTGCTTCTTCAATGCAAGAAGTAAGGCCTGAGAAATATATTCCTTGTCCTTGGTGGACAGCCTTAAATATAACAGTGTTGAGAGTGCAGTTCTTAGTGCATATGAGCAGTATGGAGAAGTATCTAGATCCTGCAACAGTTTTTGCATACAATATGTGTTTACATGGACGGCATCACATGCTAACAGGCGTCTCCGCCGTTTGGACACATAAGGGGGTGGGGGGGGGGGACTAGAGATCCATGTTTGATATGCACCCGCACACGCAAGTGTCAGCTTTGTACCTCATCCATTGTTTTCACAATCTCCGGGACAAAGCGACTGTCGTTTATGACTTGACATCGCTTTTGACATCGCCGTGTATCATGTTTAATAATAGAAACGCGAGGTCTAGGCAAAGCGCAAAAGCAGGCGAAGCACCGTGATGTCTCATGGAGACATTTGCATTTGAAGCCTGCTTGATATCGGCTGATGAGCGGTGACGTCTGAGCTTAGCACGCTTCTGTCAGAGATTGGGTCTGGGCGAAAGACATATCTCTCATGCGTCTAGATTGAACAGCTTCCACCCATCTCCGGTGGCGGTTTGTTCAACTGTTTGTCCACATCTCCGTGTGCCCGCCTGATTAGACTGAGAACCAGGTTCCTCTCAGCCTCGTGACCTCACAACTACTTCCACTTGAGAAATTCAAAGGAATCACATTCCACAATCAATCAATCCACATTTGCCACAACATTCAGTTTGGGACTTCAATGGCTGTCTGGCACCGGTCTGCGCCCAAAACTCATTTATATTTAATCTTTAATAACTTTGAAATGAGACAATTGGCAATCAGGGCCTCACAAAATACATCACACAAAAAATAACCACTGAGGTACTAACCCAATGAAAAAAAAAGGCATTGGCTCCTTCTTACAAGAAATAATGTTGACTTAAATCGGTTGCCGTGAGAAAACTGTTTGAGACTCCCAAACAGACGGCCACAGCTACTGCTGGGTGCAGCCATCTGCGGCCTAACACGTCCACATGCATGCCTGCACCGCATCGCTGTGGGGGAGTCGCCCCATGTACGCACGTCGATGGCACATGGAAAAAGATGCAAGTTTACATTGCGGGCGCAAGTTTAGTAAACGCCTGCCCCATATGGTGACACACATGCAACTTCCAACCCCTTCCCCCCTTGCTGCAAACACACACATGGATGCACGCTCACGGGCACATGCACGCACACATTTCACCTTTTTATCCTTTCTGCACACAATGTAGTATATGGACACACACACACACACACACACACACAACTGCACTCATGACAACTCCAGCTGATAATACACTGTGGTTTGTCTGGGAATGGCTTGTTTCCCCACAGGCCTCGAAGCAGTGAACTAAATCAGAATCACACAGGTGTACCGACGCGTAATCGCAAACAAAGAGGGCTGTGAATATCCCGTTCCTTCATTTCATGTAAAATGGTAGAAGCGGTAAGTGTGTTTCATGTTTGCCGTGTCGCTTCCCACCAGCGTTTCTAAAGCTCTTCTGGGATTTCGACTGCGCCTTCAAACCTGAGTCTCTGGTGACAAGCACCAGAAGAGCTGCTCTCACTCCTCCACAAACACCCAGCATCTCTCTCCAGCTCCAGCTCTCTCTCACCCGCTCTCACCCTCTGTTCCCAGAATGACGTGTTGAAATCCTCTGCCAACCCCCGAGTGGAGAGAGACAGAGAGACAGGGAGATAGGGAGAAAGAGAGAGAAGGAGAGAAATGGGCAAAGACAGACCGACAGAGAGAGAGAATGTCGCTGAGAGAGAGACAGCCACAGAGGGAGAGAGACATGGCTTTCTTTTCGACCGTGATGCCTGAGAGGAGAAACATAGAGAGGTCCTCGCTCACTCGAGAGCTAGAGAGAGGGAGAGAGACAGGGATAAAGACAGGGAGACAGAGAAAAAAGGGCAAAGAGAGATAAAGAAGGATAGAGCGAGAGAGTGAGAGAGAGAGAGAGAGAGAGAGAGAGAGAGAGAGCGGTACATTTCATCTCGAATGGCATAGTATGGCATTCACACAGCCAGGGCGAGGGGCTCCGTTCTCACGGGGACCTGAACATACACTGGTGGTATTGCAAGGTGCTGCTGATAAAAGCCTTCCCCAAAGGTCACATATTTATAGGATCCTGTACTTTCAAAGAAAGAGCCTGCCAAAGGGAGGAAGAAGGACACCCACAAAGAGATGAGGTCTGATCAGTGGTAACACGACTCTAACACAGTTGACTATTCTTAGCCGCGCTGAGGGGGGAACGCGTACTTCTCAACACTGTTTCGTACACACTACACACTGCTCGGTGAGCAGCACATGTTGTTGTGAGCCAGCGAGTGGGTAGTGGGTAGTGGGTCGTGGGTTGTGGGTACCCCCCCCTGCTGCAGACTTGGCCGAGGGTGAGGGTGCTGCTGGCACACAGACAAAGGATGCTCTGTGTTGGGGCGTTCAGCGGCCTGGACGCAGACACAGCCCCATATGGCTTAACCCCTTCAGCGCCCCGCAGCCCACCACCGCTCAGAGGATGTAGCAGAGGGAGGCATGTGGTGTTGGGTCAGCGATGGACTATGCAGGAGTTTACACTTTAGTCATTTAGCAATCAGTTACACGTTGATGCTTCTTTAAAGATTGCATACATGTGGTGGTGTTGTGTAGTGTAGTTTTGTTTCGTACAGACATTGCAGAATGGTATTGAAAAGGGTCATTAAGCTGTTTCAGCTTTAGCGAAAGAGATTCCTTTACATTTTTTTTTTTTTTTTGTTGAAGGCTCATGTTCATCAAGGGTCTTTGTGTAAGAATCACAACTCCTTCTCATTACTGACCCCTTTGGCTGGTTAATGAACTGCAGCCTATGTGTGAGCTCCGTGGGTTGAGCCAATAACCTCAATTAATGTTGGTTTTCATCATGTATAAATATGAGCTATGACAGACACTATGAGTGACTATACAAATCAAAAGTACTATTTTGCCATTATCTGGGTTGAGTCGTCATATTCTTCCTTTTTTTACGGCAAAACCAGCCCCCAGGTGGCTCTTTATGCATGTAAACATCCAACACATAGCCCCTTTAAGGAGTAGAGGTTGCATATATATATATATATATATATATATATATATATATATATATATATATATACATATATATATACACATCACTGTGTTGAAAGTCATACTAAAGGCACTGCAGTGAAATGCAGTGAAATATATACACTATATATACACTACCATTCACTTTTATTCAACAGTTTTCAGCTGTGCTACCATAACTGCACAAGGGTTTTCTAATCATCGATTATCCTTTTAACGCAATGAGCTAAACAATGTGGACCAGTAGAACACAGGAGTGATGGCTGATGGAAATGGGCCTCTGTACAGCTATGTAGACACTCCATTAAAAATCAGCCGTTTCCAGCTAGAATAGTCATTTACCACATTGGAATTGTCAAGACTGTATTTCTTTCTAAAATAAGGGCCGCTATACAAGGCGTCTCCCCAACGGGGCCGTGGCGTCAAGCCAGCGAGCCGGCTGATCTTTTCGCCTGGTTCTAAGACCTCTACAACAGATGTGAGCACTCTGAAGGATGCTCAATGGTCTCCTAGCAACAGCAGGAAGCCATTTCGTCCTGAGTCCTTACGGTACAATGTGTGTCTAATGAGGCGTCTCGGGCATATTGAGGCGCGTCTCGGTGTAGTGCGGCCTGTGGAGCAGGGCATTGTGCACGGTGCAGTGTGTCTCCAACGTGATAACCAACGGCGTGGTGGAGCCCCGCGGGACGAGTGCACACACTGCACATTAATGTCCTCACTTTGGATCAAAGTGTCCTTTAAAGAAACAAAGTAGGAAATAATAGGAGATTGACCCGGGAAATGAATCAAGTACGTCTTAATACATACACTACCGTTCAACAGTTTGGGGTCACTCAGAAATGTCCTTCTTTTTTAAAGAAAAGCACAGTTTTTTTCAATGAAGATAACGTTAAATTTATCAGAAATACAGTCTGGACATTGTTAATGTGGTCATTTTTTATGGAAAATCTATATAGATGTACAGAGGCCCATTTCCATCAGCCATCACTCCTGTGTTCTAATGGTTCATTGTTTAGCTCATCGTGTTAAAATGATAATTTATGATTAGAAAACCCTTGTGCAATTATGTTAGCACAGCTGAAAACTGTTGGACAAAAGTGTGAGTTTTCATTGAAAACATGAAATTGTCTGGGTGACCAGACAAACGTTTGAATGGTAGTGTATATATATCCACATATATATAGTAATACATCTATGGGGTTAAATATATGGAGAAGGCTGTTATTGAGATACAATTATTATTGGAACAACTGCAAAAGCGATAATCATCCACAATAATAATAGGATCGAAACAAACCCCGGCCAGGGTGTGTGTAATATGAATGAGCCAATCTTCATGAGACCTGTTGGGGGTTGAAGACATAATCAGGCACCGGGTGTGCATCTGTGCCACAGCTGGAGGCGGGAGTATGCGTGCCTACCCACAAAACAGATGCTACGTGTTTCAATTTGATTTGAACAATTAAGGTGTCTCACTGACTGGCTCGAGGTGATCTGAAAATCATCAAATCACTCACCAGTCACTTTGGATAAAACGCACTGTGAATCGTACAATTCCTCTTTTGTCTTTAAACCAGAAACACTTTGTCCACTGTAGGTGGACAAAGTATACTGGAACAATACTGGAACAATTACAGAGATGTGATCTGTGCCGCAGATGCAAATTTGTACGTGCAGAGAAGTGCAGAGAAGCTGCGGGGGGAAATTTCCACACGTCCCCACCAGTGGCAGATGAGATCTAGAAAATTGTACATGGGGTGGCAAAGGGGTGGCAAGAGTTATTGGCAGGGGGGCAAATGTTAGTTTTTTTTATATTTTGTATCAAAAAAGCCCCTCTTGTCTTGAATACAACCAAAAATAATCTGGCATAATGCCTCTACACAATGAGCAAGAGTCTTTCACTTTTTGCAAATTAATGGACGATTCCAATTATACACCTTTTGTTCATCTATTGTTTGTCTCAATGCTTCGAGACGTTTGAGGACATAATGGCGGTTAATTTTTTTCGATAACAACTGCCCGAAGTGGCGTCTGGGTAAAGTGATGAAGGATACTGAGGTTATTATTAAAATATCATTATCCTTCTTATTTTTTAAGGACACAAAACGTAGTGGGGCAGCTGGGGGGCGGCTGCCCCCCTGTAGATCCGTGTGCTCCACTTGCTCTTCAAGTGCCAGCATCAGCCCGTTAAAGCGGCGGCGTGTTGAAGCGTCTGTGTGCATCGGGATCGATCGGGACGGCTCAGCTGCTTCAGAGTTACTCAAGTAAACATCGGCTGTTGACAATCTGACCAATCACACACTTCAGACTTAGTAGCCAATCACGCTTGTTATATGTGGTGATGCGGTGATTTGATATGTTAATGTATGGTTAGTAGTAATTAAATAAATGTATGATGACAAAGACTGATTGACTGTGACTTTAACAACAACTGCAGCATCGCAAATCACGGATCCTTATCTAAGTTACTGTCTGCTCCCTGAGCACCGGCGGTCTGTCAGGTCGTTAATTACAGAGAGGAGCCTGAGTCGTCTATCCAGTCGCCGGCAAAATCAACGTCATCATGATGAGACACATTGTTGTTTTCTCTGTGGAAACACAGGAGGGGCCAGCAGTAGGATGACCCTCTCTAGCGAGACTTTGATCAAGTGGTGCTGCTGCGACCAATCTATTGGGAACACTCATTCTTAAAGTAATCCTTGAAAAGAAATAAAGAGAGATCTATGAGGGGGATAAGTCAATAAACGACCACAGAGACTATTTGTCTCTTGCACACACAGTTCTTATTCAACTGAGTTGGTCAGATAAGTACTTCATTACTACTCAGTTCTACAAATGTATCTAACTGTCTTCAGACTCTCCCCTATATGAGGCCTTTTGAAATGGATAAATACATGCAGGATAATTGAGTGAAACAAACACTCTCACTCTAATATTAGAATCCAATTCACATTGTGATCCATTACAGAGTCATCAATAGACGCACACAGTGAAGCAGACTAACAGCCCTGAGCAGGAGACACGCAGCGGGGAAATTGGTGGAAAAGCGAGGGTGGCGCCTAATCCGTTAAGAGTGGTTTCCTGCCGGAGATTAGAGTACGCTCAATTATTGAACGTAAAGTGAACAAGTCGTCATCTTGCGGGCCTTTGAAGCCACTTCCTCTCGGAGAGAGAGATGTGTACAGCCTTTTATGTCAGGGGTTCACAACCTGCTTCGACTTGACACCCGCATAAGTGTCCCACAGCCGACCTACAATACGGTATTTAAAAACCGTGTATCAAAACAATCCATATTAGCTGACTTAGGTACTCTGTGTGCCTATAAATATCAAATACAACAATGTTTTTGATCACAAAATACCATTAACATTGTTTTTAAAACAAAACAATCAACTGTTTCCTCTCTTGTGTTCCTCTCCACTGCTTCACATGGCTCCCTGTTAACCACTCCTTCCTGCCTCCCCGTCCATCTTGTCTGTCCCCAGGATAACGTCAACCTCCTGCTGACGGAGGAGGAGATGTACAGCCTAGTGGAGACCTTCAAACAATGCAAGATCATCCCTGGTGAGTACCACCCACCCAGCCTCCCCCTTTCACACTAACCGGTTTACACCTGTGAATGTTGTGTACAGTGCTGGTGGACGTCGATGGAGTATAGTCCTATTATGTTCTTTGTATAATATAAGGATAACTTCTTAGTAATGGAGTGACACAAGAACGCAGGTCAAGACATTGATATCCATTTAACTCAGATTTACTAGGGCCGGAACAAAGTTACAAGTTATACTTAACAGGTGCCGTAGAGCACCCCCTTGGGAATAACAATGCAACTATCCATTGCATACATAACATTTCCTCCCCACTTAATACGATTGTTAACAACAATGCAACGATCCATTGCATACATAACAGTCCAAATACTGGAGATAAAGATTCAGACTCCAATTTCTTCATTGATCCCAGGGAAATCTGAATCTGTCCAGAGACCCTTTTTATGAGTGTATCATTGTGGAATAATGCTCTATTGATGTTCTGAGTCTTGTATTTGAGTCTCTCTCCATTGATGTGTTGTGTTGAGAAAGTGTGTGGAATGTGTCCAAGACCATACAATGGTTGCAAAAGGTGAATAAAGAAACGTTTAACCATGAGTCTAGTGATCAGATTGATCTTTCGTTGCATCGGGAGATCTGTGTGCACTGTTCAGCACACCAATGCTTTGAGATACGAAGCTGGCATGGATTTTGGCTCCTATAGCGTCCATATTGGCTCACTGCCTCTAGTCTGGCTCCCTCTGCATGGCACATGGTGGTTCAGGCAGAATGGGGTCGTGGGTAGATGGTCTGGACCCAGCCAAAAGGTTCTGGGGTCGAATGTCCTCAATCTACCAGTAGATGTCCTTGAGCAAACTGCCTCAAACTGCCTGCTCCTGACTTACGAGTGCAGTGCACTGGTTGCTTTGGATGAATGGGGTCTGCTGAGTGGTGAATAGTTAAGAGCCAGGACGGAGCGGTTTGAACTCGTGTGAGAAATGCCATCGGAGACGGATGTGTTTTCATAATGCGCTGCGGAGCACAATCAACCGCAACCCGACCAGCTGCGACTGTGTTTCTAACGAGGTGCTGATAATGGGCCTTCCTAAATGCTACTTAGAGACGTTCACACCTGCGTGATTTCCTGCTTGCCTTGTGATTGGCTCATTTAGATGACAGGTGTGAGTTAAGAGTCTGACTGCTGGCCTTGGCCAGGTAATAACGCTCAGTTCCTGCTGCCAGAGCTTTTGGCCGCTGACGCTAAGTCAGACCCCCCCACCCCCCTCCTGCACCTGTGTGGTAGCAGGAGGGAATCATACGCTCCAGTGCAATGGGTGACATCCTTTCTCAGCTTCAAGAGACACATGATGTCGCGATAACCCATTCCAGAGCTGATGATGCCTTTCGAATCAGTGCTCAAAAGTACCTTTTAGAAAACGCCACATTTGCTCTGTTGCCCTAGAAAAAGACTAGACTTTGTCGATCACCAATCAATCCATTCATTTCCAAGGGAAATCTTTTGCGGATCTTGCAGTGCTAAGAAGGCACTACTGTAATGTAGTCCTTATCTGAATCAATGTGTTGAATGCATTTGTCCCCCCAGAGGGTCGAGCCAATGTTGTATATTACAGTGCTGCCCAGATAGCAGGACAATCAATGTGCTGTCGGTCTGCTTCTCTTGCCTTGTGTTAAGAACAATGTGTTAAGGCGGCCCTATTTCTAGGTGTGATGTTGATCAGCCATTACAAGCTGTTACAAAGTGTATCCCGTTTTTCACATCACAAGTGTCCACATGGTAGTGCAACCCAGTATCACGCAATTTCGTGCTCATGCTCATGAAAATGATTGAATCGTGTCCCAGAGCACGATTGTCCGGGAGCGTTTCTCAGACTATTTTCATGCTTGTCTTTGTAAGAAATAAGTAATGCACACCTTATTTCACCACCATGTTGGAGGGTGATTAGAATCTACACCCCATTTCAATATCTACCTGTTTGTGACATCACAAGTGGGAGTTCCCCCCCCCGATTAACCCCATCAACCACGCCTACTTGTGATGGGGCAGCAGTAGCTCAGGAGGTAGAGCGGGTCGGCTGGTAACCTGAAGGTTGCTGGTTCGATCCCCGGCTCCTCCTAGCCGAGTGTCGAGGTGTCACCTGAGCGAGACGCCTCACCCTGACTGCTCCTGACCAGCTGGCTGTCGCCCTGCGTGGTCGACTCCGCCGTCGGTGTGTGAATGTGTGCATGAATGGTTATAAGTCGTTTTGGATAAAAGCGTCAGCAAATGTAAATGTAAATGTAAATGATAACAGCTATAGGGGCGCTGTCAGCCCTAGGGCACTAACAGGGCTGTGTGCGGGCGGGGTTGCAGAGTCGTGCCTGGTGTCTGACGAGCTGCTGCAGTACCGCCACTTCATGTCCAAGCAGCAGTATGAGAAGGACCTCACGGACGAGCAGGAGGAGGAGGTGCTGGGCCAGTTCGCCGCCATGGACCCCGAGAAGAAGGGACACATCGAGTGGTCCGACTTCCTGTACTTCGAGTCCATGTCGGTGCTCCGGAAGCTCCGCACCGAGGTATCCTGTGTGTGATGTGCACGTAGTGTAACGGGTGATTGTGTGAGTGAGGGCGGCATGTTGTTGTTGCTCTGGACTGGTAACCAGAAGGTTGCTGGTTCGATCCCCGGATCCTCCTAGCTAGAGTGTCGAGGTGTCCCTGTGCGAGACGCCTCACAGCCTGTACGTTTCTTTTGATAAAAGCATCAGAAAAATCCCCTAAAAGTAAATGTGTAACGGGGGAAATGTGTAATGGGGATGAGATGAGCATTGGAGTCATGAAGTCGATTTGATAATCTTGTCCCTGGCATGTGATGAACAAACTTGAGAATGATAAGAAAATGTATATGTATAAATATGAACCATAGTGTGGGCCTTACAATATTACTTATTAATTAATATTGTTAATTTCCCATTGAAAATGTTTTATAATATGAATTATATTACCCAGGTCGCTCACAGACATACATAAACCAATGTTCTAGAACATTCTACAACATTGTTTATCAGCTTAAAAGGATAATACGCTCTAAGTGAAAGAAGCCAACGCCGTGTTCCAGAAGTAGTGATGGCGAGTACAAAGTCAGGTGAGGCCACCGTGTACAAGTAGGAACATTAAAACCTTCCTGATCGTGTGGCTCCCCAGAACTCGATGGTGCGTCTGCTGAGCTCCAAGGAGAGAGACCGGGCACGCACCCTCTTCCTGGGCCTGGACCTGGACAAGGACGGCCTGATCACGGGCGGGGAGAGCCGCCAGGCGCAGCCGTCCTGGTTCCACAAGCTCAACAAGGACAGCCAGTCCTGCAACGTCAGGTGAGCCCAGGGAGCCATCGCCACCAGGAGGAAGTCTGAGGATAGCAGTTCTTGTTTCAGGGAGATTTTTGTCAGGTGTATGCGAAAACTGAACCCAAATGCAGATTAAAGTTAAAAAATGTTTATTCGACTTCAACTTAAATAATAATTTAAAAAAAAATCAACTGCTGCTTCTCAGGAGGAAATGATAAAAACAAAAAGGGCACAAGGCCGCTTATGACAAAAATAGAATAAAGAAAGGAGAGCCAGGTCCCCTTCAGGAGAGTAGTCCAGGTCCCCTTCAGGAGAGTAGTCCAGGTCCCCTTCAGGAGAGTAGTCCAGGTCCCCTTCAGGAGAGTAGTCCAGGTCCCCTTCAGGAGAGTAGTCCAGGTCCCCTTCAGGAGAGTAGTCCAGGGGCAGAAAGTCAAAACCGGCGGTAAATCCAGAATTAGGCAGGCAGGCAGAATCAGGGCAGACAAGGTGGCACTACCGACACAGGGTACAAATAGTCTGGGGGGTAACGAGGAGCAGGTGAGCAGGGAGAAAAGGCGGAAAACAGACAAATGGTAATGGTCATATATTTATATACCCTGCAAACACAATGTGGCAACGTTTAGAATTGGACAAATTCTCAGTTTTGACCAATGGAAACTCACTAGCTCTACAACCAGGAAGTTCTGTGAAATTGAAACCCCGTAAACAGAAAATGATAACTCAAAAAGCCTCAGTGAAATCACAAACAGTTTGGCACTAGAGTAGATAACAAAATGTATCTCAAATGCCCAGAGTCAGCACCACGAACCAGCTGAATCACTGTGTTTATTATTCTTCAATGCAAATTAAGCCTCATTTAAATTCCGTCGGCCATCTCCTGATGTTCATCGCAATGGTATTATAAGGTTGGACCGTGAATATTGATTCAGTGTTGGCATCTCTTGAGTGTTAATATACTTGGAGTAGTAACAATGGTTTGACATTCAAATGTCAGAGTTTTTATGAGATTCTGAGTGCCGTTCAGACTAAACAACTTATCGAGATACCAAAGTGCTCTTGGT
>NC_140288.1:5617079-5662079 GCF_964030765.1 Micromesistius poutassou | reverse complement strand
GAAAAAATGCTTAAAGTTGACAGAAAACAGGGGTCTGAATGGTTCTGGATCCTTCCCTCATTGAGTTAATCGGCTGTTTTGCTCTCAATCACCATGGACTGATGTGAACCAACAGGATGTGGCAGTGCTGAATAAATGCATGGCATTTACCTTGCTTCCTGTTTGTCTTGACTACTTACGATCTGTTGTTATTATTACTATAGAAAGATGTACCCGTTATCAGACCTGTGTAGAATATAACAGCACAACACAAAAGCAACATGACCATGACATGGTTGTAAATGGTTATTGATAGACCATTTTTCCTACTTCTCTTAAGACAGCTAGGAATACACAAAAGATAAGGGTGATTAACAACATAAAATCATCATACACACTGAGAATCTTATTCAATAGAAAAAAGAGGGTTTGCTAAGACAAATCATTCAAAAAAATGTTTGTTTTCTTACAAATGTGAATGCAGAATGTACAACACCTAAAAGAAGAGGTGTGAATCTTGTAAACGCATGTCAATCATGTCGTTGTTGAATGATAAATAAATCATGGACATACTACACTACTACCATTATAGAGTTTGCTTGGGTGTGCTTGATAGGATAAAGAGAGAGAGAGAGAGAGAGCGGGAGATTGAGAGAGAGGAAGAGAGAGAGAGGGAGAGAGAGAGAGAGTGGGAGAGAGAGAGGGAGATTGATGAAGAACTGTGAAGAGCGATTTTTCTTCCACGGGGATAAGAATGGCCCAGCTCCCAAAGCATTGCTCTGTGTTTTTGTGGCATCAGGGTTGCCACGGGAACACAACTGTGGCAAACTCTAATTAAAAGGAAAGCACAGAGTGACAGAAATGTCCTCTGCTTCTCCCTCCCTTTGTATTAAACACCACTCAGCTTCATAACGCTTTAATAAGGCTGCTTTCAGGCCTAGAGGCTACACCAGATACCAGTTATAGTGAGGATACAAATGGAATTCTGTGGCTGCTTTTTGGCCTCTATAATACCCAGTCTGTGAAAGTGAGTAAAATACACATGTTGAAAAAGCAATGCTTCCCCATGCATCCAACCCATGTGCCAGTATTACGTCACCAAAACAGGTGGCCACCCTAACACATGTTAGAAAGATGATCTATGGTTTTCACAAAGATGACGACTCTAATGTCCTTCTATGTTCATCGGTGTGGGTGTGTGTGTGTGTGTGTGTGGGTGTGTGTGTGTGTGTGTGTGTGTGTGTGTGTTACCAGCAAGCAAACCGCCAACCTGGTGTGTGATCTGATGACGTTCATTCTATTGGCCTAAAGGTTATCCAGACTGTGTGTGTGTGCGTGTGTGTGTGTGTGTGTGTGTGTGTGTGTGTGTGTGTGCATGTGTGCGTCTGTATGTGTTTGTGTGTTTGTGTGTGTGTGTGTGTGTGTGTGTGTTTGTGTGTGTGTGTGTGTGTGTGTGCATATATATGCCCACTTTTGTGTGTATGTGTGTGTGAGTGTGTTTGCGAGCGTGTGTGTGCGCACGCATGCGTGTGTGTGTGTGTGTGTGTGTGTGTGTGTGTGTGTGTGTGCATCCTTGCCTGCATGCATATGTGTGTATGTGTGGGTCTCTGTGTGTGTGTGTGTGTGTGTGTGTGTGGGTTGACAGCTGCTCTGCGATACACATGGCTCCATGGGGATGTGAATGCTGAGTACGAACACAGACCACGGAGCCAGTCTGCTGGTGCGTCCGCCGCGGTTCAGACGATGCCTTCGACCTGAACATCAGTATCAATCAGAACCGTCAACCGCGCAGCAGACATCGTCAGAATCCCCGCCTGGGTTCCCACTGCAGCGGTTATCTCAGACCCATTTTCTGCTTCACCGGTCCCCCTGGATTCTTCTAAACGGTAGCCTCTCACTGGTTATTATTACTATAGAAAGATATACGTTATCAGACCTGTGTGGAATGTAACAGCACAAATGTGAATGCAGAATGTGCAACACTTAAAAGCAGAAGTGTGAATCTTGTAAACACATGTCCATCATGTTGTGGGTGAATGATAAATAAATCAGTGTCTCTGTGTCTGTTTGACCTGGAGCTGGGAATCGCTGCTCCATCCGTCCTCTTGGGAGAGCTGGCAGGCCTTTCAGTAACAACCAAAGTAGGGTAAACACGTAACATTTGGACACACAACAGCTCGGCTGCAGAACAGTGAGAATAAACAGAGTGAGAAACATCAATATGAAATAGAGTTGGCTGAGGGTAAAACACAAGGTCCCATCGATAAAGTTGTGTTTACCATCGATAAAGCTATTCAACAAAAACACATTTTGTAAAGAAAGAAAGGGAGATGGATCGATGGACCGATGGCTGGAGATGAAAGGATAGATAGTTAAAGAGATAGATAGATAGATGGATAGATGGATAGATAGATAGATAGATAGATAGATAGATAGATAGATAGATATGTACTTTATATAGATAGATAGACAGACAGACAAATAATCTGATTGTTATTTATACACAACATAGATGTGTTTGTGTCTCTTTGGCAACAAGATTTAACCAATCGAATCAGTTCGATAAAGAAAGTAGGCGAGAGAGGGAGCGAGAGAGTGAGAGAGCGAGAGAGTGAGAGAGAGTTTTGAGAAAGAGAGATAGAGAGAGAGAGAGAGAGAGAGAGGAAGAAAGAAGGTTTTGAGAGAGAGAGAGAGAGAGAGAGGAAGAAAGAGGGTTTTGAGAGAGAGAGAGAGAGAGAGAGAGAGAGAGAGAGAGAGAGAGAGAGAATGCAAGAGGGGTTTTTGAGAGAGAGAGAGAGAGAGAGAGAATAATGGGAAGGAGGACGATGGCAGATTTTTAACTTGAAAACCAAACCCCAACTCCCGGTCTTTTGTTCTCACAAATCCATTTTGTTGCTGCCACCTCCACAAACAACCCGACGCCCCGGCCTCCAGGGGAGACGTGGCCCACACGCAGGGTCTCTGCCGCTGACGGGAGCCAAAGACAGCTGTCTGGTCCCCGGGGCGCCCATACACACACACACACACACACACACGCACGCACGCACGCACGCACGCACGGACGCACGGACGCACGCACACACACACACACACGCACGCACACGCGCACGCACGCACACACACACACACACACACACACACACACACACACACACACACACACACACACACACACACACACACACACACACACACATGCACACACCATTTTCTGAGTGCATTATTTTAGAGGCTATTTTATTAAATATTTAGGAGTGCCAGTGAAAGCTTTACAGGGTGTTATACAGACACATTCTCCTTTCCACATTTCTGCAAGGGTTAAACACCAACCTTGGGTTAAACTAGACAAATATCTCAAGTGATCTGAGTCAACGTGGCAACTACAATAATTAACTAAATGAAATATTTATAAGGTAAAAATGATCAAATATGATAAAGGCAACACAATAATAATTTGCTGCCATCAGTTCAATCAATGTCTCTGGTTTCATTCTACGGCTGATGGTGAACTACACTCCCATCTAGTGGGCAAAATACAAAAATACACTATGCAGCTCTGCATTTCATCCCCATGTTACACAATTTGACCAGACTGATACAATACACACATTGGGTAATTTCTAACGCATGATGGTTACAATAAAAAAGATAAGACAAACAAATGTTGTGCCAAAATGTTGGGTTTTGCAAAGAAAAAAAAGGGAGACCGTTTTCCAATACATTAGGATCATTTGGCCATACAGCCAGTTGTGATGAAAACATTAAAAGATAACAACTAAATGATTAATTTCTAATATAACCCAATTTGTTGCCTTTCAAATCAAGTGCGCATGAGTTTACTGCCACACGCATGCGCATTGCCCTACCGAATGTTTTGTATGTGCTGATGGCATCTGATATGCGCATGCGTATTGCCCTACCGAATGTTTTGTACTTGCGGCTGGCGTCTGAAATGATAAACTGACGCCGACACGGATCGATATTTCTAATTTTCAGGTGAGGTTGTCATTCGGCGTTTCATTTTCGAAAACAGTGTGTAAGAAGACAATTTATTGGCACAAATGCATACCGTCTTATAGCGCATGCCAACATTTACAGTTTAGAATATTTAATTTAGTACATTTGAATTGTGGTTCTGCGCCCACAAGTCCTGGCCACTGGTTTTCCTCCATGGATGTCTGTTGGGATCTGTGGTTCTCTGGTTTTACTGGGACTGGAGAACCATAGATCCCACCAGTACTGGCCATTTGTTTTCCTCCATGGCTGTCTTCTGGTTTCTATGATGCTCTGGTCTTACTGGGACCAGTGTCGTGGATGTCATTTCCATCTATGCAACATGCTGCGTTTAACAGGATGACCCATCGCCTGGTGCTCTATAGTCGGCCTTTGGTCGTCCCAGAGGCAATGCGTTGGGTTGCATGGTCGATTTAAACAGTATTAACAATGAATGAAATAATAATAAAAGAATAATACAATTCATATCATGATCATATGATTATTACGGTGCATGACTCAATGATGTTGTCAAATTTATAATCAATGTGGAGTCAAAGGTCATGTCAATGATATGCCTATGTACGTTTTTTTTGTACATATTTTTCTTGTCGTGTCGTTATGCTTTGATGATTTTTTTTTGTGTTCGTATTTGTTCTTATATTTTATTTTCTACACCCTGATCTAAGTATTATTTTTCTATCTTGAGCAGAAAAAAATGTATAGTCAAATGAAGAAAGACAGTTAATGAACCTCCGTTCTTGATTAATAACAACACTTTACACTACACTTTACACTACCCCTCATTACTTATTATTACTTATTACTTACTTACTTACCACTTGGTACCACCACTTATTACCTCTTAGTTTCTCTTATTATTGCTTATTTATTTTATTAGCATTATTATGTATTATTGTGATCTATGCTGCACCTTATTTTAATCATATTTTTTATTTTGTATTGTTGCTGCTATGTGTCTGTTGAGGAACCACGCCTAAGAATTGTACTTAACTAATAAAAGTAATCCTGATTCTGGTTCACTGACGAGGGGTTTCTGTGCACAGTGACCTGGGCCTAGCGGAGGACGATGGGGAACACGAGCAGCGACAGAGCCGTGGGGGGTCACGGGGGGGAGAAGACCCACCGGCGGGACAGCAGGGGGGCCAAGGACGGGGAGCGGCCCAAGATCCTGATGGACAGCCCAGAGGACGCCGACATATTCCACGGGGAAGACATCAAAGTAAGCGGGCCGATGGAGAAACGGAACAACACACGTTGTCTCGTGTTGCGATCCCGGAGTGTCGAAGGGTTACGCTTGTTCTGCAGTACCTTAAGAAGTAGTTAATGTTTGATTGGTCAGGTCGGTTTTATTTGTATCTTTTTTTCTTTGTTAGTGACCTTGATATTTGGTCTTTGTATAGTGACCTTGATGGTCTTAAAAAGTCCTCAATCACATGCTTACCTTTTACAACCCCCCCTAACCCGAGTCAAATCAAACTTTATTAACAGAGCACTCATTGTGTGAAACGGCAACACATATTGCTTAACAAGGAAAACAAATCTACAATAAATTGGTTTAAAACAGAAAGTCACCTTATGAATCCCAGAGGTACATTTGAACAAATCACAATAAGAAGTACTTTACAAGTGAAACGACATGACTGGAAATACAGTGTCTTCCTATGTCTTCTAGAGGAAGAGGAGTACCTGATATACAGTGTCTTCCTGTGTCTTCTAGAGACAGAGCAGTACCTGATATACAGTGTCTTCCTGTGTCTTCTAGAGACAGAGGAGTACCTGATATACAGTGTCTTCCGGTGTCTTCTAGAGACAGAGGAGCACCTGATATACATTCCTGTGTCTTCCTGTGTGTTTCAGGCTCCTCTAGAGAAGGAGGAGTACTTGGCCTGGCAGCAGGACCTGGAGGCTGATGATAAGGGTCTGACTGTGGACCGGCCCACCGTGTTTCGCTGGACGGGGGACGGGAAGGAGGTGTTCCTCTCTGGCTCCTTCAACAACTGGACCAACAAGATCCCCCTGATCAGGAGGTGAGACGCCAGAGAAAGCTCAACGCTAAAGATCAATTAAAAATTGCTTCATGGCATTTCTTGTGTAAAACTTGTATTCGATACTTGAGTACTTTGAATGTGTAGGCTTTGAATATTGTGGACTTGCAACCATATCAAAATGAGTGAGTTATCGTTAACTCCATATCTAAGTGTTTCCTCTCCTCAGAACCACTGTTGTGTTGTTGCTTATGTCCTCCAGTCAGAACAACTTTGTGGCCATCGTGGATCTGCCAGAAGGGGAACACCAGTATAAGTTCTATGTGGACGGCCAGTGGACTCATGACCCCACTGAGGTGAACAACCCTGCTACCGAAACACGGACCAAACTCAAACATTATTCACCGGCTAACTCAGTGCTTAAGTCCAAGTGTTTCTGGACTAGAGCTGCGCAGACCTAACCGTCCATCATTTATATTCAACAGAGGTTCACGTTCAGATGTCCTCAATCTCCACATTCACACTACAATCATACAAGAAGAACCCTGAGCGATGACAATTCCACATCACGTTTCAACCAATATTACTTCAACTTTGATAACATTTCATTTTAAGAGACAAACAAAATAGAAGAATCTTTCTTTACTACAGTCTCTAGTGATGGTACTGATACTATAGTCTCAAACGTAATGAAGACTCTTTCTTTACTACAGTCTCTAGTGATGGTCGGTGGGTGGTCGGGTCGTGGCTGATGTTCCTACTGTTTTGGTTTTGATGTTCTCTTGCTCCAGCCGGTGGTGACAAACCAGCTGGGCACGGTCAACAACCTGATCCAGGTGAAGAACACAGACTTCGAGGTGTTCGACGCGCTCATGGTGGACTCCCAGAAGTGCTCCGACATGTCAGGTGAGGCCCCTCGCTCAATGGTTAATGGTTAACGGACGGCATTTATAGAGCGCTTTTCTAACCAGTGGCCGCTCAAAGCGCTTTACAATATCGCCTCACATTCACCCATTCATGCACACACGACATGGAGTCGACCACGCAGGGCGACAGCCAGCGGGTCAGGAGCAGTCAGGGTGAGGGCGTCTCGCTCAGGGTCACCTCCACACTCAGCTAGGAGGAGGAGCCGGGGATCGAACTAGCAACCTTTCCGGTTACCAGCCGACCCGCTCTACCTCCTGAGCCACATGCCGCCGCTCAACCCTCCCTGTCGCTGTATTTGCGCTACGCCAGTTAACGTAATGCCTGCTTGTTAGCTAGCAGTCTCGGTAGCGTTCGTAATGCTAACGGTGTCGAAAAAGAGCACCATCTTCCACACGGTCACGCTTAACGAATACAGACTAAATACAAAAGCCCCAGCTTGGTGAACGGGAATCTTAATAATTAGGGCTGATAAGTAATACAGTTAATCACAGAACTGTTCATGATTAATCACATATTTCAAATAGTAGAGTTGACGTGTGTTTCTCTGTGTGTATGGAGGTTCAATAATAGTTGTATGTTTGTGGAACTGTAAAGAAAAGCATGCTGAACTTGTAAGAGGAAACAAAAGGTTACTCATTTATTTTATAATATAGTGGTTCCTATCGTTTACTGGTGTTCCTTGAGGCAAGACTGGGTGTGCTCTGAAATGAGTGCGGTTGAATACATAATCTAGGTTACTAGGTTACTAATATAATTGCTACGGTTTATGATTTGTTTTATTAGTTATGGATTCATGTCAATACGTTCGGTAGTTGACAACCTGTATCCATGAGAGGTCCTTTTGGTAGGCTGCTGTGTGAATTATTGCAGAATATTGTGTACGTAATACTTGTAATACTAATACGTATACTAAAAAACTACCTGTTTTTCATAATCAACCCTATAACTGTAAATCGGCGTGCCTTGAGTTTCTGAGTTTCATCGTTGTGCGCTAAGCCCCTGAGAGGTTGTGTAACAGATCAATAATTAAACCACTGAAAGTGATGTAGTAAAGTAATGGTTATGTAACAAAAACGAAAACTTTGAAAGTGTTTCATAAACTCTTTTCATAAACTAAACATGAGATGTGTGACATGTTAACTAAGCAACTTTTCTTTTGCTAAGCAACTAAGCAATTTTTACTTTTAGTCGAAGACTTCTTCAAACAAAATGTGTTTTGGCAGACCAGGGTGCACTTCTTCAGCTTTATATAAGCCTGATGATTTACGGGCCATCGCATTGCTGCCTCTCCAGTTTCTTGGGTTTATGATGTTGCCGACTGAAGTGTTTGAAACGCAACTTAATACCTTCCTTAAGGGTCGGTCACACCCAATCCAAAGTCAATGGGGCGGAGGCTTGGCGCTTGCCTCAGTCCGGTGGGACCCCTCTTAAAGTGCTCCGTGATTACCTCTCGTTAAGCAGTGAGCCCCTCGTCAGCTCTCAGAGTCGGCCCTGCCAATGTTCTCCTAGGGCGTTGAGTGTTGAAGCCCGACCTAGCACACGGATACCCCACCTTGGCGCTGGCCTCCAAGGTCAAACTGTTTCATCTTTGACCCCGGTTGCAGATTAACAGAAATATTCAACAGAAAAATTTGTTAAGAGCAATAAACGGTTGTCTCACATTTACATTGAGATTTAGGGCATTTAGCAGACGTTTTCATCCAAAGCGACTTCAATAAGTCAGAAGAAGGTGCAACAATATGTCACAACAATATGAAGGTGCAATAATATATGTTACAGTAAGGATGTTCATAGGACCAAGTACAAAGTACTAACGATCGTTAGGTTAACCCATTCCCCGTATACAACAAAGATAGCTAGGATAAAATGCTACACAACTAAGTACTATAACTAAGTACGTCATACAATACATTAAGTGCCAGGACGTACAACATACAATAGGTCTTATGGTTGGGTATTTCCCAGCAATGCCAGACATGCGTTTACCATTTTAAGGTTTCGGTTAATGGTGAGCATTAATGTTGAAAGCCCTCTGTGTAATACATGACTGAGTCATAATGCACATGTGAATGTTCAGTGTTCTACTCATGCATATTGACAGCACACAAGTGCAATTTAAATTCTCTATTACTTTTTAAGTACACAACACTCATACAACTTGAGTACATGGTTACATACAAAGCAGTATGCAACTATGTAACCATGGTGTGTGTGCTATGTGAGCAGAACATACTACTTAACATTTAAATCAATGACGTCATCCTCAATACTTAACCCTTACCCTCTAATGGATCTCTGTAATGTGCACATGGATGCCAACTTTTTCCAATGTGTCAGTTTTAAAAAGGTATATATTTTGGGGGATTTTTTGTGCCTCCACGGACCGGACATTAAAGAGAGACAGGAAAGCGTATCAGAGATGAGAATGTAGCATAGGGACCCCCCACGAGGTGGGAATCGAACCTAGGTCGCTGCGTGACGTAGGCGCGTGGTTAGCGCGCTAGCAGGTTGAGCCACATCGTCGGCCAACTTTTTATGCGTAAACGCCATCGGTGGCGACATCCAGACATGAAAGGGTTCGGCAAGACCAAAGGTTACGTAACGTAGCCTCCCTGGAACCAAATGTTCCCGGAGGAGAGTGGCGGCCTGTCGGGACAGATTAACCCCGCTGGAGGAAGGGCTCTCCGGATGGTTAGGCGGACGGCTCTGCAGGTGCGACTGCGGCGCGGGAGTCTGGGTAATGAGAGAGAGGGAGGTCGAGGTGCACTTGAGCCAAACAGCCTCCTCCTTCACTCCTCATTACTCCACAACGAGAGTGGAACTGTGTGTGTGTGTGTGTGTGTGTGTGTGTGTGTGTGTGTGTGTGTGTGTGTGTGTGTGTGTGTGTGTGTGTGTGCGTCTGTCTGCGCATGTGTGTGTCTGTGTCTTTGTCTGTCTGTCTGTGCGTGTGTGAGTGTGTAGGCACGCGTGCGTGTGTGTGCGTGCCTAACTGGACAAATAAGTAGAGCTTGTTGTTTTCAAGTGCGTCAAGCAGCAGCTGTGTCTAACAGTGCCTTATAGACTCCATTTCCCATGGTGCTTTACGTCTCTGTCCAGACCTCTCCAGCTCCCCCCCCGGGCCGTACCACCAGGACGCCTACACCCCCAAACAGGAGGAGAAGTTCAAGTCTCCCCCCATCCTACCTCCACACCTGCTGCAGGTCATCCTGAACAAAGACACCGGCATCTCGGTGAGTGGACAAGAGCGAGATGTACAGATAGATAGAAGGAGAGATAACAACTTTATTAACCTCCCAGAGGGGGAATCCCTTTGTTACAACCGCCCAGCAGCAGTGGAAAACACAGGATAATGCTGCCTTCACGTGCTGTGGAAAAGACTATCCTTTCCATTTGTGAACTGGAAATGACGAGTGCGTTGTGTTCAAGTGCTTTTATTGTGGTAGTGAAATGAAACATGGCGGACCCACAGATCCTGACCTGTTTACTGTTGAAAAGGTCAAAGGTTATCTAATCTCGGCAGCTCGTGGATCAAAATATTCTACGAGCTCTCCAGTGGAAATGACGACGTGAGTGAGGGGGTGTTCATGTGCAATTTTCACGTCGGCTTTTGGTATTAACCATAATTTCCAGAGCACGTGAAGGCACCATAAGATACAACACAATAAAAATACAAATGAGAACAAAAATAGATGCTAAAGTAAGGACAACAAAGGGAAGACGACACAAGAACCACCAGACATCACAAGTGGCTTCATTAGTCCTTACAAGCTGTTTTAGTATCAATCCACTTGTGGTATCACAAGTATCATGTCTGTCACACACCTGGGAGGACACACCCACTTCTGATGTCACACATGGGTCTTTTTTAATGGAAGTCCCTTCAGTCATGTTTTTAAAGGTTTTCTCCTGTTGCCACAGTGTGACCCTGCACTGCTTCCGGAGCCAAACCATGTGATGCTCAACCACCTCTACGCCCTCTCTATCAAGGTAACTCCGTCACACACCCGCCGCAGATACAATCTTATGATTACACTTCTCACCTCATCCCAGCATCTCCTTTGGGAGAGGGAAGCCTCGGGAAGAACGTTCCTAATCCCCTGAAAGCCTTGGCGATGCATGTTCCAGGGTTATGGTGAATCTTTTTGAAATACATAATCTTAAGATATTAATATGGCTACGAAGCCTTATCCTGAAATATGCCTAATTTGCAGGCTAAACATTAGGGGTGGACGATATTGATTTTTTGAACCCGATATCGATATCGATAACTTTCTGCTCCTCAAGGTCGATACCGATATCAATAACCGATAATTATTTTTAAAATGTATATTCCTGTAGTTTTGACCTAACCAGATTTATCATGACATGAGCATTACTACTATGAACAAAACAAAGCCAAGACAACAGTTTTGACTCTTCAAATAAAGTGACCATATTTATTTAATAATAAATATACAATTTGAGTCAATCACAAAATTCACATTCAGTCAATGTCATTAACAATGTGTTTCCCTGAACAATGAGTGAACTAAAAACCAACAGGTATTGTGCTTTGTCAGCAGATAAAACATTTGACGCTAGAGAATGAGGAGTCACGTGATTTTTGGGGAGGGGAGGGGTTTGAGCCCGTCCGCCATGATGGCATCCACGGCTATCGGTTGCCAGGGGCAACGTTGTCAGAGCGGCATAGAGACAGATGAGGAAATACGCAACATAGAGACGCAGGAGACATTACGGTTATCCAACATGATAGATATTTTCGGAATGTTGAGTGAAGGGCAATTTCCACCAGAACCGTCACGGAAGCGGCACGGCAAGAAAAACGTTTGCCGAAGACATTAGAAACCATTATAGTCAACGTAGGCTATTCCACTGGATACGGCAGCGGCACGGCACCGTCCCCAAACCGGCACTGCTTTTTTTGAAAGTTGCCGGTTCGCAGCCATGTCTCAGAACACTTGTACAGCCATTCCGTTTATGATCTTTATTCATTAATTGCGCCATGGCCGAACTGACACGGATATTCTCTGATATTTTGTAAGCATAAGCACCGCGGAAACGACAAGGGAAAAGGGCTGGTCGTCAAGTGCCACCATTTCTGTGATCAAGTTAGAGATCGCTTGAGCCCTTGGGTCATCTCTGTCAAACTTCTTTAATTTTGCAAACGCCTCGTCAATAGGTACAAGCCCCGCCGGTTCCTTTGCAGCTGGCTTTGGATTCGCAGCAGCTCTAGCTGCTTGCGCGTCCTTGTAGGCTTTTAACAAACCATGGTAGCGGTGGTGATGTATCAGATGACTTATTAGGTTGGATGTGTTATAGCTTGGTACCCTTCTCCCTCCTCGTGGAACTTCTGCATTGCATTTGTTACAAATAGCAAGCGAACTGTTTTCCTCCGAAACTGAAAAAGTCCCACACTACCGACGCCATGTTTGTTTACTACCATGCTGCTTCTGAAAGTTACGTGACTACGTCACAGCCAGGCTTGAGAAAGGGAGCGCTCGATTTGTGAAAAACTCCCTCTTCCTAAACCATACGCTATCATTGTATTATCGGAGCTATCAATAATTTTATCGGGTTTATCGGGATGACGTCATAATTGCTGATATCGGCCCGATAATTATCGGGACGATAATTATCGGACATCCCTACTAAACATACAACTAGACGCACCGTCAAAAGTGTCACAAACTGACTAAATAATTGGACACAAATAGTGTTGCATTTCTTTTAAATTTGTTGTTGTGTACTTTAGGATTTGAAATCTATTTGTTTCTTCTTTAACAATGATCTTCCCACTCATTCTGTTTGTGTTCAGACCGTGTTACTTACCACAGTTAAAACATCAAAACCAACTGTTGAAAGACTAGAACAACTAGAACCAACACTTTGCACTGTCGGCGTTTAAAGGACTGCCGCTAGCTAACCCTAGGCTAACATCCAGGTGTTAAGGCCTACAGCTATCTTACACTGTGTGTATTTCTCCATCAGGACGGCGTGATGGTTCTCAGCGCGACGCACCGCTACAAGAAGAAGTATGTCACCACGTTGCTCTACAAGCCCATCTGACTAATTGGGACTCGTATCTGGGTAACCGAAGACACACACCTGTATATGTGTATACTGAATGTACAAACGCACTGCGCCACGCAGCAGAACCACCGAGATTCTGATCAGCTGAATCACAGCCCAAGGCATCCTATTTCTATATATGCAGAGTTACCTTATCAATCCACTTCTTCATGTCAGTGCGGTGTTGTAGACAGAGAGGACACTGGCCAATCACAGAGCTTCAAACCCCTGAAACAAGGGGAGCCATGGCAACGACTGCAACGTTTATGTTTATGAGATATAGTTATTTCATAGGGCAGAAAAGTGATTGTTATCCTAATTGACCAGCATAGTTCTTATCTTTCGTTTTAAGTTGCAGCTTGAGCCCTGTATCGTATGAGACCGTGTTGACATGCAGAACAGGATCTTCACGAGTCCTGGCTTGGGTTTCACCTCCTCCCCTCCTCCTCCTCCTCCTCCTGCACACGCTGCAGCCTGTGAGCGTTAATGACTCTGTATACAGCCCCTAGGGAGCACACACGCAATCCAAATCTGATCAATTTGGCTATGGATTCAAAGTCTATTTCTTTTCTTTTTTTTTCACGGAAGCGGTGGTGGGTTCGAAATCTTCCCTCTCTGATGTTGTGCCCGGTCATACTGAGATAACCCGCGCCTCGCCCAGGAAATGATTGAATTCACACAACTATAGATTGACGATTAAACAGTTGAATCACACGGTGGGATTTAATATTGTATGTCAATGAGACCTTAATTAACCTCTGGGCAGGAGGAAGTCATTAAAATGGTCCAAGCTGTTTTTTTTAGGGACAGTGTTTATGTTTACCCTCCACTCTGTGTCTGTTAATCGTTAATTCAGGTCAGTTGATGACGTTTCCGAATGCAAATGAGCTGTGTACTTATCTTATCTGTCCCCATCGCTGCCCTCCTTTTCTTTTCACCTCACTGAACATCCATTGTTTCTTAAGCTAGTAGACTTGCTGAGGTGACAAGGTCGTAGTGCAGGACTGAACTGACCTGACGTCTGTGTGTGCATATGACATGTTGTGGGACGAGGAGGTCTGCACTCGGCTGGCCCCTAATCATGATGTCATTCTCTGTACAGGCTGCGAAAAGAGAGAGTAGTTCATTCCTTTGCTGAAATGTCTTCTCATGGAGACTGACGACGATACAATGTTGTATGCTGTAGCCATAACATATTTTGAGAATGTATATGGTTGCACTGCACTGTGTTTCTATGTATACCTTTTTTTTTTTTTTTTACCAAGTTTCATTTCTGTATCATTTTCGGGGCGATAGGAGTGTGTTCATACTGGAAGAAGAAAAAGTCATAGAAAACATATAACGCCACAAAGTGAAGTGTCATGTACCAAAGCCCTTTCTCACAAACACAATCTCAGAGGGCGTCTTGGGTCCACATCGGAGGTCAAACCGTAGCCTAATAAAGTGCAAGGAACCGAAAAATGCCAGGAGACAAACGTTGATGAGGTACCCAGAGGAGTGAGGAGTGGAGACAGATGAAAACAATATCAAAACAACAATGTTAGGAAAGCAATGTCACAGCTGTCACCCTGGGATCCATCTCTGTGAGGGTGAATAAGACGCGCAGAGCCAACAGCCACGCTGATGGCTGTTGTCGTGTCCTCTCAGCACACATAGGAAGTGGTTTGCTATGCTGGTGTCGATGAGTGGTTGCGTAACCAGCTAGTCAACGCTTGACTAGCTGTCAAGCGTTCAAGCCTATCAAGTGTGTGGCACAGAAGCTACTGCAGTCCACAGACAAGTCCTGACTGAAGGAGAAATTCCATTAAATTTCTCGGTACTGGTTCACGAATGCATTTCCCTAATCACCTGGCATTTACTCAACACGATCCCATTACATATGACATGACATAACATATGAGCATCATTAACGACTTGCTGTTGTAGCTGTAGGTGTTTAACTGAACCAAGTATGAACCCTACCCTTTACCATATCTTATTTCTTGGCCTATATATTTATCCTGTGTGGTCAAGGAAGGTGCCTTTCTGAGCGGCAGTAGTCCTTGAAAGCAGTCGATAAAGGAGAGAGAGACACTTTCCCTGTGCGTTTCCTGGGTTGGTGTGCAGGGGCCAACTGATGGTCATTCACATATGATTTGATGAAAACAAATGACACAGGATGAAGGCAAACGCATCGTGTGCTGTTGAAACGAGTGCAGATTCACAGTTGACAAAAATGCATAAAAAACGAATACCGAAAATATGAAAGGGCCGCTATTCCCTGAGCCAGATGTCCTGTTGATGAGCCGTTTCACAATCGATCCTTGTGTGACATCACAACGTGGGAGTGTTCCAACCGGCTGGCTGGAAGGATCTGATTGGACTGTATCAACGCCAGCCCTAGGCGGAGGTTTAAACGTCAATCATACACCTGAGTGGACACTCCTACTTGTGATGTCACAAAACAAGTAACCAGGCTCCATGAGGGCCAATTCTGGGGCCCTGGGACCAGCATATCACAGTGTGTGACAGGCTGGAGCTGTCACAGAGAATCAAACTGTAATTTTACTGTCCGTAGTGTGTGTGTGTGTGTGTGTGTGTGTGTGTGTGTGTGTGTGTGTGTGTGTGTGTGTGTGTGTGTGTGTGTGTGTGTGCAATCAAAGTATGAATGAGTGAAGTTTAAAGATGAAGAGGGTTGTGTTGGCCAAATTACACAAGGTAGTGTTTGCACTGAAGTCTCACAGACAGTCCTGACTGAAAATAATAATACAAAAAAAAGT
The DNA here is from genome assembly GCF_964030765.1 of Micromesistius poutassou. NCBI lineage: Eukaryota > Metazoa > Chordata > Actinopteri > Gadiformes > Gadidae > Micromesistius > Micromesistius poutassou. The sequence continues at coordinate 5,646,343 of NC_140288.1, read as the reverse complement.
ATTTTAATGTCTATTACTGCTTGAGTTCTGCGTATATTTGACTGGAAGTCTGGATTAAATATACATTTATCTTTAGCTGTACCTTACCTTATCCAAGTTTTGGATGTAAAATAACTACCAGTAATAACAGAAGTTTCCTTTAATGTTATGGTATTTAATGTGTCCATTGTCAACGTTATGATGTATTTTTGGTTTGAAACTGAATATCTGATTAGGATTGATTCAAGTCTTGCTTTTAACATAAAGAAAGTTTTGTTCAATTGTTTTATTTATTTACAATGACGATTTCATGATCTTGGAGGTTGGTCCCAATGCCGTCTATCTTGACTAACTGAATCTAGATGTTTCATTAAATATTCACTAAAGAACCATTCGTTTTCTTTGCCTTGTCTCCAAATAGTTTGATTTTAACTACTTTGTTATTCATAAATTGTGTGCATTTGTGAACAATATTAACATAAAATTCAACCAAAACCTCCAACAATGGTCTTCAGACTATTCTTTATATTGTTAAATTATAAAAGATGAGTTTCTTCTTCCTTGTCGGATGACTCTATTGACTGTGGGAATTTGAAGTCCTTGGAGAATTTTATTTTGTCTTTATCTCTGTATATCGTTTTTTTTGGCATATCAAAACAAAAAGTTTGATCAAGAGAAGGTTGTACCAAGTATTATCAATCAAAATGATAACTATGAAAATACAGTCATCCCATATTAAATAGATACATCCGTAAAATTCCTCATCTATCCAAAAACACAAACACACATACTCTTATATTAGTATAACAAAAAAAAACGAATTGCTTAAAAAAGTACATCATATCAGCTTGAACCAGATCATTTGTTTTTTTGGTCATTGTCATTGTTAAGTCAGCGGTAATTTAACGATGTCACTTTGTGCATTCTAGAGGTTTTCCATTGATTTGCTGACTTCTGTCACACCCCAAGTTTTTCATCCTGTGGTACCACGGGTGGTACTGCAATACAAGGGATTTTATTGTTGTTGTAATGTTTTCCATTGATTTTTTTATTGTTCACTGTGTCTGCTGAATAAACACACTGGGTCCATAAGCAACTTTGATGAGCGTTCACTGTTTCCCACTTCTTCTTGCAGTAATTCTATTTACTGTTTTTAGATACGTGGTGGTCCACGAAAGGCCTTCATGATAATGTACTGGTACTGGCGTAGGGGAAAAGAAAGGCCGTTTCTTTATCAAACCCTTCTCACTGTTGCCCTCTCCTGGTCAGGAGCGGTATGAATGAAAAGCCTTGTCATTTACCGTTATAGCAAAAGCAGCTTTTTTCTTGTCTACCTCTACATATATTGAGAGGGCATTGTATAACTGCTTTGTTTTGAAGTCTATGTAGTATAATACATTGTCTTTCGTGTCAAAATAATCAACGATAACCAATCAGCATGCATCTGAGGAGGAGTAGAGCCATTTTCACTGCTACTGTGTAGTTTATTATAAAATACTGGGTTGGCCCAGTACTGTTAATCCAGAACATTCCCAAGGGGTGATGTGAGCAAATTCTTTTCTCTCTTTCATGAAAAAACAAAACAACCAATGAAACAAGCGCTAGTTTTTACTGGTGATGGAAGCAGTTGAAGGTGAGACTACTTGAGACAGAACAAAGGACTGTAGTTTATATTGACAATGCTGTTTATATTGAGTAGGCTCGAGCGATACCAGGCCGTGTGTGTGTGTACATGCTGTGTGTGTACATGCTGTGTGTGTACATATTGTCACACGTGACATTGTGCGCACATGTCAGACGGCATGCAAGCACACGTACATAAATCCGCCCCTTAACCTACGAAATTGAAGTTCCGTGTAAAAAAATAGATCACAGCTTTCACACATTCTCATGTTTCTCTTTGTTGTGTCACTGAAACCCTCCGGGGGAAGCGGTGCAGCCACGTGGAGCCTGCTGCTCTCACCACGTGAAGCCATGTGGAGGACAGCCGTGCCGTGCAGGCCTTTCAGTCAGTGTTCTCTGAAGGGACTGGAAGCTAGCCAAAGGGATGTTTGTCGTGTTGTAGCACGTCTGTGTTCAGGACGTCTCTCTTGTTCAGATTCCAGCGCTCATGACGTCTGTTGAATAGGAATACAGCCGAGGAGTTAAGGACACAGGTCTGTCACGTAACTCACGATGCACCTTGTTCACCTGTGAAGGAAGTGAAAGGAAATTGCTTTAAGGAATCAGAATGACTGAGGGTGTAGAACAATCAGAGGGATATTCTCATAAATGTCAATTTACTCTCAGAGTACCATTTCCTCTAAATTAAAATGTGACTTAGTTAGTGTTACAGTTTAGTGTTACACACTAAATGTGAATTTAACTTAAATGTAATGTAACCGTTCCACTCAATGGAGTTAAGATTTAGTGTACTATATCTACTCCGTCATTTGAACCTACATTTAGTATTTTAACTTAATATAAATGTAACTTACATTTACTGTATATTTACTGGAAAATTTACCAAAAAGTTAACATCGCCTACATTTCATTATAGAATTTCCATCAAATATAAACGCACTGGGCAAACCTTGTACAATCCTTTGGGGAAACTTTTGGTAACCGGGAGTGAGAACGCCTTCTAATTGCGACCTGGGCGGGGAAGTGGAATGCAGGACTAAAATGATGTATCATCGTTGTCATGGTTTCCCCAGTGATTCTAGAAGGTTCCTCCGCCCAACTGACGAATATAGCCACTAGGTGAACACAGTGTGTACTGCAGCTGGTGGAGTTGTGGTGCAATTTGCAACACGCGAATAGTTTCTGTATGAGCTGTTTAAAAATAAAGAGTCATCCGAACTTATCACAATAAGTCTAATTTATTTAAGTAATAAACATATAATAACATACTACAAACATACAACAAACATCCAATAATCCGAGGCCTCAGATGGGACTTCACCCTGCGTCTCTCTAAGAGCTCCGCAAGGAGAAGTCCGTTGCACTTCTTATACAGTGGTAGACTGGTCTCTGTCTGCCACAATCGTATTGGTTAACCATATGGTAGTAAAGGAGACATAGCAGTGCCTTCTTAGTTGGAGCCTTTGACCCTTGACCTCCCCAAGGGGCTCAGGGAAAAGGCACACATCAACAAATGGCAGTTAAAGAAACAGAATGTGAAAATATCATTTTCCCTTTACAGAGTGCCTGTGGATGATGGCTGCTTTAAGCAGCCTCACCTGGCCCAGTCTGACTGGACTCTGGGGCTGGGTGAGGCTGCATACCTGTTGCACAGTGAGTCATCAGTGTACACAATAAACCAGCTGTCTCCACACACGCTTGCAGGGAGAGATCTCCTGCGTGGCAGTATGGCGCGCCATGGTCATGTGTCATTGCCTGCAGCCTTTACAATAAACCGGATTTCCAAATCCACCACCCCCTGTCTTGTCCTTGTCTGGAGGAGCCCAGCTGAAGCCAACTAGGCAGAGTGTGGCAGCCTCCTAGGTGGTGCCTAGCAGCGTACATTAAAGTAGCCAATTGCTCATTGTTTGAACACTTAAGTACAGGCCACTTACACCTGCAGGCATAGCTACACGGTCAGTCTTTTAAATCACTGCTCCACAGAGTTTTGGAGGCCATAAAACTGAAATATTCAAAATATTAATACTCATACTCAAATATTACACATCATAGCGACGGCGACGATGCTTTTGTCCAACTTCCAGTGAATTCAGATGGAGATTGGAGTTTGAGGGTGTCTTCAACTAGGATGGACTCCAGACTCTGGACACTGGACACTGGGTATCAAACCCGGGCTCTTCCATGTGAGAGTTGAGCACACAACCTTTTATCCTGACCCCAGTTACTTCTTACTTTGGTTTGAAATATCAGCTGAAGACTACATTGAAATATCGAGTGTGTCTTCAGAATCTGGGGGAAAGTTGAAACGCGTTTGTCTTCGTACACAGATGCAGCTTGAGTCCTGTTGAGAAATACACAAATACCAGGAATAGCAGCGGCCGTCCGAGTGTGGGATTTTCCTTGTGCTTGTACACATGTTGTACACAGTTGTGTGCATTCCACTGACAGACATAGGTGTGTGTGTCAAGCTTTGTGTTTGGACTGGACGTCCTACTCCAACGCATCACACGGTCACTTCAAACCATCCAAGCGTTGTTAATTATTCACTCTTCCATCTCGGCCGCACTGCTTTGTCCCTCACACGCATATCACATGAGTGAAAGTGTGACCACATTTCCAGAATATCAACATTCCACTCCCAAGTATTGGTGCATTTGATATGAGATATATTCCCATGTGAAAGTGCTTGTTCACCCTTGTACATGGTTTGGTTTTACTCATAAACTAGTTGACCAGGCTGTGTACCAACTACAGCCTACATACCCAGATACCACGCAGTGTGCTCACATCTTTAATTCAACTGACAATGACACATTAAGGTGTGTGTGTGTGTGTGTGTGTGTGTGTGTGTGTGAGCATGTGTGTGCATGTACTTCTGCACAGTGCGTAAGTATGTGTGTGTTTGCCGCCCCCCCCCCCCCTCCCCCGTGCACATATGCTACACTCTCATTCAACATACGTTTTCTGTGGGCGTTTTTCAAGGTTTTTCAAGGTCTCCGCAGGCTATAAACGCCTGGGACGGGGTCACTGGTTATCTCTCCGGCCCCCCTCTCTCTCTCGCTCTCTCTCTCGCTCTCTTGCCAAGCATGAAACTCCCTCAGCTGTTGGTCCTGGTGGTGGCGGGCCTGTCTTACGGTGAGTCAGTTCAGGTGGCGTGGTTCTGTTATTATAATGACCTGGCTTTATTCATGTTGATGTGTTTAGGCAGGGCTGCAGGAGCTCTGGAGGTAGAGCGGGTTCGCTGGTAACCAGTAGGTTGCTAGTTCGATCCCCGGCTCCTCCTCCTAGCTGAGTGTCGAGGTGTCCCCTGAGCGAGACGCCTCACCTCCTCAAGTCTCAAGTCTTTCAGTGTAAATGTGTTGTAATAAAATACACATCAAAATAGAAAGTTACCCATCGGCATTCCACTTCAAAGTGTTGCTAGAAAATAAAGTAGTTATTTTAGTACTGCAAAGCTGCTGGGAAAGAGCAGTTCCACACCTGACTCACCAACCAGTTTGCCGGGGTTTCACCCAGAAACCACTTATTTCCCAGCCCTACATGTGTGTGATACACATCTGTAGGTGTGTGCACACAATAGGTTTGTTTATACAACCGCCAAACGCATATCGGAGGTGTGCGTGTGTGTGTGTTTAGCTGTTTGTGTGTCTCTGTGTTTATATATGTATCTTTATGCATGTCTGTGTATGTATCTGTGTGTATATGTATATGTGTTTTTAAATATATTATGTGTGTGTGTGAGTGTGTTTATGTGTATATTTCCATGTATATAATGTTTATCTGTATATCATGTATACATGTGTATGCATGTGTATATTGCTATGCGTGTATCTATCATGTATATATTTATGTGTGTGTATCTGTCATGTATATCTCTAATCTATCATGTATATCTCTGTGTGTGTATCTATCATGTATATCTCTATGTATGTGTATCTATCATGTATATCTGTGTGTGTGTGTGTATCTATCATGTATATCTTTATGTGTGTGTATCTATCATGTATATCTCTAATCGATCATGTATATCTCTGTGTGTATCTATCATGTGTATCTCTATGTGTGTGTATCTGCCATGTATATCTTTATGTGTGTGTATCTTTCATGTAAATCTCTATGTGTGTGTATCCATCATGTATATCTCTATGTGTGTGTATCTATCATGTGTATCTGTGTGTGTGTGTGTGTGTGTGTGTGTGTGTGTGTGTGTGTGTGTGTGTGTGTGTGTGTGTGTGTGCAGCCCGTGGTGCGGACCTGAGAGCTCTGAACCAGTTCTGGAGCATGATTGTGTGTGTGATGCCTGACAGCTGGCCGATGATGGACTACGCTGACTACGGCTGCCACTGCGGCCTGGGCGGGTCTGGGACCCCAGTAGATGACCTGGACAGGTCGGACACACACACACACACACACACGCACGCACGCACGCACGCACACACACACACACACACACACACACACACACACACACACACACACACACACACACACACACACAGACAGACCCACATCTGCCTGCATGCACACATGCCCACAAAATATCATCATAGATGTATTCTAACCAAACACATGTTCCTGTTAACTTGGGATGTCCATGACACTCTGAGGTGGTCCACCAGTAAGACTCCCCGCCATAACGAGGTTGCTTCAAATGGCCCAACGTCTCCTTTTAGCATGTAGCCTACCCCCTACACCCCCTACCTGCTCCCTCATGTAGCCTACCCCCTATACCCCCTACCTGCTCCCTCATGTAGCCTACCCCCTATACCCCCTACCTGCTCCCTCATGTAGCCTACCCCCTACACCCCCTACCTGCTCCCTCATGACATCTATCCAAATAAATCCCAGAGGGTCCCAGGAGATGAAAGAGTCTGTTGACAGTGGTCCAAATCAGATAGGGCTGCGAGGAGGCTGTGGTTAGGACTACGGGCTACTGTGGCATCATATGTCCTACATGATGTACGCCTCGCACCTCATAACCACAGGCTCCCTTTAACCAGCCTGGTGGTGTGTCATAACCACAGGGTCCCCTTAACCAGCCTGGTGGTGTGTCATAACCACAGGCTCTCTTTAACCAGCCTGGTGGTGTGTCATAACCACAGGGTCCCCTTAACCAGCCTGGTGGTGTGTCATAACCACAGGGTCCACTCAACCAGCCTGGTGGTGTGTCATAACCACAGGGTCTCTTTTACCAGCCTTGTGGTGTGTGTGATAGCATCTAGTGAATCAACTGCAGACAATTCCATACTCAGAATCGGTGTTTAACAACTTAATAAACATGAAGTGGTTGTAAAGATGCTCTGGATACATCACAAGATCACATCAAACTTTATTTATAGATTGCTTTTCCTGCAAAGCAGTAATCCAAAGACCTTATCGTGTGAAGGAAGTGAAAGGAAATTGGTTTAAGGAATCAGAATGACTGAGAACAATCAGAGGAATGTGATGTCCCCTAAATGTGATGTTGTGATGTTTACTCTCAGAGTACCATTTCCTCTAAATGAAAATGTGACTCAGTTAGTGTTTCAGTTTTTACACACAAAATGTGGATTTAACTTAAATGTAATGTAACCTTTCCACTCAATGGAGCTAAGATTTAGTGTACTATATCTACTCTGTCATTTGTACCTACATTCAGTCTAATATTTTAACTTAATGTAAATGTAGCTTACATTTACTGTAACATTTACTGGAAAATGTACCAAAAAAGTTAACGTCACCTACATTTCGTGTAACGTTTCTGTCAAATGTTTGTGTCAAATGCATACATTTAGTGTAACATTCCCCCCCTCCATGTCACATGTTAGGGTACTGTCGGGCTGTGTTGGTGTGTGTCACATGTTAGGGTACTGTTGGGCTGTGTTGGTGTGTAGGTGCTGCCAGGTCCATGACCAGTGCTACAGTGACTCCATGCAGCACGATGCCTGCTGGCCCGTCTTCGACAACCCGTACACCGAGCACTACTTCTACACCTGTCAAAACCATGAGGTCACCTGCACCGGTCAGTGCACACACACACACACACACACACACACACACACGTACACACGCATGCGTGCATGCACGCACGCACGCACGCATGCATGCACACACACACACACACACACACACACACACACACACACTTACACATACACACACACGCACACATGCACACACGCACACACACGCACACACTCACACATGCACACACGCACACACACGCACACACACACACACACACACACACACACACACACACACACACACACAATATGTTATTATTAGTTTGGTATTATTACATGTCTCTGTCGCTCTCTCTCGCTCTCACTCTTCCCTCTTCTTTCTGTGGTCCACAGCTAGAAACAACCAGTGTGAGAAGTTCATCTGTGAGTGTGACAGGAAGGCCGCCGAGTGTTTTGCCCGCTCCGAATGGAACCCAGAGCATGAGCACCTGCCTGGGAAACATTGTAAATAAAGGCCCCTGCTTTGAGAAGGCCGGCTACACCATGGACCCCATACGCCCTGCTGCTTGGTGCTCTGCGTCGAAGCTAGCTGTAAATAAAACACCATGTTGGAAAATACTCATCCACTACATCCAAAGTCAGTTCAGTTAAGTTTGAGTAAAGGAGCATATGTACAATTTGTAATATACCAAAAAAACGATGAATGTGTGGCCGTTATTAAAGGTTTTCTGTCACTTATCTTTTGTTTCTTTTCTCTTCTCATTTTAATTTCAGTAATTGCTAATTCAAAACATATGTGCTGCTCACTCCCATGTTTGTTCCCACAGCAACCACACACCCTCCTCCCACAGAAACTCTCTCTCTCTCTCTCTCTCTCTCTAACTCTCTCTTTCTCTCTCACGCTCTGTCTCTCTCACTCTCTGTCTCTCGCTCTCTCCCTCTCACTCTCTGTCTCTCGCTCTCTCTCTCTCTCTCTTTCTCTCTCTTACTCTTTGTCTTGCTGTCTCTCTCTATCTCTGTCTCTCTCCCTCTCACTCTGTCTCTGTCTCTCACTCTCACTCTCTGTCTCTGTCTTTCTCTCCCTCTCCCTCTCACTCTCTCTGTTGTATTTCTGTTGAGGCGATGCACATGAATACCTTCAGAAGTTCTTTTGATCTTTTTGTTGAATGATGTAAACCATATAAAGGATCCAGTTTTCTTGTAAGACAAGGGAAGCCATAAAAGGCTTCAAAGACACCGCAAACTAATTATATTATTAAATCGAGACTCCCAAAGAGACTGTTTGCACAGCCTGACCCTCATAGTGTATCGTGAGGCCTCCCCTCTCTTGTATGTAAAGAGTGTGCACGTGATGCCTCCTCCCCCTCACTTGTAAGAGTGTGCACGTGATGCCCCCCCCTCTCTGGCACATTAAGAGTCTGCACGTGATGCCTTGGTACGTTAAGAGTGTGTGCACGTGAGGCCTTGTCTCCCCTGGCACCTGAAGAGTGTGCACGTGATTGATGTGCACGTGACGCCCCTGTCCACCTGACCACATGAGCCGTGAACGCGGCTCCTCCTCCCGTTGAACGGTCAATAACGTGGAGGAGAATTCTCCCACCGCGTCAACGGTGTGCGCATGAGGCCCCCCCGACACCTCAGCACGTGCTGAAGAGTGTGAGAACCCGCTGGTTAGAAAAGCGGCGTGCAAAGGCCCTTAGTCATTAACCATTCAGGTGTGGCTCAGGCTCACGACCCCCTGACGGGCGCGCCGGTGTCGAGGTGTGAGGGCACTGGGGAAGCGGGAGATGGGGAGCCAGATATCCTGGCCTGGTGCCAGGTGGATCAGGGAATGAGAAAGAGGAACCGGCCCAAGCCACACGTCGGCTGATTCATGGCACCGAGGCGTCGGGAGGGACAACGCCCACCATTCACAGCCCCTGGGCTCCTCCCCCGCGCTGTCAATCAAACCAGAGGAGGCGCTGACGACCACACCCATGGCATGTGCCTACATGACTGGACACACTGTTCCCGCGCCGCGGCTGCTGCTGTTGTCGCCATGGCTACCAGCTGCGGTTCCTGTGTTGACATCGCCTGGGGGGCCTTTTGATCCACGACCACAACACACTGGGACAGGAAGAAAAGGTAGAACAGGCCCCTCTGGAGAGACCAGCCAGACTACAGGCCTCCTTTCTGGAGAGACCAGCCAGACTACAGGCCTCCTCTCTGGAGAGACCAGCCAGACTACAGGCCTCCTCTCTCCTCTCTGGAGAGACCAGTGAGACTACAGGCTGCCTCTCTGGAGAGACCAGCGAGACTACAGGCCTCCTCTCTGGAGAGACCAGCGAGACTACAGGCCTCCCCTCTGGAGAGACCAGCGAGACTACAGGCCTCCTCTCTCCTCTCTGGAGAGACCAGCCAGACAACAGGCCTCTCTGGAAAGACCAGCCAGACACCAGGCAGCCTCTCTGGAGAGACCAGCCAGACGACAGCGGTCTCTAGAGAGAGAGCAGCCCGCGCGTCCTGGCGTGACCCTATCCTGAACCGGCCGTCCGTGAGAGACTTCTTCAGACGGGTCATGATGCCTTTGAGGAACACAACGGTTCTTTATGACACCTGACTCCCGGCTTGTTTCGCTGCCAGGGCGAACAAAAGTGAGACGTGAACAACACGTCAATCATCCCTGAAGGAGGGAGACCCCCCCTGCCTCTGGCGGTTCCTGCCGGCGCCAATGCAACGTACTGACGTCACAGCACTTTGTTTGTTTGGCCTCGCTCTCACTCTCTCTTCTTATTGCTGGATGGTATGTTCTTGTGGTTTGTTGTGTGCTCTTTGCCGCAGGCTATTTATATATAGTCCAACGGCATTTTTATTCACCTGGGCCTGAACCATCACAAACGTGTTTTCACAAGCTACCATTGAGCAAAGTCTAACAGTTAATAATAATAATGTGGCAGGATAGTTTTGTGGACCCTTCCCCAGCTGAAAGCTTTTGGTTATGAACCCTGATTCTCCAAAATCGGTAGGCCTGCTAGAGCAAGATGCCCCCTAACCCCTATCTGCTACTCAATGACATGGATCTGAGTCCACTGTAGGTTGAGTCACCGGTGCTACAGTGATTCCCTGCAGCGCGATGACTGCTGGCCTGTCATAGACAACCAGTCAACCGAACATGGCCATGGTGCATGAAGAACAAGGATGCATTAGTCGAAAAAATAAATGCTCCAAAATTGCATGCCCTCACTGGAGAATTTCTGAGTCTCCACTTCCGGACATATCAGAGGAAGACAGCTCTCTAGAGTCACTACTTCAACACGTCTCAGGAGAAGATAGCTCTCTAGAGTCACAGCATCAACAAATCTCGGGAGAAGATAAGAATTAAGAATAAACATCAGCCACTACAATGACAGGGTCAGACATCATGTCATCAATGGCATCTTTTGGTACAGGAAGTGGATGTGGTTCTCTTATAAGACTCTTATAAGACAGTTTCAGTATAAGGGTCTTAATAACTTAATAACTATAATAATAACTCTGACTCATGGTCTCTCCAGGAGTCAGTAAGAGGGGAATCAAGGTTCACTCACCATATCCCGGCTACAGAGACAACGCTGGATTACAGCCCACTTGCTACCAACAGAGCTGTTAATCAAGGCACCTTCCACCCTCCTCCACCCACTACTTGAGGCACCTTCCACCCTCTTCCACTACTTGAGTGGGTGGAAGAGGGTGTTTAGCGTAAAAAATAAAAGAGCAATAATAAGATATTTGTTTACTTATATTTGTTTATATATGTATATTTTAATGTAGAGAACAAGAGAATAAACCACACTCGCACAACAGTGATTTAAATGAAGAACAATAAATAATTTATTATAGATATATATCGATATAAATACATGTATAAAACATTACAACAAATTTTCACATTTTGACGGTAGTTGGTCTCTGTCTTAGTAGCTACCTTACGCACAGCTCACTGTGGACTCCACCATATACATCATTGTACACAATAGGTTTCTGTCTCACCAAGCCACAAACACACTTGCAAACTCATCCTCTCTCCAGGACTTGTTCCCTTGCAGTCCTTTTCGTCTGTTTACACTTTATATGGTAAGACATTGCATTTGAATAACATCTGCTTCATTTGTAGAGTTGCAAGCTGTTTGCAACTTAAATGTACCAGATTTTGCTTCCAATCACAAATGAATCACAGACTCACATTCAAATGAATCACAATGTTTTAAGACACTGAATTAAAATTACTACGCCTACGCTGTTGTTCGTGTCTCATCATAACTTTCTCTTTCCCTTCACTTTTTCCAACTTCACTTTAGTGCCCACTCTGTTACTTGACCGTTGATGTGGCAATATGCTTCATTTAATTAACTCATGCCAACAAAGTTTGTAGCGTCGCAAATTGTTCACAATGTTTTCCCTCCATTTTGGTTCCACCTCATTTGCATTCTGTTTGCTGACACATTATGTGCTGAGAATTGAAATGACCCAAAGCCTCCGACATGTAACCAAACGTTTTTGTTTTTTACAGCGATTGGCCAGCAGGGCGGCCGGAAGAATTCCAACTGCCTGCAGCTCCGCTCCACAAGGGCCGTGCGTTGATGTTGTTCTTCAATGCAAGGGTGGGGGAGGAGGAAGGGGAGGCGGAGGAGGAGATGGGCAACAGCACTGAGCCAGGCTTGGCAGTCCACGAGTGCATCTGCTTGGAGTCCTCTCTCTCCATGCACGCTACCCTGTAGTTCTTCATTGCAAGGGTGGGGGAAGAGACGGGGGAGGAGGAGGAGGAGGTGGGCAACAGCACTGAGCCAGGCCACGAGTGCATCTGCTTGGAGTCCTCTCTCTCCATGCACGCTACCCTGTAGTTCTTCATTGCAAGGGTGGGGGAGGAGACGGGGGAGGAGGAGGAGGAGGAGGTGGGCAACAGCACTGAACCAGTCCACGAGTGCATCTGCTTGGAGTCCTCTCTCTCCATGCACGCCACCATGTAGTTCTTCATTGCAAGGGTGGGGGAGGAGACGGGGGAGGAGGAGGAGGAGGAGGTGGGCAACAGCACTGAGCCAGTCCGCGAGTGCGTCTGCTTGGAGTCCTCTCTCTCCATGCACACCACCCTGTAGTTCTTCCCCGTGTTGTTGTCCCAGTAGACCTTGACCACGCCCCCTCGTGCGACCCGCACAAAGAAGCAGAACTCCACGCCGGCGCTGGGGTCCAGCAGGGTCCGGGGCAGCGGCAGGTGGAAGGCGAACACGTCCGTCTGTGTGTTCCCGCAGTTCTGCAGCAGCAGGGTGCAGGGCACGTCCCGGTGGCTCCTCCAGGAGTCGAAGGTCAGGCGCACGTGCACGGCACGCTCCCCGCCGCCGCTGCTGCGCGCCACGCGCACCGAGCCCATCAGGCCGCGCTCGGTCACGCTGCAGCTCTCTAGCCGCACCTGGGCGTCCTTCAGGCCCGAGGAGAAGTCCGGGGTGGGCAACGTGGAGGCCAGTTTCAGCTGGTACTGCCGCAGCTTCCCCGCGGCGGTGGCGTTAACCGGCGGGGACCCTGGCGGGGACCCCGGCGCGGGCACCGTCGCCGGGACCTGTGGCCTCGCCGCCAACGGAGAGCAGGGGAGCTGGGGTTTTATGAGCTGGTGGCGGGTTCTCGACAGCGTTCCGGAGACGGTGCTCTGGGCAGGCTCGGGCACGAAGTGCTGCACCTCGGTGAGGGCGAGGCCCCGGGCGTCGGCGAACACCACCCGCTTCTTGACGGAGCCGGCGCCACGGCGACGCAGGCTGCTCCGCGGCTCCCAGGTGAGCGAGGAGTCGGGAGAAGAGGACGGGGTGGAGCTGGGGGAGGAGGAGAGGGAGGAGAAGGGAGAGCCGGAGCAGTCGGGGCGCTGCGTGTCTCTGGAGGGCTCAGGGCGCAGGGCCTTGAGGGGCCTCAGGGTGGACATGGTGAGCAGGTGGTACAGGGGCTGGCTCTGGGAGAGGCAGAGCTGCAGGGCCAGGTCCATGGGCTGCTGGGGGGGAGGAATAAATGCAGGGAGGACTCTGAGGAGAGGGAGGGAGAAGAGGGGGTGAGTGGAGGTTCAGCTTCTCTGTCTTGGTCGCGACACTAGTTACGTACACACGCCACGCTTTCATTTATTTGCATTATTTTCAGCTTGAATAGCCGTACAATGTTGTACGACTGTATTCATTTGTGCATAGTGGTTGGATTACTGTGCATGCATTTGTACATTTTTACACTGTTTACTTCACATATAATGTCCATCTGTACAGATTGTTTTACCTCTCTGTGTACAGAGGTAAATATATGCCATATGTTATCCTGTGGTATAATCTGTGTAAACTAATAAGTGAAAACATCTCACCTGCTACAGTTCATTTCGGTGCGTCTGTGCGTGCAGTCTGTAAGATCACAATGTCTGTCAGAAGAAAAACAGGATTACTATGCAATCAGGATCCCAGGTCATTTCCAGGCTTGTGTAATACTTGCGATATCACACAAACTATGTTCAGGGACAATAAGGACAATAATACCCCAGCAAATATTTTTTAAGGATCTTTTTATTAAGTTAAATGTTATTATTATTATTGTTATTATCCTCCAAAATGTTTTCTTGCTTTTCAGCCATGTCCACTCTGAAGATATATATATTCACGACACATATTAAGATGATAATATTTCAACTTACCAAATATTGAATCCCATTGTAATAGTTATAAGAAAGAATGGCTTGTGTGTACTGTCTCTGGTGTGTGCTCACACTCTCACCTGAGACTATATATGTAGGGAGAGCCCAAGACCTGCCCACAGAAGTAAAGCAAGGAGGGACAACCGATTAGCATGATTCATCAGCCACATTACGATCATGCATGTGCAATGACACCGTGTTGAAATTCTCCCTCATGTCCACTGAATTAAAACCCAACTCCTCATGTGCACGGAATCAGCACTGATTTCATTTGCCATTGTTTTTTACTTGAGGTGCAGCAGAAGTAGTTGCTAGTAGCCGTTGTGGTAGTAGTGGTAACATTGTAACTCATTCCTGGAGCAGTTGTACTTTTGTTTACTGTTTCGTCGATGCAATCCGTTTCTGTCTGCTTATCTCTGTTTTCATTTCTCCCTCTATACGTCATTCTGATTTTTTCTATCATGGTCTTGGACTCTTCCTCATGGCACAGAAGCTTCTGGATTTCCAGGTCGTCTGATCAGACCCCTTCAACACAGAGAGCACAACGGCATCAGAGCCCATACCTAGTCAGTCCTTCACCTGACGTTTTATCCAAAGCCACTCACAGTGATGTTTGTTGCATTGCATTTGTGTACTTTAATATACTGTGAAGTACCGGGCCACTTTATGATCCATACTGTTATTACCGTTTGTGTTGTCTTCCATGTTTGTTCTGTTTGTCTTTACTTTTGCATTTAACTTAGCATAGGTTTTAGTTTTCCACTGCTGCTGGGCTGTTGTAACAAAGGAATTCATTAGTAAAGTTATATAAAGTTAGTTAAGTTATCTATCTATCTATCTATGATGCGCATGTAGGGGTGAGGGCTTATTTCTCCAGGATGCCTGCAGGTAAGGCTGAGGACATCCTAACCACAGTCTATCCTGCCCTTTTAGTATTTTCAATATCACTCTCATGATGAAACTGGAGCTTGTGCACCCATACATACAAAGAGTAAAGTAAAGGTCATTCATCTCAATTTCCTAATCTTGTTCCAGTTGATTTAGACTTGACTTCATAAAGCCTAAGGCTACCAACCATTAGCTGAGAAATGCTAACCATCTCCTTCGGCCCATTGAGGGCCTAGCTATGAGAGAGAGAGAGAGAGAGAGAGAGAGAGCGAGAGAGAGAGAGAGAGTGGGAGAGAGAGAGAGAGAGAGAGAGAGAGTGGGAGCGAGAGAGAGAGAGAGGGTGGAGTGATGAGCGGGCCGTAGATCAGGCGTCACATTTTCTCTGCCGAGGTCGATCGAGGACATGTCTGCATTCCAGCTGTGGCGGTTCACCGTGTGCAGGCTGGTCCGCTGAGTGAGTGCTGATACACTGGGCGATGCCTACCTGCATTCTTTAGTGTGTGAGTCTGTCCCAACACAAAGGAAGGCGTGTGAATGTGGCTGTGTTATGTGCGTATGTGTGTGTGTGTGTGTGTGTGTGTGTGTGTGTGTGTGTGTGTGTGTGTGTGTGTGTGTGTGTGTGTGTGTGTGTGTGACTGTATGCATTGATGAGGGTGTGTGAATGTGGCTGTGTGTGAATGTGGCTGTGTGTGTGGTAGTGTGTGCAAGGGAGTGTGGGATTAAAAAAGGATATAATATACAAAACACATGTTTGGTAGTGCAGTCATGAATCCTAAACAATTTAGATGGATCAAAGTTTGGTTACATTTCACTTTGTTAGTCATTTACAGACCAGGTCTATATCATAGTGATACAGTACAGACCAGGTCTATATCATACTGATACAGTACAGACCAGGTCTATATCATACTGATACAGTACAGACCAGGTATATACTGCTACAGTACAGACCAGGTCTACATCATACTGATACAGTACAGACCAGGTCTATATCATACTGATACAGTACAGACCAGGTCTATATCATACTGACAGTACAGACCAGGTCTATATCATACTGACAGTATAGTCCAGGTCTATATCATAGTGATACAGTACAGGCCAGGTCTATATCATAGTGATACAGTACAGACCAGGTCTATATCATAGTGGTACAGTACAGACCAGGTCTATATCATACTGACAGTACAGTCCAGGTCTATATCATACTGACAGTACAGTCCAGGTGTTCTCTATGGGTGACCTCATGGAGCCATGAGACATGCTGATCCAACATGATTGCTCACTCTGTCAATCATGTCTGTCTGGCTACTTACTCGTGTCATTCTGTGTGTGTGTGTGTGTGTGTGTGTGTGTGTGTGTGTGTGTGTGAGAGAGAGAGAGAGAATGTGTTTGATTCCTAAGGCCTAGTTACAACATGCAAAATCAGTAACACACATATGGACACAAACTACACATAGGGGGAAATGTGGAGAGCATTTTGATTAATGCTGCATTCATATAGAAAAAGCTAAAAAAAAGTTGCAAAATGAATGGAATAATAATTACGTAGTCATTTGGAGGAACCAGAACCTTTCTCCTTTTTTATTAACGTCTTTGACCAGAACCCACGCATACGGGAGACATATTGCGGAGACACACAGATCCACACGCATATGCTAATTAACAAATTAGTTGCAGGTTTCCGGACAGAGGGAGGAGGTCTGTTTAGTTACACAGTGCGATGCAATGTTTGTTCTTACGGCACACGGGATAAAACCCAACTCATTAAACCCACAGTACTCTAACAAACATCAGAGAACGACTCTTCTAATTACTATTAACTTTGATGTCGGATGTAGTTAGCGAGTGTGTGACGAGCCGTTACTCCGGCAATTAAGCAGGAAGAGGAAGTCGGAGGTATGAGTTTGGAGCTACGGTCGTTGTGTACCCAATTAGTAGGCTTGTTTATTCTTTGTAGGTCTATACGTCTTGTTGACGTTGTGTCGCTGTTTTAATTGTTCATCTTCTCATTCGACAACATGGATGGCGAATGAAGTAATTAGTCTTGTGTCCAAAGGCTTTGTATGAATTGATGTGATTATACACACACATTATGGAATACATGAGTAGGCAACCTAAAAGAGCCTTTATACTTAACTTAACTACTTAAAACCATCAAGCCTGTTTAACCAATTCCATCGCTGAGTGTAAATCTCATAGTGTCTACGTTTTTCTTAGATGATGATGTAATGCTTTCCCCTCAGCTATGACGTCAGCGGGTAACCCAGTCGAATAGACGCATGACGGCATGATGTTGTTAGACTCATCACTATGGCAATGTCGCAGAATACATTGTTATAGTACAGAGCTGTCTCGTAACCTTCTGGAAATAAGTGATTCATAAGTGACTTGATTCAGTGATTCAGACGTAGGCCTACACCGATCAGCTCGGCCGCCTACGCTGTTTATAAGCTCAAGTACAGAACAGAGCTTTCAATAAACATTGAGCAGAAATTCAATAGCAAATAATAATAATAAATAACATTCCTTGGATGTCAACAATAAGCCCTCATTGAAAAACTGCTAATTTAAACACAAATCTTCTCTCTTTTTTAAGTCTTTTTTGCTGGGTTTGTTGACAATGTTTGTTTTATCAGTGGTTTATGATATAGGTGGTTTAAAGAGATGTAGGCCTACTTAGTGTCCATGTGAGGCTCATTGGTGGAGGCTACAAACTCCCTGGCCGTAATATCCTTTGTCCTGCTCTTTTTTTTCAGAATCTGTTCTCATATCATATCTGAGTTGGGCTTTGCTGAATCCCATCGTCCTAAAACTACTGGGTCACGACAGAGACCACTACGGTAGGTAGGACTAACTTATATACTCACAGACAAACCTCTAAGAGCCTTGTTTTAAGAATCAGAGCAAAGTGCAGGAAGAAAGGCAGTTTTTCAAACAAACTTGTTTTGCGCTCTCATTGAGTCACAGTTTTATTATGCAACCCCGAGAAACTTAGCATTCAGGCTCAAGGTGCAAACACCAGAACCTGACATGACTCTACTCTTACTGATGTCTGGAAGTTGTAAACATGTCTACAACTTCACAAAAGGATGCGTGAGCGGTTATTTTCAGCTGTCTGTCATCATACTTAATACAGTGTGTTTTGATGACCACTCGTATGTTTCCCAGCTCCTGGATTATTCATTAATTATCTTTGGATGAATTGTTCTCCCAGGCCTCTGTCTGCGTCCCACGGGAGCTAATCTGCCAAAGCCGGTGCGATGTGCAACCAACACGTTTAGCCGTTTAAAACTGGGACAGGGTTTGTGGTTTCTGTTTTCTGTTGCGTTGTATTGTTGCCCATCTTGGCACCTGTCCCTGGTGTAGCTTTCTCCCCTCTGGGTTTGGCCCTTTGAAAATAACAAGTGATTCGACTGGACCTAACACGCACACATTGACGCTATTATCGCTAACTGCATAAAGGCTTTTATTGGAAGAATATCCTTCATTTAAATAAGAGTCTTTTGACACAGAGGCTCGGGCCCAAGCTCTAAACTGGAAGGCTTTTTAAATACAGTTAGCAGCCAGACATCTATTCAAGGGCTCTTTTCTACGCACGGCGTGGCATTCATTTAAATATATTTGATGTATTTTGAATATGAGCTTTGGAGCTACAATGGGCTCAAAGTCAAAGCCTCTCCCAGGAAGGACACCTCCTATCTCCATCCTCTGCACCACCACCTGTTCTCCCGTGTAGCCGGTATAGGAGAGCAGATTGGGGTGAACGCCACCCGGTGCCGGTGTGACGCCGACGGTGTAAACGCATTACTGACGCAGCGGGATCCAGACATAGCACCCTGTCAGAGCCCGACGCATATTAGCACTGCTCCTGCTGCCCTGACGCGGATGGGGTTCAGCAGATGGGCGCCATCTAGTGGCGGAGAAGAGAACTTCTCTCGAATGTATGACAGTAAAGGTTTCACACGTCCAGAAATGAATGTCAAATGTCCGGACAGTGGTGTTTTATGAGCCGCTTTTCAAATGTATTTCTACGTGTGTATGAGTGCGTTCGATGCATAAGTTTGTTCATAAGATAAGTCTATTAATCATGTGAGGTAAAACATATTAACAAAAAATAAAAATTCACCAGGGCCCTTTTTGATTTATCTGGTCTCACTTTTCTACCCAGTCCTTTCTATGTCACACGGAGCAATCGTGTCTGATACAAGTCCTGTTGGGTTAACAGTGTTTTGCTGAACGTGAAGCGGATTATGCGGTCGGTTAACATGTCTATGCGGAGGTGAAGTTATGATGCACAGAGGATGGGCGCTCAACCGACGAGTCGTCGTCGTTCTTTTATTGGGACACTCTGTACCACACGCCTTTCACAGTTGGCATTCAGTACAAACCGATCCGCCGTTAAACACCAGGACATACAGGGCGTGGGAATGACACAGATCAGACGCCATCACTCAGGCAGTTGGACGGACAGAATCAGGGGCGTGTCCAAGGGGAGTGCCACTTTTTTAAACTACATATAATGTGTACATATGCATTTTTTTTTCCTAATAAATCCATTCAAATATATATGCACACAAAAGTAAACGGTGGAGTGGAATAGGTTGCACTCGGTCACACTACTGCTGTTACAAATCATTCAACGTTATGACATGTGCGTGATCCACAGTTATGCTCTTGCAATGCGAAACATGAAACACAGCAATGAAACGTGCCCAATAAACGACAGCGGCAAAGTGTAAAGAATTTGAAAGTAGGCTAAATGTAGTAATTGAAGGAGTCTAATTTCAAATACCACTTCATTTAGCTGAACTTACTTTAGGACAACTTTGCTCAATCTATTGCTATAGCAGGTCATTTACTTTCGTGCCTTTTCATGCCTTTTCAAATATAAACATCTTAAATAGGGTTGGGAGAGTTTATTTCTTTATTCAACTTTGGTGACATTCCTTTAAATTGGTCACCGACGGGACTGGAGGAGAATCGGGGAAGACCTGAATCTTATAACCAGTCCCTTCTTTTAAAAAAATAAATCAAAAACCTTTCCAGCCTTTATTCTCATCCCATGGGTTGTTCAGTATCTCACTCGACGCTTCCCAACCAGTTCTGTTGTTTGCCTGCAGTGTCGCCGATGTCCACTGGGTGGCAGAGAAGCGCCATCCAAAAAACTTCCCAAGTTTCATGTTTTGTGTCGTCGGGTCATTGAGAAATCATAAACACAGCACAAACGTCATACACTACGGGCTCTGGGACAAGAATGGCCTGGAGGAAGCAATGTATGTGTCACTGTGTGTCTTTTTGTCTGTCTCGATCAATCTGATAGAAACCCTGGGAAATACTTTATTTCCTTTCCACTAAGCCAAGCACTTTAGTGACCTTGGGCAGAATGCAGCAGATGATGTATGTTTGCAAAACACTCTTAACAACTCCATCGCTGCAGAGTGTAGCTTTACACAAAAACACCCCCCCGCCACCCGCTTCTTACTCAATACAATCAGGGGAGGATTAAAGAAATGTTCATATTTCAATCGTGCATCTTCACTGTACCTGCGTTTCTGTTTCATGTCCCTTAGCATAGTTGGGCGATGGTAATGTATTTTCTGCCAGCTAGATTCATCAACAGTTTGCCTAATTAATACACACCCGTCTCAAACCATATGTATGATTATCTTCCAGAGATGGATCAAACTCAACATAAATACAGGCACGAAAATCCCCACGCAAAGGCACCAGAGCTACCAGCTATATATGTAAAATGTATAGTTTAACATTTACACACACACACACACACACACACACAAGCACACGCACACGCGCACACACACACACATACACACACACACACAGTAATGAACGTTAAACGGATTTCCCATCAGCAATAGTTTACCTTATTATGCTACGGTCTGCCTTTTTAACAAAAGCAATCACCCTTGCTGTTTGTTTGCTGCCGACTTGCCGCGTTGCCGTGGGTTACGATCCCTGAGTCTAACGACGTAACGCGGCATTGTTGGCGGTGCGTTCACATCAAACACAATGTGGGACCTTTGCGCGACCTTGGCGTGTCACAACAAGGACACGAGTGGCGCGGTGAGGCTGTCGCGTGCACGATGCTGCGTGCGTTTCGCTGTGGTGCAAAACGATCACAAGTGAACGACGGCTTGGCTTCTTTTTCTCTCCTCTTTCCTTTTCTCTTTATCTTGCGGTTACCAGCCGACCCACTCTACCTCCTGAGCTAATGCCCCCCCCCCCCTCCCCCCCCTAATTATTTTTAATGAAATAATTGCATCCCAATCACACACGGACAAAAGAATAAAACATGATCGAATCGGATGTGAAATTGAATAACCCAAAATATGAGGAGTCCCAGAATTGCTTCTGAAAAAAAAAAAAATCATTATTATTTACCTAATGAAGTTTATTACAGGGCTGTCAGACAGACGAGTGCTGTGAAGGCCCTCTCGCACCCCACTGTGCCAAACTCTGAGTATTTCCTCGGTCTTCTAATATCAGGCGCTGGTCGCTCTTTGATGTTCACGGCGGCTCTCTCCACGCCTCCCCTACCCCCTGACCCCCGGAGTCTATACTCGTACGGCGGGAGCGCGGCTGGGGAAATAGTCTTCAAGTGGTTTTGGTAGAACTTTGTCCACGGCTGCTCGTCTAACCCGTTGTGGTTATATTTCCGACGGAGTAAACAAGTTTGTCGCTGGGGCTGAGAGATGCGACGTCGTTCTCGCCTCGAGCCGACGGCGCCGGCTCGAGGCGATGTATGAATGTGTATGTATGAAGTATGTATGAAGTTATTCTAGGTGAGAACGACGTCGCGTCTCTCAGCCCAGCGACAAACTTGTTCACGCGACAGAAACACAGGATCAAACGTCCTTCTGATGCCGTTGGATCCCTCCCGCTATTCTTTATCTGCCGTTGTCCTATGATCACCTCTCTCGCTTTTCTATCTCTCGCTCTTGCTCTCTCTTGCTCTCTCTCTCCCTCTCTCTTATTTAATCTCTGGGTCTTTCTCTGTCTCTCTTCTTTTTTCTCAGGGTCTATCTCTCGCTCTCTCTCTCTCTTATTTAATCTCTGGGACTGTCAATCTCTCTCTCTTATTTCTTCTCTGGATCTCTCTCTCTCTGACTCCCTCTTCTCTCATTTAATATTTCTCTTTCCCCCCTCGTTTCATATATTGGTGTCTCTTGTCTCCACTCTCTCTCGCTGTCTCTCTCTCTCTTCTTTTATCTCTGGGTCTCTCTCCGTCTCTCTTATAGCATATCTTGCTCTCTCTCTCCTCTCTCTCGCCCGTGGCCGGTCACATTCATCCCGACTGGATGAATTAGCATACTGCGTTCGGTCTATTCTTGAATCTTGTAGCCTTTCTCTGTTGTATGAAGTTATTCTTAAGTCTTTCATTAATGCTTCCAGCCATTCAGTCATTTCTTCCTCTGCTACTTTCGTTGTAAAGTGCTTTGGAACAGCTTTTGAACGGTGCTTTTCAAATCCAGTTCTTATTGATGTGATGATAGACCTGACGTGTGTGTGTGTGTGTGTGTGTGTGTGTGTGTGTGTGTGTGTGTGTGTGTGTCTGTGCTTATGTGTGTGTGTGTGGGGGGGGTGTTTAAGGGCAGGTTAAACAGAGCAGGAACTACCATATGGGGTGCAAGTGGAGTCACTTCGGTGCATATTTGTTCACATATATAACTTATAATCATATAATATTCATTGGGTTCATATAGCGCATTTCAAGGCAGTTGAAGCAGTTAACTGTGGGTCTGTGTGTGTGTGTGTGTGTGTGTGTGTGTGTGTGTGTGTGGGTATATTCAGAGAATAAATTGCGCTGTCCATATGTTTTTATTGGATGGTAAGTCGCTTTAAACGGAAGTGTCTGCTGGAAGATTTAATTATGCGCTGTATGTACGTTTTCTTTTAGCTCGTTATGGGAGCAAATTGCAAATAAATGTGAAGTGTCTACGTATGTGATGCACACATGCATAATTAAACACAAACACACACACACACGCATGCACGCACACACACACACACACACACACACACACACACACACACACACACACCCCCATACACACACACACTATGCTCATTTTGGTAATATATTTTCCAGTGATTTCAATTATAAGTGCATCTTGTATGAGTGTCAAGGCACGGTCGCGTCTCCAGCTGTTTGCTGGTTCGTCTTCACCACACACACCCACACACACACACACACACACACACACACACACCGTACATCGACGGCACTGACATTCACTTACCGTGTTCTGCCTAGGAGTCACGTGTGTCTGTGTGTTAATGACGGCACGGCGTCGCAGATTAAAACGGTTCTGTGGCTGCTTGGTGCAAGTTCTATCTTTCTATCTATGTTTCTTTCTTTCTGTTTATTTTGTGTGTGCGTGTGTGTGTGTGTGTGTGTCTGTCTGCCTGCCTTTCTTCTTATTTCTATCTTTCTAACTTTAATAATCTTTCTTTCAATTATTCCCTTCGTTTTAGAAGCGGTTCCCTCGTCAGAGCGCATGAAAGGACCGGCTAATACCGTGCTCTTACCTCCCGTTAGAAGAAGGATAATTATATTCTTCAATAGGTATGGAAATATGAACTAAAGTTAGTATTTCACAATAAAAGTTCGGAGACGTTTGTAGAGTTAAAGAACAGCGACGGCGTAGAAAGCCCATGTCAGCCTTCTCCTGTTCTGTGTTCTCCTCCTCGTCTCCCTCCCGTCGTCTCACCCAATGCACGGCGGACGCAGAAAAGACCTGCCAGCATTTCAGTTCTCCATGAATATTTGATTGTTAAAGAATTGCCCCGAGGGAATGGACTGCGACCAAGGTTAGGTTTTGATTTGCGATTAAACTATCAAGAAATCAATTTCATCTGCTTTGAATAATTTAAGGTTTAATGGAATGAGAAATGGAGAGAGGGGCGTCGCTCAGAGACAGTTTGAAACAGGGGAGGAGGGATTTGTGTGTGTGTGTGTGTGTGTGTGCGTGTGCGTGTGTTTGCATGTGCCTGCAGACACACGTGTGTGTTTGCGTGATTGCCTGCATTCAAATGTGCGTGAATGATAGAGGGGGAGCCCGGAGGCATGTGTGTGTCAGCAGAAATGCGTTGAGGTATGTGCGCCTGCGTCTGTGTGTGTGTAAACATGCCACTCATGAGTGAGTCCTACTACTGTGTTGCATTGTGGGTAGGGAGCCGGTGAAGTCCCAGCGGCACCCGGCATATTAATAAGTTGTCTCAATCCGCGGGTCGTTGACAACAGCCCGTCAATCAAACATTGGGGAGCTGCTGGTAGATGAAGCTGTGCATGGCCATCTCTCCTCTTCACACAACCGACGCCATCTTTTAACTGGTCGGTGTTTCGAATAATCTTTATACGAATCACACTGTTGATATACTGTGGATAGAGAGCGAGAGAGAGAGAGAGAGAGAGAGGATGGAAATGGACAGATAGAAAGAGGAAAGAGTGAATGATGGATAAGAAAAGGTCATACTTTATTGATCCAAGACCGAGGCAATTTCTGCGCCACAGCAGCAAAGTACGAGGCCGCAGTAGGACGCGTTAACGACTGAAAGCAGAAACACAAAAGGTATATAGAAGACATGTCTAGGAACACAATACTGGAGAGGAAGGTGTGCGGCAGCAGTGGCTCCACGGTGTGATTAAACGCCGGGGCTGGAGGCCAGACTCAGTTCATCCCCTGGTCCGCTGTCCTATTGAGCAGAGGTGGGGCTCTGCAGCCCTAAGGCCGCGCACCGCATCGGGTTATGGACTACCTCTCTCTCCCAGCCGCCCCCCCCACTCCCCCCCCCCCCAGACAGCTTGAACGCTGAAGGAGGGCTGTGTCTTATATTCCCGTAAGGGAAGATCGGTCACAGACCTCGGTCACTCGGCGAAACCATGATGGTTCGTCGGCACGGGAACCTACTAGAAACGTCAGGGGTAAAACAGACAAGTACATGATTATGCGTTGTAAATGCTGCTCCCCGAGAGGGGATCTCCAAGACATCGAAAGATAATGTGTTGAGATTCTTGAAGGTCTTCCCTCCCAAAGCACCGATATGTACAGCAGGTGGCTCAGGTTTATCACGAGCTGTTGTAACACCCGTCCATTTGTGACGTTCCAAGCGCACGAGGGACAGATGAGCTCTCCGGTGGACCGTACCATCTGCATGGACACCCCCGAACGTTCACTTGTGATGTCACAGGTGGATTGATTTCTTAATCAATCCAATCTTAACCAATCACATCACACCTGGTGGTAGAGTATAGGATTCCTCAAAGGGAGGGATTTGGACACCTTTTTATGTTCTTGTTAATATTATTTCAGAATTGATGTGGGTGAAATTCTCTTTGAGTTCAAAAATCGCTCTCTTAAAATCAATTTCAAACCCGACGAATACAAATATTACAAAATACAGTAATATTTTGTGTAACTCCGTGTGTGTGTGTGTGTGTGTGTGTGTGTGAGAGTGTGTGTGTGTGAGAGTGTGTGTGTGTGTGTGAGAGTGTGTGTGTGTGTGTGTGTGTGTGTGTGTGTGTGTGTGTGTGTGTGTGTGTGTGTGTATGACAGTTATGTGTGTGCGTGTCAGTAATCTTCACCGGTGCTTTAAAACAATGAGCGGTACCCCTCCCCCCCCCCCCCCCGCCCCCTCCTCTCCCCCGGAGCTACGGCGCCACGGCAACAATAAGCGTGCGAGTCGTCAGTTTCGCGCCCGCAGCGGACCAACCCACGACTCCACCGCATCTCATCTAAAGGAGCGAGCGCTCTCAGTGTCACTCTGGAGTCCTGCTCAGCTCCTCACCTGTTGGCTCCAGTCAACAGGTTTGCCGCTGATTGCGTGGGAGGTGAAAGTGGTGGTTGAAACGCGTGACACGAGTGACACTTTGTCTTGTGGGGGGGAGGGGGGTGTGTGTTGACGAGGAAGCGAGGGCGACGGGTGGGGGGGGTGGGGGTTGGGTATTGACACACGTTCAAACGGAGACTGATTGGTTGAATAATTACTCTGCACATGACTCTATTACGGGGCACCCTGGGGTGCCCACGCCGTCCCCCCCCCCCCCCCCCCCCCCGGTGATGATGGGCGGGTAAGGTTTCCACCGGAGGCCTTCGTGCCGGCTGATGACGGATGGCGAGCCCCCTCCCCCCTCCCCTCCCCTCCCCCTCCCCCCCGCCAAAACAACACACCACACCCACACCGTATCTGAGCTCTCTGGCTTCCCTCTGATCGAGGTCTCGCCGCGGCGCTGGATTCAATTTGGGAAAGTTTCCAATCGCGTTAGGGAGTCGGTGAGTCGCCCTGGAGACGCCCTGAGTGACTGGGTGAGGAACGGCGCGGCGGCGGCGCCACAGCTGTTGCGCCATTAAAGGACCCCCAAGAGGGGGGGGGGGGGGGGGGGGAGAGAGAGAGAGAGAGAGAGAGAGAGAGAGAGACCCTCACAACCTCCTGCTCTTAGCCTTTCCCACTCGACGACGGAGCTTTCCTCGTCGCTAGGGGTCAGGCTCACGAGTGACGGCAGATGGATTTGCGCCACCGGCCCGCCACATAACAAACGCCCTCTGTCTTCTCTCTTTTCTTTATGCTGTTTTGTTCTCAGGTTTATTGGATTTGGGGGTACACACCCGGGCCTAGGGCGCGTACGTCGTGACGTCACGTCACGCTTAATCAGGCGTTGAGTTAAACGAGACGCTGCCATCAGTCGTCGGGTAGAAAAGAGGCGAGTAAGATACCTCAGGGCGTCGGGCGCGGAGAAAGGCAGAAAAACTGTCAACCAAAGAAGGATCATGAAGACTCTGTTTCCCCCTGTGGTTGGTGTTTCTCCTCCGCCTTTAGCTGACAGGCGGGGCTCACAGGCAGCCAGCGGTTACCTCGAAGGAGCGTAAATAAAGGCAGGAACAAGGATACAGGCGAGGCTCGTAATGCAGGCTATGAAACGCAATAAGAGACATACTCATTTTGTCTCTCTTTTCCTCCGTCTTTCCTGTTGCCCTCAGGGGGTTCCTGTGTGTGTTCTGTGTGAGGAGGGAGACGCGGGCGTGAGTGTGCGTTAAGTTTCCAACTCTAATTGAATCCTTTGTTCCTCCGGATCGGGGCCCCCGGGGGTCGGTTAACGATTCGTACGGAGAGGGCGGGAATGTGCCGTCAATTAAATATATCTTCATGGCACATGTCTCAACATAGATTTTGTTTGTGATGTGTTTTTTTAATCTTGTGAGCACACACACGCATACACACATACACACACAGATAGACATACTCATACACACACATACACACATACATATACGCATACACATGTATACACACATATGGATACACATACACATACGCATGCACACACGCATACACATACGCATACACATACACACACACACACACATACACACACACACACACACATACACACACACACACACACACACACACACACACACACACACCTGCGGAGGTTTGTTGTTTTCTGGGCTACTTATCTTGATTTCGTATAAAAGGAGATTAGAA
Source organism: Micromesistius poutassou (assembly GCF_964030765.1). Classification (NCBI taxonomy): domain Eukaryota; kingdom Metazoa; phylum Chordata; class Actinopteri; order Gadiformes; family Gadidae; genus Micromesistius; species Micromesistius poutassou. The sequence goes on along the minus strand of NC_140288.1, from coordinate 5,618,731 downwards.
TGTAACAGATAATTTTAAGAATTATATCTCGACGTGACCTTAAGGTCCCTGGTCTAGCTCAAGACATGAAAAATAAATATTTTATATAAAAGGTTACTCATAATACGTGTCAACGTACAATCCATTTCATTATCTATCTATTACATTTTTTTTATTTTGTTTCCCAAAGCCATACTTTTTACAACATGCATTTTAATGATATACTAGTCCCATATATTTAATAACATAGCAAAATAGTATTTTGTTGTCAAAAATTGCTCTGCTTTCAAAATGCCATATTTGAACATGGATATATTAATTTCCATATCCATATCAAACATCTGTTTGTCTATTTACATTCCCCGTCTTTACATCTCCTCTGGTGCACATTAACTCCCGGAAGCGTGTTTGTTTAAGTTGCCACGGAGACAAACTCCGTCAGACAGCGAAAATGCCGTCTTTCTCTTGTCAACAGTGATGATGTGTTCTCCCTCGCGCTGTCATCGCCCCCGACAACAATATCACACTTTTAGCCAAGCATCCGCCTCCTCCTTTGCTCTGAACCCCCCCTGGTTTGGTTTGGGGGCTTCTGTGAGTTTTTGGTCAGCGTGGTTGGATGTGTGTATTTTAAGGCAGGGGCCTTTGGTGATGCTTCTGTCCCGTGGGCGATCACGTTCCACACAGCAGAGGGAGAGATCCATTTAGATCAGAGACAGGCCTGAGACCCAGACACACTCCAACTCCAAGGGTAGCCCTCTCTCTCTCTCTCTCTCTCTCTCTCTCTCTCTCTCTCTCTCTCTCTCTCTCTCTCTCTCTCTCTCTCTCTCTCTCTCCCACTCTCTCTCTCTCACTCCCACTCTCTCTCCCTCTCCCACTCTCTCTCTCTCTCTCTCGCTCTCTCTCTCCCACTCTCTCTCCCTTTCCCACTCTCGCTCCCACTCTCTCTTTCTCTCGCTCTCTTTCTCGCTCTCTCACTCACTCCAACTCTCACTCCCACTCTCTCCCTCTCTCGCGCTCCCTCTCTCACTCCCACTCTCTCTCCAGCTCCCTCTTTCGCTCCCACTCTCTCTCGCTCTCCCACTCTTGCTCCCGCTGTCTCTCTCTCCCTCTCTCTCCCTCGCTCTCGCTCTCGCTCCCAATCTCTCTCCCGTTCTCTCTCTCGCACCCACTCTCTCTCCTTCTCCCACTCTCGCTCCCATTCTCTCTCTCACTCCCACTCTCTCTCTCTCTCTCTCTCTCTCTCTCTCTCTCTCTCTCTCTCTCTCTCACCCGCTCTTCCTTCCACCCAGAGCCGTGTCCCCCTGGGAGTGTCCTGAAAAGAGCGTGGGAGGGGGGGCGCCTGCTGGCTCATGAGCCAAAGCCATCTGTTACATTTTATTTTGGCAAAACAAAGTTGTAGAAGGTTTGAAGGTTCCTGCAGCTACGCTCCAATCAGACCTCAACGGCTCCTAATGAACCACTCAGTACAGGACCTGGATGGGGATTAGACAATGTGTGTGTGTGTGTGTGTGTGTATGTGTGTGTGTGTGTGTGTGTGTGTGTGTGTGTGTGTGTGTGTGGAAGCAGATGCCAGTTGGAAAATATGGTCACGTCCAAAAGGGTTGTGATCCACTGATCTAGTGTGTCGGGGCGTTCTGGCTGTGTGTGTTGTGTGTTGTGTATCACCGGCTGTG
>NC_140288.1:5572596-5616879 GCF_964030765.1 Micromesistius poutassou | reverse complement strand
CACACACACACACACACACACACACACAAACACACACACAGCCACACACACGCGCACTCACACACACATGAACACACACACACGCACGCAGGCAAGCACGCACGCACGCACACTCAACCCCAGTAGTGGTTGACTTGTACTTACTTACTTACTCACAGTCAGAGGGATCTGAAAGAGAGAGGTTGAAGTAGGTAAAGAAATGGAGGGCTATGGGAGAGCATCACGTCTTTGACAAAGAGAGTGAGGTCGTGAGAGAGACGTATAGATGTAGAGAGAGACATGAAGAGATTCAGTGAGAGAGACGTATATACTGTACATATCTGTGTGAGACATACTGTATATGTGTAGAGTAAGTGATGGAGAGGTGATCATGTGTAAGTTCTGGTTTTTACGGACGTATAAGCTATGTATTATGTACGAGGTCTGTGTGTCGACATGACAGAAAGCAAGGCATTTCAAAGTGCTTCACATGAAACATTGAAAGCATTTAAGACAAAACGTAAAAGACGCTCTATAAGAATATTTAAACGCAATTATAAATAGTTAGAACGAAAGTCTCAAATTGAATTTTATAAAGTGTGTCAACCAGATAAAAGTCTTTCGCCTTGATCTCAAAGAACTGAGGGTTGCAGCGGACCTTCAGTTTTCTGGGAATGTGATCCAGATATGTGGTGCATTAGATCTACTGCATGGCAGCCCCACTGGGACTCAAACCTATGATATCAACACACTCACTCATATCTGCATTAGCTGTCCCGTCAAGAAACAACTTTTTGTTTGTACACATGACAAGCTGTGTGTATGCAGATGCTTGATAGAAAAATCTGTCAAATGAGTCTTTGCTGGCATGGGAACTTTATTAGAAAATATTGAAAGGACCCTAGAAAGTTATTTTAGGGGGAGGATGTGTTTATGTCGTCTCTGACAGTTGGTTTGTATCAGCAAGAGGAAGATGGGAAGAGAGAGAGAGAGAGAGAGAGAGAGAGAGAGAGAGAGAGAGAGAGGGGGGGGGGGGAGAGGGGATGAGAGAGAATATTGAGAGAGAAATACAGAGAGTGGAGAAGAGAGAGAGCGAGAGAGAGAATGAGGAGAAAGAGAGAGAGAGAGAGAGCATAAAGAGTGAAAAACAACAAAGAGACACAGATCAAAGAGAGAGATTAGAGAGACAGAATAAAATGAGAGAGAGGGAAGGACAGAGAGAGGATAAGTATAGATGGAGAGGGAGAGGACAGAGAGAGAGGAGAGAGGAAGAGAGTTGAACCTCACATGTGCTGTTGATGAGGCTGAGGGGCGGGGGGGGGGGCTGGGGGGTCGATCACGGGTTACTCACCACAGGGGGCGCCGTCAGAGGGGATCCCATTTCAACTCTGACCTCTGGGATGTGGAGAGAGAGAGAGAGAGAGAGAGAGAGAGAGAAAGAGAGGGGAAGGGCGAGAGTTCAAACTGACAGGGTCAGGATATCCACGATACGTTCAACTCTGATACCAGAGCTGCAGCTCCGGGGAAAGAGAGCGCCGTCACATGACCTAAGCGATTGCCCTGGGGGTGGCGCTCTGACACCTGCCAATAGCTGCCTGTGATTGGCTGCTTCTCCCGCCCTGCCATTATTGCCTCCCCCTCACCCCTCGTCCAATCACAGCACAGCATCAGGAAGTTACAACGGATGATAAAGAAGAGGAGATCAGGGAGGAAATAAGAGAGGGAGGAAGGGGAGACGGAAGAGGGAAGGAAAGGAGGAGAGAAGGGAAGGAGGAAGGAAAGGAGAATGGAAGGGATGGAGTAAAAAGGAAGGAAAGGAGAAGAGAAGGAAGGGAGGAGAGGAGAATGGGAGGGAACGGGTGAGTGAGGAGGGGTCGATGGGAGGCTGGCGGCCGGGGTCGAGGGCGTCAGGGTCAGGCTGTGTCACGTGACCAGAGCTACGGGCGCGTGTCAGAGGTGAGACGGACACTGCGGCCCGGGTCTGACCCCGGGACCGGTTCCTCACGTCCCTCCTGACCCCCCCGCTCTTCGTACTCTCCGCCCCCCCCCCCCTCGCATCGATTCCCAGAGCGGCTCGTCGTAGAAGGGGGGTAGAAGGGGTTCCTCGCGTTGCGCTCGAAACGCTGTAACATATCGGGTCACGCTATGAATAAATCATGAAGCTATAGTGAATAAATAAATAGTGAATAATTAATGAAAAAACTGAATGAATACAGATTTTTTTTTTCGATTTTTTTAACGGTGAGTAAAATGCAGAATCGACCTCCATTCTGCTCAGAACAGGAACGGGGAGCAGAGACACGGAGGGAGACCTTTAACTGAACAAATGGATGAATATTAAACGAACATGATAATAACGTATTAATCCACTTAACCTTTTCGCCGCGTGCGTCGGGGGGCTCCTTGTTGCGTCCGGCCCGCCCCGCCCCCGGAGGCGACCCGATGGTTTCCATGGTGATCTGTCATGCAGGAAACGGCTCCATTAGCCCGTGAACGACGCGTCGCTCCGGATAGCGACTTATCTCTCCGTAAGACGGATGTGCCCGTCAGCCAATTACAGCGCGGCGATCTATAGCGCACCTGCGGCTAGGCTAATTCAGCTCGCGAGCGCAGGGGCGGCTTTGAGCAGTATCCACTTGAGGGGCAATAATTAGCTTTGGCCGAGCTGTCGATTACACACGTCTCAATCTATAGTGTCGTTAGTGGACTCACTCAGCTGTTTGTGTTTACAAAAGTTTGATGTGTCTGAAGGCGTGGCTCATATTCAGGGAGCGTGGCATACAGTTGAGTTTGTATCTGTTGTGTTTAGAAGGGTTTGTTGTGATGCACTGTAGCCTGTGATTCACCTGACTCTACCTCTCCCACCACTGTGATTCACCTGACTCTACCTCTCTCACCACTGTGATTCACCTGACTCTACCTCTCCCACCACTGTGATTCACCTGACTCTACCTCTCCCACCACTGTGATTCACCTGACTCTACCTCTCTCACCACTGTGATTCACCTGACTCTACCTCTCTCACCACTGTGATTCACCTGACTCTACCTCTCTCACCGCTGTGATTCACCTGACTCTACCTCTCTCACCGCTGTGATTCACCTGACTCTACCTCTCTGCTGTCACCACTGTGATTCACCTGACTCTACCTCTCTCACCACTGTGATTCACCTGACTCTACCTCTCTCACCACTGTGATTCACCTGACTCTACCTCTCTCACCACTGTGATTCACCTGACTCTACCTCTCTCACCACTGTGATTCACCTGACTCTACCGCTCTGCTGTCACCACCAGGGTTGCCAACTTTTGGTTTTTGGTTGGAGTGAGACTCTGCAAAGTCTTATAATGCTTACGGCGTCCGGGGATTTGCCGATGCCAAATCATCGGCAGTAAATTAACGGGAGATTTTTTTTTTTTTTCGTGACATTTGTTGCATGTGCGTGAGATCGTGAGATTGATGCTGAAAGCGTGAGTGTCACACCAGATGCGTGAGAGTTTGCAACCCTGCACCACTGCTCTGCTCATTAGCTACTGAAGGGCTCTTATTAGAGACCGGCTGAGAGAATTTAAAGCAGGGAGGAAGGGAGGAAAGGCGGGAAGGGAGGGAGGAAAGAAGGGAAGGAGGAAAGGAACGAGGCAGGTGTGGAAGGAAGGAAGGAGGAGGAAAGTGGAAGGAAGTGGGAGGAAGGTAGTGAAGAAAAGGAGTGAAGAATGTGTGAACTAAAGGAAAACAGGAAGAAAGGGAAGGATGAAGGAGGTAAGTAAGGAAGAAAGGAAAGAGATAGTAAAGCATGAAGTGATGATGGAAGGAAGAGACTGACGATGGAAGTAAAGGATGGAGAGGTGGAAAACAGGAAGGAGGGAAGGATGGAAGGAATCTAACACCAGGGAGGGGGGTGGGAAGAAGGCAGGGAGGGGGGAGAGTGAGGGCGGGAGGGTCAGCGGGGGTCAAGAGGAAGCAGCGGCGGGGGTTCGGAAGATGTTAGAAATAAAAAACGCAGTGCGGGGGAGACGGCAGGGGTGAGGACAGAGGAGACGAGGAACGGAGGAGACGAGGAGAGGAGAGGGCCCACAGCGGCCGGAGTGAGGGAGAACGAGAGACAATAGAGAGCGAGACGAGGAGGAGGAGGAGGAGGAGGAGGAGGAGGAGGAGGTGTCACGGGAGAGAGAGGGAGAGAAAGGGAGGCGGAGAGAAGAGGGAGAGAGGGAGGGCGACAAAGCCAGAGAGAAAGAATAAAGGAGAATTTGTGGCAAAATAATGAAAGAACGTTAGAGAGGGAGCATGGTGCGAGGCGATGAGACGGGGAGAAAATAAACACGGAGGAGAATTGGGGATGGATTGGAAAATAAAGAAAGAGAGGGCTGGGAAATCAAAGTGTGAGAGAGAGAGCATGGAGGCGGTGAGCGGAGCGAGGGAACGGCAAACATAGAAAGTAATAACAAAGGAAGTGGCGACGAGTGGAGGGGTGGAGGGGACGGAGATGAAAGGATGAACGAGGATGAATAGCGGTCTGATCCGACGCGCAGACGGACGCATTGTGGCGATGGATGTGTGGACGTGCGGGGGCCGCGGGGCCCAGCTGCTGGCGCTAATAAAATGTGTCTACAAGACTCATTCGATACAAGATGGAGGGTCCTGCTTTAAACACATCCGACCCGCTTTTCCGCCCCGCCGCGTATATAGCCGCCGCCGCCACCGCCACCGCCACCGCCACCGCTGCCGCCACCGCCGCCGCCACTCTGTCCTCCCGGCTCTGTCGGCTTTTTTGATTCTCATTCGCCTCTGCTCCCGAAACAAATGTTTTTCTAGTGCTCTGCGCCCACCTGTAGATCAGCGAGGAGTCACAACTCGTATACGATGTGTCTCCTGTTGGTTTGTTTTGGTTTACTGGAAACAAGACAGTTGGCCAAACAACCATGATCCCTAACTTTGTCTCCGCTTGTCTTTCTGTCTCTCCCTCTGTGTCTCTCGCTTTCTCTCTTCCTCGCTCTCTCTTCCTCTCTCTGTGTCTCTCTCTTTCTCTCTCTCTCATATCCCCATATCGAGGCCGGTATGTGAGTTTTTAATGCACACACACACACACACACACACAAATACACACACTTTTTTGTGTGCATTGTTACACAAAAAACACATGCACACACTCTCTCCTTCCCTCCTCTGACTCTCTCTCTCTCTCTCTCTCTCTCACTCTGGCTCCATGAGCATATTTCGTCTGCCTGTCTATCGTATATCATTTAGCCCCATGTAAAACATCCCTTGTTAGTCTGTGTCTGTGTGTGTGTGTGTGTGTGTGTTCGTGTGTGTCACTGTGTGTGTGGCCTTGCAAGGCCTCAAAGAAAGTCGGCCTCTCCTCTGCAAGAATAATTGATTTAACAAATTGCCGTCTGTGTTTCATTCCCAGGAAGAGATGCGGAGCGGCGCCCGCAGAGACGCCGGGCGGCCAGAGATTAATTAGGAGACAAAGTTCCATCTTTATGGAAATTAAACTCTTCCAACTCGGATGGCAGCCTCACACGGCGTCGCCGCCGCCGCTACAGCACCGCAGTATGGATCCTATAGCGGTGGGCTCCTGCACCCCGAGCACCCATGCAGCACCCATTAGGGATGCCAGCTCAAAGCGCTCACTCCCCCCCCCCCCCCCCCCCCCCAGTGTGTTCCAGGGCTGCGTGCTTCGGAACGCCGTGAACCCTGGGAAAACAGCTGCAGCCCGGCGAGAGCGATGGCGTAGCTGTGCAGTGAGGAGGGGGAGACGTGGTGTTGGTATCTCACTCAGCCAGCCCTGGAAGACCCTCCAGGCATCTCTCTCTCTCTCTATCTGTCTCTGTCTCTCTCTCTCACTCATGCTCTGTCTTGGGCTCTCTCTCTCTCTCTCTCTCTCTCTCTCTCTCTCTCTCTCTCTCTCTCTCTCTCCCTCTCTCTCTGTCTCTCACGCTCTGTCTCTCTCTCTCACTGTCTCTCTCTCTCTCTCTCTCTCTCTCTCTCTCTCTCTCTTCCCCTCTCCCTCTCTGAAGGAGTTGGTATGAGGACATCCTGAAGAAAGTAACAATTTATTTACTAGATTACTAGACGTTTATTAAGCTAAATAACTGATGGTTTTAAAGCTAGCTATAGGTTTTGAAAACACTCTATGGGTGTTTAATATAGTTGATGGTTTTAAAGCTAGCCATTAATGTTTTTCGGCTACCAGAAGGGTACTATATTTTGACTGTGTGGGGATGAAAATTAAGAGTGAGATGAAGATGGAAATGGAGATGATTAGGTGATGATGATGAAGTTGATGATAATGATGATGATGATAACAACGACAAAGAAAATGATGACGAAGACGACGGAGGCAATAGTGTAGATGAGTGAATATACAAATATTGACATCAGAGGCCGGCAGGGAGAGCTAAAACCAACATGGTGGAGGAGGAATCGGGGGTTTGACAGATTGATCTGTTGGGGGTCTGATGCCATGCTCCGACAGCCCCAGTCAGTCACACGGCGCCGGCTCAGGGTGGATGATAGGTGGGGAGGGGGGGCAGACCAGGATCGATAACACACTGGAGCAGATTGAGGTCTTTTCTCTACAAACAAACCATCAAGCTTTATTGAACAGTGACACCATATATAGAAACATTCTGTGATAAATGGTAGACACAAACACACACACAGGCTACACACGCACACCGACAGACACACACACACACACACGCGCGCACATTGTAGATGTTGTTGGGGCGGCATGTGGCTCAGGAGGTAGAGTGGGTTCACTGGTAACCAGAAGGTTGCTGGTTCGATCCCCGGCTCCTCCTAGCTGTGAGTGTGGAGGTGTCCCTGAGCGAGACTATGGCGAGTGGATAGTGCCAGGATTACCAGGAGAAGGATAACATTGTGTGAAATGCACGTGTGGAGAAGATACGTACGCCGCCGCCGTGGGGAGAGGATACGCACGCCGTCGCCATAATATATATATATATATTTATTTATTTATTTTTGGTCATGGTCCAGACAATGTTGTGGTTAAGGTAATTGACTGTCACGCGAGAGACTGGGGTTCGACTCCCAGTCTATATATATATATATTTATTTTTTATTTATTTTTTATTTATTTTTTTTCTGGTATGTCCAAATACTTGTTGATGAATAAGTTGATGACATTTTATAAAAAACGTTAGTTTTTATGTGTCAAAAAGACCAAAACTGTTTTAAAAACAGATCTCAAAAATGTTTTGATGATTGTATGGGCATGATGTCACTTCATAGGGCAGGCCTATGACATTTTCTGTTTTCTATCTAGGCTATATTATTCACTTTCTTTTTCAAAAGTTTTATAGTTAATATATAAATCAATGTAACAATGTAAATGATCACAATGGAATTTCTTTGATGAAACAGAAAACATTTGTGAATTAACAACCGCATTTATCTGTGTTTCAAAGTAAATTTTAAGCATCCATCATTCAACAGAATCTGTGCTTTGACAGCAGATAATTAACCATACAAATGTTGAATTTGAGAAGTCAAGAAAGAAGAAAAACATTATTGGGCGGATATAAGACTTGATTGTAGAGTCACTAGTTGTAAGCCAACATGTATTATTTTGGCAGATGGCCAAACAAAAGCTTTGATTGTAGTCATCCAATAAGGGTCTGGCAAAGCATAAAAACATGGCACTGGAACATTCTTTATTTTCAAGAAGATGCAAAACATTAGCAAGAAGATGCAAAAAAAAGTGTGGGCTTACATTAAGCATACCCAAAACAGGGGGACTGGATGATTCCTGAAATCATGGAATCACTAAATGATTCATTTAGGTGGTGTGAAGAGGCAACTTCAGAATTAGTGCACACGTGTTTGCTTCCGGGAAGACAGTGCCAGTGTGCAAAAAGTTTAAACGTGGCACTGGAACATTCTTTATTTCAAGAAGATGCAAAACATTAGCAAGAAGATGCAAAAAATCAAACCATTATACATTGCTGTTCCAAGTGATATAAATGTGCTGGTTGTATAAAACACTAGTAAATCCTAAACTAAGTCATAAAATCACACTGAAGCTCTTTGTGGCCACATACCTAGTTCAGGCGTTCTCACGGCGACGTAGGTTAGCAGGCGTCTTTGTGGCGACTAACTTGTTCAGATGTCCGTGAGTAGACGTACATTTTGTCGGAATTTCCGTATGTACGTCGCCGTGACACCGCCGCCGGTGGACGGAACTTCCATGCAGTTGCCGTGGCGTCGCTGCTGGTCTCTCGTCTGCACTCCCAATCAGTCCCATACAAAACTCCCCACGTTCTGACGTCGGCGTAGGGTTCGACTGCTCCTTCGCCTCTTCCTGGTTATCCTTAGGTTTGGCGCTATCCACTCGCCATACGAGACGCCTCACCCTGACTGCTCCTGACCCGCTGGCTGTCGCCCTGCGTGGTCGACTCCGCCGTCAGTGTGTGAATGTGTGAGTGAATGGGTGAATTTGAGGCAATATTGTAAAGCGCTTTGAGTGGCCACTGGTTAGAAAAGTGCTCTATAAATATAAATGCCATCCATTTACCATTTACAATGACGCCACTGTCTTCAGTTACATTTGAATAATGTTTGTAGCTTTGATTATGTTCTGAATTTGTAACAAAACTATGCTTTTTAAATTAATAATCTTTCTAACCTCCACTGTGATACTGAATTCACAGAGAAAGCACTTTTTAATTATGTAAGCTTTGCACTGTGCAAAGACCAGACAGATGTATGCTTTACATACATTACGCTTTAATCCACTTATGTGATTGGCCTCTGAAGAGTTCTCTCTCTATCTCTCGCTCTCTTTCTCGTTCTCATCGTTCTCATCTAATCTCTATTACTCTTAACATCTATTGTTCTCTCCCTCTCTCTGTATCACTCCCATTCTCTCCCTCCCTGACTTTCATCTCTATAACTCTGCCATCGCATGTTCCCCTGGTCCCACAAGAGAGCATTCTGTGATGTTCATCTTCAGACGTCGTGTTTCCAGGCCTAACCCCTTGAAGTGTGAGTGGAAGGTTGTGGGGGCCGTCCCAAAGACCTTCCAGTGGACCAGGGTGTCTGTCACCATGACAACAGGGAGGGAGGGTTCCCAGGGGACGTGGTGGGAGAGGAGGGAGACAATAGAGATTGCCTGGTTATATCAATTGAGAAGCAAACCAGACCACGGCCACTCGACCCCTCAGGGTGAGTGTCCAATATACACAGAGACCCTGGCTGCTTTCCCAAACGATTTCCTACCTTGAGATTGTTCACTTTCTCCCCTCAAGGAGGTGAGCAGTAGCAGTTGGTGGTTCGAGTAAGAGAACCGGAGCAGTGAGCATCCACTGTTGATTATCTAGGCCAATCACAGACCTTAGACTAGCTTTGGGCACATGCCAATGATACGTTGTAAACTCTCCAAAGCACTGCCTGTGTGCGAGACATTGATGTTCCCTCGGTCTGAAGAGGCTTAGGCTGCTTCAGGGTTGCTTCCGTAGATCACTACATCAACGAGGCCTTCTGGAGATTTAGGATGCGAGGATGAGTGGAACTACTACTTGTTACGCAACCCTTATACGATGATCCGTTGGAATACTTATTTTGTTTAGAACTTTTATTGTTCAGAACAACAAAATCATGTCCTGATTTTGCAATAAACAAAAGTTATTCTGACTCACCCTGGGATAATAAACGGCACCAAATAAAATGCAATCAAGGCAGAAAAACACGTTGACTTACATTGAAAATGTCTGATGCTGGTTCACTCTGAATCAAGAATCCTCACCTAAACCTCTGTATTTCTGTCCTCATAGCAAAGCACCGTTTATGATTTAGACCTCCACCCACAAAGACCGAGAATAACAGCTTCCAACGGTTTGTAGTCTGATAAGCCGGCCTCTGGCCCAGAGCAATCACACCTCATATCTCGGGACAACAAACATTTCACTAAATTGCCCGAACTCTTAATAACAGTTGATCAAAAAGGTAACACTTTGTCACAGTAGAATCCTAGCGACTTTAGTCTACACAAATACAGGCAGCCCATATCAGATAGTTGTCATGTAACTTATGATTAATTATAACATTGCCATGTTCGATCGATCAAAGGCATGTATTAATCAATCTGGTAACTTTCTATTTATTCTTGTTGTGATTTAGTATTCAGTATGTATGGTAAGGTGCTCTATGATAATGTGTGTCATGATGGTAGTGCAAATAGGAAAGGCAGTGCAAGGATAAAGTCAAGAGACCAGCATTAAATATGGACAATATTTCGAGAATTATGTAGACATAGTAATATAAAAACTATAGCAGTGCAAGGATAGAATTTGAATAATAATAATAATAATAATAATAAATATAGTTGCCAGCAACAATAACGGGGTCCTACGGTATAACAGCCACCAGCCTAGCCACCAGCCTAGCCACCAGCCTAGCCACCAGCCTAGCCACCAGCCTAGCCACCAGCCTAGCCACCACATATACCATGTGCTCTAGTACTGGCCTCTTGTCAAGCCAGCACCTTCCCCCTCTACCACAAAATGAGACTCCCCTTATATAAGCCAATAAGTCCCAGGTGGACTGATTGGGCCATACCAATAATAAGGGGAACTTCCCTGGCCAAGGCGGGGTTAACCTTCTGCCCCCTAGTGCTCCGGAAGTCCAAATACCACATTAAATATGATGTGAGGGGAGAGACAGTGAGAAGGGATTTTCACATTCTCACATGACCGTATGACCGACAGTATGACAGTATGACCAACAGTATGACAGTATGACTGTATGACCGACAGTATGACAGACAGTATGACTGTATGACAGACATTATGATTGTATAACTGACAGTATGACCGTATGACTGTATGAATGACAGTATGACCGTATGACTGTATGAACGAAAGTATGACAGTATGACCGTATGACTGTATGAACGACAATATGACAGTATGACAGTATGACCATAGACTGCCAAGGGCAGGTTGGAGTATATTTTGAGAAATATAAGTCTTTCCTATGTGGAGGTATGGTGAGCTTGGTTGGTATGTTAATATGCATTGGTATGCCTTAAAAACTGGTTTTCCGGCAGTTAACATATCAAAACAATCATGTTACTAAAGCCTACGGTGTCAAAATCCACTGTCAAACGGATGTTTGCGAAATAACGTGTGTACCCCTTTAAGGCCCATCCTGCATTGTATTGAGGCCATGGTTCAGAAGGGAGAACTTCAAACTAATGTTTTTTGATTGTTTTTTCAGATATAGTCTTCAAATTTGGCATGGGTATACTATGGAATCTCCTCTTAATAGCCACATTCAACAGCTGGGCCTAGGTGTTTTGGATGCAATGTTGGAGCTGTTTAAACGTGTTGTAGAGCTGTATACATGTGCATGTATTTCACTTTAAAATGCATATCTCTGCCATCTTTTGCCTTATTGCTATTATTTAATCAGCCTATAGTCCCACAGTGACCTGGTACATGTCTGCCAAGTTTGGAGCTTTTCCCCCTTTCACCACAAAAGCAGTTAATGTGTGAGTGTTTGGTCAAGTTGTGGTCACTGCACTATATCCCAATGGTCTGACCATATGGGTTGCAATGTGAAAGTTGTTCATCATGAGAAATGGTGCATGTATACCAAGTTTCATACAAATTGCACCTTCCTAGTGGTAATGGCAGCCTGTTGAATTCCTGAACTTCAAGGCCTTATTATAGCGCCACCTATGTGTTATTCTGGACCATCTTTTGATTCCTTTACTAACTTTACGAGTTCTATAAGCCTGCCAATTTTTATAACTTTTGGAGCCAAAAAGTCAGGATAAAAATAATAATAATAATAATAATAATAATAATAATACTAACGAATACAATAGGTTTCCTACGGATTCCGTAGGACCCCTAATAACAATAAATCTGGGCATTATAATGAATAGTGTTAACAGTTGGAGAGACATCAATCAACAGTCAATATTAGAGTTTGAAGTAATGGGGTTAAAGGCTTAAGTTAGGCCTCAGTGCAGGCTGGGGGAAGGAGGGAGGCGCTGCGCATAAGGGATCATTTAGCCAGTAAACAGTGAACAGTGGTGGAGAGGCTGGAGAGGGAGACCGACTATGCTGAGAAGTTGATATCTTTTCCTTTAATTGACAGATTGTACAGTTGTATGGCCCTGAGGACAAATGACTTCCTCAGTCTCAGTCAGTTCTGCACAGCAGTGCGCGTAGTTTCCAGCTGATCAAGCTCTTCTGCTTAATGATGGTGTTGTGGAGTGGATGACAGTCGTTGTCCATGACGCTCAGCAGTTTGCTCAGTGTCCTTTTGTATGATGGTGATGTGATGCGCTCCAGTTCAGCGCCCACCACAGAGCCAGGTTTCCTTACCAGCCTGAGTTTTCACCATTGCACAAAGTCCTCCTCCAGGCTCCTGTACTCCCCCCCTCCACCCCCACTCCTGCCCATCCCTGATACACCCCACAATCGCAGTATCGTCCGAAAACTTGTGCATGTGGCATGACTCTGTGTTGAAGCAGAAGTCAGACGTGTCCAGGTTGAACAGGACAGGGGAGAGCGTAGTTCCCTGTGGTGCTCGGGTGCTGCTGACCACAGTGTCGGAGAGGCAGTCCTTCAGTCTGACAAACTGTGGCCGCTCTGCCAGATGTGTTTTTGTAACTTTAAAATAATAGTGTCCGCCTGATAAATACATGCTCAATAGTTCTTGATGCTTGATGCCAGTTTCTTGACACCTAGTTTGTACGGATCAGATTTGGTTTCTTTAGTTCTGGTGTATGAACGGAGCTGTTGCTAACTGACGAAATACTAGGGATGACAAGTGCATGTGAAAACTCTTTAAGAAGTCGGGCAAGGGAGGATGTCAACCAGGCATGTGCTGGATTTGATACGAGCAAAGGTTGAGGATGAAAAAGCCGTCTGAAATAACCTTGGAGGTTTCCAGCAGATATAATCCACTCAGGGAGTCTTAGTTCGGCTGCTGGTTTGATAACCGGCGATCAAAGAGAAAAAGGGCTGTTCTTGCTTCTTTAACCGCCTTCAGACATCTCTTCTATAGCTTAACCTCCTCGACTGAGGTAATGGTTTGGATGCAGAAAATGAAACCGTTGGGAATAGGGAAACCTTCTGATTCAGGGAAAGCTAGAACCAAACATAAATCAACACCGGAGACGCTATTATTCTGAAGAACGTATTTTTAAAGCATCAAACCATCTGCTTTATACCTTATGCAAAACCAAAAGGACACTTTATGACTGTAAAATTGTTCAACTTGAAGGGAAACAGCCAGACTGAGCAAGTAATTCTAATTTAGCGATGGCGCTTTGAATAATGCTGTATCATTAAAGTCGCAATCTCTGTCGCATTATTACAATCGCAATGTGAGAATGGTTCATTTCTCTTAGCTCGGGTTTCTCATCTGGGTTCCTCTCAGTAGTCATCTGTGAAAGTGTGTTCCCTCCAACCTTCTGGAGGGCTGATAGGCACACACACACACACACACACACACACACACACACACACACACACACTGCTGCTGCTGACGGCAGGCCCTCCTCCCCCCTCCCACCACCGCGGAGTCATCTGTGCTTGATTATTGACACAAACAGCAGACCATGTCACCTTATAAATTGCATTAATACAGGAATGGATTGTGAACTACTGTCCCCTGGGCAAAGAAGCATAAAGACCCCCCCCCCTCCTCCAATTTGTGCAAAAGTGGGTGTAAATGGGGGAGTGGGGTGGGTCTGGGGGTCCTCCCCCAGAAAATTTTGAATTTGGTAGATGTGATTTCCTGTATTCTGGTGCATCTTGGGGATGGCCAGCTGGAGATGGGAAATACCTTCATTCGTTCAGATTCATAGCCTATAACCTGACTTGCAGGGCCTGCACAAGCAAACTAATATAGCACTGGGTTTAGCTGCCCCCAAACCAGTCTGCTTTAAGTCTGCTTTAAAGGCCTAGCCTGTATTTTGATCCATATTTGATTAGATACATTCAGGGTTCCACACAGACATTGTGGCATAAGCTGAATTTCATGATTTAGAGGGCTTTTAGATATATCACATCACGTATCGTGTGATATTTACCTGAGGGGCCCCATTCAGATATCAACCCATAACCCATTCTGTATGATTAAGGAAGCCCTATTAAGACATAGCACATTCTGTATTTGATCTGGGGCCCCACTGAGAGGGTCATCCACCCCTGTATTAATATAGTTGTTATTTACCCCAAACCAGGGGCTTTTTAACCTCAGAGGGTACTGAAATCACAAATCTATTTTAAACTCTCATATTTGAAGTTAAACCTAAATGTGTGTTTTTTTTTTTTTGGGGGGGGGGGGGCGGGGTGGGGGCCCTGGTAGCCAGGGGGCCCCAAGCAGCCACTTAGTTTGCTTATGCCTCGGGCCGGCCCTGGCTGACGGTGTGTGTGTATGTAAAAGAGAGAAAGCATTGTGTGTGTGCGTGTGTGTGTGTTTGAGAAGGCATTTTTGTGTGTTTGTTTAAGTATGTTTATTCTCTTGAGTGTGTATATTTGTGTGTATGTGTTTGTACAGCACCTTACGGAGGACTATATCCACCTTAAGGGGGGTGGGGCCAGTCTCTCTCTATGACTCTCTCTCTATGACTCTCTCTCTCTCTCTTACTCTCTCTAGTGACTTGATGCTCATGTCTCCAGGTTGTGAGGGTGTGTGTGTGTGTTTGCTTGTGTCTGGGATTGTGTGTGTGTGTCCCTGTGTGTGTGTGTGTATGTATGTGAGAGAAGCTGCATGTGACAGTCTGGGTGACTGGGCTGATGTGTGTATGGGTTGTGTCTATCTATGTGAGTGTGGATATGTGTGTGTGCGTGTATGGGTCTGTGAGCGTGTGTATTTCACTGTCAGCAACATTTCCGCCCACTCCCTGTGTGTACACACAATATCACAGCCGCTCTATATTTTGAGGAGGAAGCGACCAGGTATATCCAGGAGGCTCAACCCTTTAATATTTGATGTATCTACCCTGATGTGTCCTCGGCCCGAAGCCACTTTAGACTTAGTCTCTGGCTTACTACGCGTTGAGGACATCAGTACAGCAATGTCAAGAGATTTAGGAAGTAAGCGCGGGTGGATTTGCTACAGAAGGACAATTGGAACGCGGCCAATCCAATATCAAATGATTCAATTGTTACCAATGGACATGAATACAGCAGTTTCTCGAATAATCATTTTTTAAAATTATCTAATCATGTTTATTTGAATTGATTAGTATTTGTTTTATTTATCTATATTTATTTAATAGAAAATAATAAGCAAACAGACTGAAAATGCAATAATGACACAAAGTGTAACACTCCTACCCCTCTATTCGATATTTTCATGTCAACAAATGATTGTTAAATCATTACTTTGGTGGAACGAGGTAACCCAATGACAATTGAGCCTATATGGCACTTGCATTTGCAGTATAATGAATGTTCAATATTGGGCATTTGTTGTCTGTTGCTAATGCAACAGACTAGTTCTTCAACTCACTTGTGTGAAGCAGCTTACTGTTATTTTCTGGGGTCTGGCCTGCTAATGCTGCCAGTTAACCAACTGTCCCAAAACACACATGTAGTAATCGCTTTTTGCCATAGATGTCGCCAAAGAGAAAAAAAAATCTTCAAACTTTCCACTTTCAATTAAATTATTTAAAATAATGACATTTATTTCATTAAAATGTAAATGTACTTAGATTTTATCCCTAAGAATGTATTATGCTCAACCATTTGAAATTGAGAGTTATTTTCACCCATTATACATCCGACTTTGTCTCACAAGCACCGCAGAGTTCAGGACCATGGATAGCAACTCTTCAGGAAGCATGCCCCTATTTGGGTGCGAGCGCTGATTAATCAGCGACAGCTGAAGCCAAACCGGGAAGGGAAGCAGCTGCAATCAATCAGCGATTACCCCGTCGACCATCTCTGGAGGAACAGCAGCACACTGTTTATTATGTCGCTCTGAAGCTCCTCCAAGCATTTTTAGCTCTTATTTTTGAGTGTTCATTTTTGTTGGTAACGGGTGTGTATGTGTACAACGCGGTGACACTTGTGTTATTAAATCAATATTGGTTTACTCAGATTTATGATCCCTTTCAAAGGTTTCGGTTTTTTCGGGTTTGAGTTCACGTTATTGTTAATGTGATGTTTGCACAAAACTGAAATATATTCAACACATACCAACAAGCTTTTGGCTACAAAACAGAACCGCGGGGAGAGCGTGTGAGGTGGGGAACAGGAGAGGCCCCCATAGCAGGACCCTGGGGGCCCATAGCAGGACCGTGGGGGCCTAGCAGGACCCTGGGGGCCCATAGCAGGACCGTGGGGGCCTAGCAGGACCCTGGGGGCCCGTAGCAGGACCCTGGGGGCCCCGAGGAGCCGAGGCAGCAGAACCCGGGCTCGGAGCCGGTACTCTGCTCTGTCGTAGTCCTCGGCTCTCTCCTTCTCCGTGATGAATAAATTAGTTTAGTTTTGTGTCCAACAGCGTCCAATGTCCTGGGTTGCCACAGCATGTCGTATCGTTACCGTGTACTCTCTATTTATACTGCTACATTTAAATTCATTTCATTTTTGTGTGACTAAGGAATAGTTTAGCTTAGAGAAGTTAAACAAATGAATACAAATTCTGTTATTCAACATAAATACAAAAAAAACTTTTACATATTATTAATATGTCCTTATCTTTTTAAGTACTTCTTCAGTGACACCCAAAGTGTGTGTGTGCGTGTGGGTGTGGGTCTTGTAAGTACAACCAAATTCATAATCGAGGGCAAAACCTCACTCAGAGCTGTCGAATAATTGTACTCTGTGTTTAAGCAGCCCCATGTACCACCGATGCCCACTCTGTACCGAGTGTACTACATTCACACTCTGAGTAACACCCCCCCCGTTGACCCACTTTCAGCTGTTTCCGTCCATCAACGTATTCTCCTTTCTGTTCCCAGGCAATCAACAAGCCCCTCTCTCCGCCGCTGTGACTGAACCCACCATCACTGTGCTGCTTGTTTCCCAGATAGGTCTGCAACCTCTGAGGCTGTTCTTCGCTGCCGGGGTCACAAAGCCATCACTGGAAATAAAATGTCAGCCGAGCAGAGAAAACAAAGGTTGGAGGTTGGTTTGTGGTCGGTACTCGGTGGTTCACGGATCGGTCTTCTTTCAGGCTTTTCTGAGTGAAATTGAAAAAGAAAAAAACAGTGTCCAGATTGTTGATTTGTGTGGGAGACGGACGGTGGACCTGGAGGCGGAAACAACACATCGAAAATAGGAGAAAAATGGAAGGTTTTCTCTTTTAACTTTTTTGACAAATAATGAAGCATCTGTAGAGACGGGCGAGAGACATCAGAGTCCCTGTGGTGGAGCGACACGACCGCACACAGGAGGGGCCGCATAAATACTGCATCAAAAACAAATGAATACGTGATGAAATGGCCTGTCTCTATATATATGTTTGTGTGTGTGTATGTGTGTGTGTGTGTGTGTGCCTGCGTGAGTGTGCTTGTTTATGTTTGACAGAGTTTTAAGTTTGTGTGTGTGTGTGTGTGTGTGTGTGTGTGTATGGAAACCCCTCCAACCCCTTCTATCAACCATAATTTCAAAATCAAAATTGACTTGTTTCATTTAGTCTGGTTGTTGTTTGTGGATTCCAACGTGCAGAGGGAACAAACACAGACTGATTCGGGTTCCTTTTGGGCCGTGCTCCGTGACGCTTCGTGATTTCTCAAGATGACAATAACCGTATAACCTGGCGTGCCAGGAATATTCATTAATGTTACACATGGGATTACACACGGCTTTCATATATTCAGAGCAGAACCTTATTTGCCATGAGCCAACGTTGTTGTGTATCATAGAACGTTGTGGTCTGTTATAGCAGCGGTCCCCAACCGCCGGTCCGGGGCTGGTCCCCGGTCCGGTCCGGGAACCCGTTAGAACCGGGCCTTGAAATATTTCCAGAAAAAGCTAAAAAACTTCTCACTACTTGTGTTTATTTAAGTCTCAGGTGACTTTTCTTGGGTTTCTCTATTTTATATTTTTGCATCGTTGAAGGGAGCCTGAGATTCAAGCATTTCATTGCTGTTGCTTTAATTGTTGTGAATATGACAAATAAACCATCTTGAAAAACAGGGTTAGGGTTAGGATTAGGGGGGTTAATGATGGGGTTAATTATGCATTTTAAAATGAAGGCATTAAAATTGACTACTGGTCCTCCAAATTTTTTTAGGAATATGCCGGTCCTTGGAACAAAAACGGTTGGGAACCCCTTTGTTATAGTATGCTGTAGTTTGGTATATCGTAGTATAGTATGTTGGAAGTTGAACGTTGTGAGTACGAGTCGTATATTCTACAGTTACATTATAGTGTAGTAGTTCATATTCAGTAATGTATATTTATATAGGGGCATATATAGGGCTATATAGCTCATTTATAGGTTCACATGAACAAGCTTACAGAGCATGTCTGAAATTATATATGAGCATGCATATACATAGATAAATGTAGAATATGTATATTTATCAATGGATGTCAAGATATATTCATATTTTATCTCATGGCATGGCCTCCATGGCATAGTCACTAATGAAAGTTCTGCTGTTCATGACTATGAGCAAGAGAGAGAGAGCAAGAGAATTCCATCTATTCATTTTGTCTCTTGCTCGCTCATTATTCGTCCACCCTAAGAAATGAAATAAGTCTGTCAGGTGTGATTCAAGGGAGGCATCGCTCACACACACACACACACACACACACACACACACACACACACACACACACACACACACCAGATGTTGTGATCGTATCTGCTGCTTCACTTGGGTGTCATTTTCAGCTCGTCAATATTAAAGATTAATTAGCGCTTTTTTATTTATTTAATTAAAGTATGGATTCGGTCAATATCACACCATGATGAGTCTGAGATGCACTGTGTGTATATAAACATGTTGATGACACTTTCAGCAGCAGAATGGGAACAGGAAAGTGTAGTGACGCGGTAGTCGGACTCCCCGCCAAACAAGTTTGATTCCTCAACGACCGCAGTCCAACCTATTAGACATCCTTGAGTGAGACGGCCCTGAGCCGTACACCTGCTCCGTCCACGCTACAACATGGATCCTAATTCAGTTCACTGTAGTCACGCTAAAAGCGTCCACTAAAGTCCTCAACAGCTGTGAATAGTGGGCTACACAAATCTCACTGCCTGAAATGCCCTCCGACTGACATCCAGGGTTGGGACTCCACCATGTGACAGAGTGTAGAAAGATCAGGACCCACTCTCAAACACAGGGGTTCAACTCCCCTCCTACCACGGTCAGGACCCCTGGGGGACGAGGAGAGGGCTGGGGGGGGGGGGGGGGGGGGGGCGTTACAAGGGACTGGAGTCCTACCTGCTGTAGGGTGCAGACACATGTCCGACACTGTCCGAGGGCAACCGCTGCTGTAATTTCCCCCAGGAAACGGCGGCTATTGTTAGCCGTTCTGAATAAATATCTTTGCCGCACACCGCGTCCTCCGACCTAGCGCGGGGCAACCCCCAGACGCCAGCTGTTCCTCGGGTCGTTCCTGCCTCCGTCCTCACCCTGATTACACAAACACCCGGAGCTGACGCACACGTCTCTGCAGCCCCCCACGGGCGTACGCGGGCATGTGACCCGTACGTACGCCAGGCCGACACTAATGCCCTTTCAGAGGCCCACCGCGGCGGTGTTAGCGCTGACACGAACCGGATGCCCGCTGATGAGGCTTGGGAGCTAGCTCATGGAAGCTAGGGTCAGGGTTAGAGCCAGCAGAGAGGTCTGGGCTGGCCCTCTGCTATGCAGCCCCTGGCTCGCCCTTGGAAGGGTAGTCTCGTGGTGTTAAGGGGGAAAGGTGGGCACGTTTTTATTCCTTACTGACTGAGCCTTACTGACTTGGCTGAGCAAGGGGCAACACGATGGCTTCGGGGGTTGACAGTGGTGTGTTTTTGTGAAGTTGCAACGATATTGGATTTTCAACAGATTTTCACACTCCGAATTAGCGGTGCGGTCTGACGCAGGGAACTAAAGACCTGATGGCAGCCTTAATACTTATTCATGAAGTCCAAATTCATTCTATTAAGGAAATCGTACAGCCTCTCTGTTCACAGAGTGTGAACAGGGTGTTCACAGAGTGTGAACAGAGAGGAGGGGAGGGGCAGACAGAGAGAGAGAGAGAGAGAGAGAGAGAGAGAGAGAGAGAGAGAGAGAGAGAGAGAGAGAGAGAGAGAGAGAGAGAGAGAGAGAGAGAGAGAGAGAGAGAGAGAGAGAGAGAGAGAGAGAGAGAGAGAGAGAGAGAGCAAATCAATGTGTATGGTAACCTCCATCGGTGGTTGGGTGATGGGGTCATTCTCTCAGAAGGATAAAAAAAATAAACCGACCCAAGTGGTGGGATTGAGCTGGTATACGGCTGGTTCTGGCCCCGGGGCCCCATGCTCCCCGTGTTTGGTTTAATCCGAAGGAGTAACGGTGCTGGCTTTCATCTCCAACGTCTGCACTCTCCCTGTAGGCATACTAGTGCAAGATGACCTCTGACCCCTATCTGCTCCTGAATGACCTGTATCTGAGTTCACTGTTGGATTGGATTAAGGCTTCTGCTAAACGACAAATGGTAAATAGTAGTAAATGGAGGCCAGACAGACAACAGGCCCAACCAACAGCCTCCGGACTTCGACTTTAGTAAACATTTGAATGTAATATATTTGTGTTGCTACTGTAGTAAATTGCATCTTGCTTTGAATGAGCAATCATTAATGTTAACTTTAGCGTGGTTGAATCCTCCGAGCATAAACAAACTAAACTTGTAACTTGAACCATAATTAAAAAACAAAAACACAAGCAATGAATCATAATTACGTCACAAAGTAAAGTTTAATTTGCATTTTCTGCTTTAGCTTATATATATAACTGATATAACGTCGTCTGAACCTCTCAAATTCGTCATTAATACCATCTGCTGTTTATGGAATTAGGAATAAAGGCGGAAACGGCATAAATAATAGAGAGGTCTGTGGTGCGGCGGAGGCCATGAGCTAAATATCCTCAAGTGGGCGCATAAACGTTACCGGGCTCTCTGACGCTGCGGGATGATTGACAGTTTGAGAGCGACTCTCTCAGAGCACTCAAGGAACACTTCGTGGCTGTGCTATTATTCAGCCTCTCTGTCACATGGCAGCGATCAGCACTGGAAATACCATGCTCCGACGTTTTACACTAAACTGGGAGCAGTCGGCTCAGTCTTCACCGGGGAAAATGGGGGCAATCTGTTCAGTTTTATTTCTACATGTGAAACGTATTAGGAGGAGCTCATTGCACCCAGATTGAGCTTTAAAGGGCTCCCATTCTTTTCTCCTAGTGTGATGTTGATTAGCAATTTAAAAAACGATTTCAAAAATCGATTTGTGGCTTCACAAGTGAAAGTGTCCCCCCCCCCCCCCATCTGTTGGTACAGTCCACTGGGCGGACTGGTTGGTTGATCCGTCCCACTTGTAATGTCGCGAATGGGTACATTTTGTGAACGACCAACATCACTGGCGCGGGAGAATAGGGCTTAAAGAGAGCGGGAACGGACGTCCTCGCTTTGGTGAAAAGTAAAAGGAAATAGGATATTAGTCTGGGATTAAACGTTGTGGTGGGCGAATGTCGTATCGATCCGAGCAGATTCGATTTGCGATAGCGACAGTCATCAGATGACTCCCCCTGCAGGGTTATCAATGCGTTTTGTGACTGGAGCAAGATCGGCTGCGTTGTCACAGACAAAAGTCAACCTCAGTTTTAATGTCGTCTTTAGACATTATTTATTTCAGTGTTAAAATTGATCCGATATGCCTGGCTGTCCCCTGTGGGAGGGGAGGGGGGGTTATCGTCAGAGATTAGACGCCACGTTACAATACGCCTGGATCCTCTGCTCTCCACCCTGTCAGGAGCGTTTGATATCGTTGTGTACCCGGGAGTGTGATAGGGATGGGGTTCCCTCTGGTACCAGGCGAGGATAAGACAAGGAGACGTTGTGAGAGGCTCCTGTTCTGGGGAAATACTGTTGAGCTAATGTTAGCATACAGCCTGGGAAAAACTGAAGCACACATGCAGCCTCATGTACACATGCAGGCCTCACACACACAAGCACATGTCACACACAGATGCACAAAGACACACAGATAGAGACACACACACACACACACACACACGTACACATCACATGTACACAAACACGCATGCACACATGTGCACATGCACATGCAAGCCACTTGCACCTACTCTACACATGCACCCTCATATACACATGCATGCTTCAAACACATGCATACACGTTCTCACACACAGATGCACACAGACACACACGTGCACACACACACACACATCACATGTACACAAACACGCATGCACACACGCACATGCACGCCACTTGCATCTACTCTGACAATCAGTCATGTACACACACACACACACACAGTGGAGATGCTGTCAGTGATTCTGACATGTCAGATTACTCCTCTCCTCCCTCAGATGGCAGGGAATGGCCGGCTGTGGGAGAGTGCCTGTGAGAGTGCATGTGAGAGCGCACGTGAGTGTGCACGTGAGAGTGCAGGGTTGCCATAAGCACTTGATTTAAGAGGAGTTGGCCTGTGGAACACATTCAGCTCTCTGATAGCCGCCGTCTCTTAATGTTGAAGGGCAGCCGTGACTCATACCAAGACTGGTCACCGAAGAGATGGGACTGCCCTACCTCTCTCTCCTCTCACTATCCCTCTGTTTATCTCTCCCTCCCTCCATCCCTCCCTACCTCCCTCCTCTCTCTATCCCTCCTGCTCTTTCTTTCAATCCTCCATCCATCAATCCATCCCTTTCTCCTTCCTTCTTTATCTCTCACTCCCTCTCTCTTCTCTCTTTATCTCTCCTTCTTTCTCCTCTTTATCTCTCCATCCCCCTCCTTCCCTTGCTCTCTCCTTCCTTTGCTCGCTCCCTCCCTCCCTCCTTCACTCCCTCCCTCCCTGCCTCTCTAAGTGGTTTGAGTTTTGGCATGCATCACCTCTAAGTCCTCTCTCTTTCCTCTCCCCCTCTCCTTCCCTCCTTCATTCCCTCGTTCCTTTCTTCCTGCTTTTCTTCCTTCCTTCCTTCCTTCCCTCCCCCTCTCCTCTTGTTTGAGTGTGGGCATGCATCACCTCTGTTACCTCCCTCCCTCCCTCCCTCCCTCCCTCCCTCCCCCCCAGCTCTTTAAGTTTGGCCATACCACCTCTAAGTCGTCTTAAGTCCAAATCCTGTGTGAGCTGTGAACGGTGTCTTGCGGTGGAACCCGGGCTGGAAATTGAATTTAGTTCTGCAGCTTGGCTTATTGTTTGGGGGTAATCACGGTGGATTTGCTTTAGTCTCAGCTGCGTTTGTGGTGGAGATAGAGAGGGGGATTTGTATAAAGACACATGCCATTATGGGGTGGACACCAGGGGCCTCCGTCACTGAGGGCCTCCGACAGCAGGTTCCAAACGTATACTGGGCGGGACTTCCACTGCCTCATGCGTGAAAAGCATTTTCTTCCTCATTAGGTTTGAGGCGGCACTGAACAATCAACTGACAACGATGGATTTTCTTTTCAACTCTTACTTATTGTTGAGTATTACATTAAGAAGAACCATTGAATGTAATATTATCTGTGAACGGTGATTATAATACATTTTAATAATAATATGCATAATTAGCCACTGGCTATTAAAATATGCTAATCAAAATGTTTTATTTCAATGAATTTTAAAGTGACAATCTCAAAATCTCCAAAGATTTTAATTTAAATGAGTATCTGTTAAGCCACTAAGTATCTCCTACCCACAATAGTGGTTGAGCCTTATATAAACATTATAAAAAAAATTTTTTTTGGTTTCACCACCAAAGAGCATGAAATGGACCTCTTCGAGAATGTCCCTTAAAAATCATTCCAGAATAAGAAGTTCAAAATAAGTGTATGAGAAAAGAAATGAAGTGGACTATCACAGTAAAAGCGTTCACCCGAAAAGCAACAAAGCGTTTCATCTGAGCGTTTTTAAAATAAAAGCGCACAATAAAATGAGTCATGCCATCACCGTCTCCAAGCACTCAATCAAACAAAGCCACGCTGCTCTCTACTGGAAGTGCTCAAAGCGTTGTCAGGTGAACAAATTGTTATTAGCATAACAATCCAGTGGACTGTGTGTGTGTGTGTGTGTATGTGTTTCTGTGTGTTTGGGTCTGTGTGCGTGTGTGTGTGTGTGCATGTGTGAGTGTGTGTTTCTGTGTGTTTGGGTCTGTGTGTGTGTGTGTGTGTGTGTGTGTGTGTGTGTGTGTGTGTGTGTGTGTGTGTGTGTGTGTGTGCGTGCGTGCGTGCGTGTGTGTGTGTGTGTGTTGGCAGCTTAGTGTCCATTGGCCCGTGCGTTCCTATTGGCTGCAGCACTGGGATGCCTTTGACATCAATGATTCAGGGGTGGTGCTGGGTTGAGGTAAACAAGGGTGTAATTAGGGGAGGTGTGTGGAAAGACAGATGAATGGAGGGGGAGGCAGACCCCTCACCTACCCCCCCCCCCCCCCTCTCTTGGAAAGAGGGGCTGCCAAACCACACAGCCATGGACCAACAGTAGTGTGTGTGTGTTTGGGTGGTGTGTGTTTTGTGTTATTTGTTTGTGTGTGTGTGTGTGTGTGTGTGTGTGTGTGACAGTTTGGGTATGTGTGATAAAATATAGAATGTGGCTAAACATGTAAGAGAGAGAGAGAGAGAGAGAGAGAGAGAGAGGGAGAGACTGGTTATTAGGAGACACTAACGTTTTTCAGGCCATGGCGCTACAGCCGTCTCCGTCCATAGAATTATCAACCTCCATTTCACCGCTGCTCATGCACTGGTTTGCGTGCTCGCTGTGATCTCCGAGCTTCGTTCCAGCCTTCATCGGCAGAACAATTCAAAATGGCATACCTCCACGATAACCATTAGAGGCGTGACCGTGTAGCGTTCAGGCGTGTGATGAGAGGATCAGTGGACTCTGAAGCCCCTGGGGTGGATGACACAAACACAGCCGTCTCCTTCTCCCTGGTCCCGCCCCGTTACTGCTTTTCATACACGTATCACACATCACTGTTTATATGTGTGGTAAATGGTGAATGGTCCTCATTTATAAAGCGCTTTTATCCAAAGCACTTTACAGTGTTGACTGACATTCACCCATTCATGCACACATTCACACACCGACGGCGAAGTCGACCACGCAGGGCAACAGCCAGCTGGTCAGGAGCAGTCAGGGTGAGGCGTCTCGCTCAGGGACACCTCGACACTCAGCTAGGAGGAGCCGGGGATCCAATCAGCAACCTTCAAATTACCAGCCAACCCGCTCTACCTGCTGAGACAATAACCTCCTCATTTACATAAAAGCCACCAAGCCAATCAGGTTTTCCCCGTTAGAGGAAATGCCTCCAATTAAATTAAATTACATTTTATTTGTACAGCCCTTAATCACAGGTCCAGACTCAAAGGGCCGTGTGTTTATGATCCCCCCCCCCCGACCCTGGCCCCCCAGAGGGCAAGAGGAAACTCCCTTGATTAGAAAGGAAGAAATCTAGAGGAGGAACACAGAGTGGGGGGTCCGTCCTTCACAGTGGGGGGTCCCTCCTTCCAGGGATGGTCAGGAGTGCAATGTGGGACATTTTTGACATCCATACAGTACATACATATATACTGTGGCGACCACTGCCATGGACACCTATGGGGGTCCTGCGCAAGGGATGCTGGGGGATGCACCTCTGGGCGGGGTTTGGACCTTATCGGCGCCCCTGGATCACCTTGGGGTTGGTGGTTGGGGGGGTTGTTCATTGTGTGTGTTCCCCTACTGTGTGATGTGCAGTGTGTTCATGACCGTGAGTGAGAGTGTTAGTTGTGTTTGTTTCTGTGTTGTTTCTGTGCTATCATGTGTTCAAATAAAGACAACTACCGGAGTCGTGCGGTGTATGGGGCACGGGAGTTGTTTAAACGGTTGACCCTGGGCTCCTGTCTCATTCTTCGCACGACGCGCGCCACAATACTATATACAGGCAAAACATTTAAAATCAGCGTATAAGTGAATAAGAAGGGAAAGGTGCACACTGGAAATGTAGACTGCTGTGCTGCTAGTTTAGTAACACCACAAACAAGCACGATCAAACCCACGTCGATACAATCAGAAACAGGAACATTATCATCGTCTGCGGCCCGGACCGGCACACATGCAGCGTATGACGCATAGAGTCAGGCTGTGACTAAACCCGCCGCTCAGCCCTCCTGGCTCAGGGGAAGCTCCTGTGTGTTTCTGTGTTTGCAGACAGTTTTAATTAAGGTGTGGAGTCTGACTGCTGTCTGGCGCCGCAAAACCTGTGGAGAAAAACCTTTTTTTTGGTTGTGAGCAGTTTAATAATTTAAGTACAGCTTCCTGAACTTTGTGTGTGTGTGTGTGTGTGTGTGTGTTTGTGTGTGTGTGTGCGTGTGTGTGTGTGTGTTTATGTGTGTGTGTGTTTGAGAGAGAGATTCACCGCAGTGTAATTAAGCAATAAGCCATGCGAGGCGTTTGTTCCCAGTGGCGGTAGAACTTGTAGAGGGCGTTGTAGGCCCGAGGCGAACGGTTAATTAAACAGCTACTATAGACGACGAGACCCATTTCACTAAATATACATAAAGCAACGTAAAATGCGATCATTACTTAAAAATGATCATCATTCTTCAGCCAACTGATGTAGTGTTCCTAACGACAGCAAAAATCAAATCCAACAGGATCCAAACGCCAACAGCTTTCTACAATTCAAACCAAAATCTTGTGTGCGTCAGAAGTGTGCAAACCTGTGCATCCAACACTAACACTGCTGAACGCCTCCTCACTGCTTAACACACGCACTCAGAGCCCCGTGGTTCTGGGTTCAAACGACCCACTGCTGCATTCTGTCCCCTTTGTAGCTCAAACCCACTGGAAGAACCCACTGGGTGGAAGCATCTGCTAAGTGGAGAGTCTGTTGTGGATAGTGTCTGTGGTGGCTCCCATTCTGTTGTGGTTGGAGAGAGCATTCATCAGGCGGGGTGAATCTGAGCCGCCCCCAACACACACACACACTTACACACACACACTAAAACCACACATCACTTAACGGTCTTCCACATGGCTAATGACTTATGTGAGCGATGTGTGCAGCCACGTCCACCCAGCCCTCACCCCATGGTTTATATGCTGCACCCATGGCTGACTGGTTTATAACGCTAATATAATTATCTTATGTATACTTTTCAAAACAACAAAACAACACTTAAGCTTACGCTTAAGTGCTTGACATATTAAGTGTAAAATGCTAATAAAAAAACCTGTCTAATCTTGATGGAAAACAAATTGGTTCTAGAAAATCAGAGTAGGAGGAAAAAGGTGTGAGTCGAAGCACAATGACAACATCAACCTTTAAATGGAATAAAAAGAACAAAACCAATCCCCATGGCAAGCCAATTCATATTCATTATACAGATTAATAATTATAAACTTTATGTCTATCAAACTTTTCAAAACAAAAGTGCTTGAAGAATAAAAATCAAATATAGTTCACAAATCACTAACCCTAAAATCAATCTAATTATTTTATATATAATAATTTATTTATAATGTTTGAATTTGAAGTTGGATAATTAAAAAGTAATAGTCAGAACAAACCCATTAAGAACAATAAGAACAGGACATAGACAAAGACTAACAAGGCCTAAAACCACCAATCCTACACCCTACACCCAGCTCGTTTGTTATGCTACACCCATCGCTAGCCCATTAGCTACACCCATCGCTAGCCCATCATGCTATACCCATCGCTAGCCCGTTAGCTACACCCATCGCTAGCCCGTCATGCTACACCCATCGCTAGCCCGTCAAGCTACACCCATCATTAGCCCGTCATGCTACACCCATCGCTAGCCCGTCATGCTACACCCATCACTAGCCTGTTAGCTACACCCATCGCTAGCCTGTCATGCTATACCCATCACTAGCCCGTCATGCTATACCCATCACTAGCCCGTCATGCTATACCCATTGCTAGCCCGTCATGCTATACCCATCGCTAGCCCGTAATGCTACACCCATCGCTAGCCCGTCATGCTACACCTATCGCTAGCCCATCATGCTACACCCATCGCTAGCCCATCATGCTACACCCATCGCTAGCCCGTCATGCTACACCCATCACTAGCCTGTTAGCTACACCCATCGCTAGCCTGTCATGCTATACCCATCACTAGCCCGTCATGCTATACCCATCGCTAGCCCGTCATGCTACACCCATCACTAGCCCGTCATGCTACACCCATCGCTAGCCCATTAGCTATACCCATCGCTAGCCCGTCATGCTATACCCATCGCTAGCCCATCATGCTACACCCATCGCTAGCCCATCATGCTATACCCATCACTAGCCCGTCATGCTATAC
Organism: Micromesistius poutassou; assembly: GCF_964030765.1. Taxonomy (NCBI): domain Eukaryota; kingdom Metazoa; phylum Chordata; class Actinopteri; order Gadiformes; family Gadidae; genus Micromesistius; species Micromesistius poutassou. The sequence goes on along the minus strand of NC_140288.1, from coordinate 5,588,448 downwards.
CCATCACTAGCCCGTCATGCTATACCCATCGCTAGCCCGTCATGCTATACCCATCGCTAGCCCGTCATGCTATACCCATCACTAGCCCGTCATGCTATACCCATCGCTAGCCCGTCATGCTACACCCATCGCTAGCCCGTTAGCTATACCCATTGCTAGCCCGTCATGTTATACCCATCGCTAGCCCATCATGCTACACCCATCGCTAGCCCGTCATGCTACACCCACGTCCAGCCGGTGGTCCCGCCCTCTCACGGGGGATGGAGTGGGGGAAGGCACCTTGCTATCTTCTCATGTGAAGTTGGGGGGAGCTGAATTTGGGTTACTGTGTAATGAGCGTCGTCTTGGGGCCTAAGATAGCTGGCGTGTGCTGGCTCCAGTGGGGAGCTGATTCAGCGTGTTCACCGCTGGCTACAGTAGCCGCGGGGCCCCAGCTACTCCGGATGCTATCTGCGTTTTAGTTTAGCAAACAAGCGACATGATTCATTGACGGGGATAAATAAAAGGCACAAGATCGTCAAAGTGTAATGCCGGGGGTTTATTATTCAGTTGAAGGTGTTCGCGGGAGATAAGTTGCGTATTTCATCGTAGTATCCACATCAATTTGACTCGACGCCGCTCGTATATTGAGGTCATTGCACTTGGGAAGATTTACGTTTTTATCTTTAGTGCGACCTCGTATACTATAATGGAACGTTTCCCTTACCTGGAATATTTGTTGTTTTTTACATTATTTGTAAAGAGTTTGTAGCTTTTCCTAACTTCCATGGAGCCATAACAAAAGTTATATATGTATATATATAACTATATATATATAATATAGACACATACTGTATATATATTCACTCCATCAGCGATAACTGGAACTTCATTTTTGGACCATAACTGCCTGCAAAAGTCAGCTGCAGATTTGTGGGAGGATAAGAGGGGAGCACTGGGTTCCTGGGTCTGGGGTGTATCACCTATCAGAAAGGTGCAGGAATGCACAGCGTTATTTTCTGGCTGCCACTGTTCCCACCTATGCCAGTCTCTACGGAGTGGACTCCTCTGAATCCAATTTGTTTGGATGTTGATTTTCCCTGTTATTATTCTCTTTCTATTCCTATACCTCACCTGCATCTCCAGTGCCCTCTTTTGTACCCTCCCTCCCTCCCACCCGCTCTCCTTCCTTCCTCCCTCTCTCCTCTGACTCTCATCTCTCTTGTCTCTCTCTCTCTCTCTCTCTCTCTCTCTCTCTCTCTCTCTCTCTCTCTCTCTCCTTGCTATCTCCTGTCTCTCCCCCTCACTTAAACGGCGTCATGGCGATGCCGTATTATTATTAGACTGCGTCTCCTCCTCCTCCTCCTCCTCAGTCTGTCCTCCGGTGGTATTTTGAGAGGCTGTGCGCGCACTTGTCTTTAGCCGTCGCCGCTCTTAAAGTGATGTGGCAGGTGGGGGGTGGGGGTGGGCTGACTCTCCCCCCCCCCAAGCCAGCCAGCAGGTTGCGGTTGGCGTTCTCCTCCCTCCTCCTCCTCCTCCTCTGATGGCTCACCAACCAACAACCACAGCTGTTATTGTCACTGATGTTCCTCTCCCCCTAGACCCCCTCCCCACTCCTCCTGTCTCACAGCCACAACACACGTTGTTGTGCACGTGTCATGTAATAATAACACCCCCCCCCCCACACACACACACACACACACGCACCTTTTCATGGCCAAAGGGGCGGTGGCGATGGTGATGGAGGCGGTGGGGCTAGGCGATGTGAATGTGAGATTGAGGTGGTACGTCTGGTCACTGTCCCCCTGGGAGATGGATGGGCATGGTCACCGCACCCCTAGCCTCTGTCCCTCACCCGTCACCTCCCTCCCTTTCCCTCCACCACCACCACCACCACCACCCCCACCAGTACCACCTCCTCCCCCCACCACCACCATCACCACCACCACCACCCCCACCAGTACCACCTCCTCCCCCCACCACCACCACCCCGTGTCCCCAGACACCCCGAGATGTTCCCAGAGCTCGTGCACGCTCCCGGAGCTGCTGTCAGAGCCCTGGGAGACATGGAGTCACACTGTGATTAATCACCGCACACACACACACACAGACGCGCACACACACACACACACACACATACACACAGTTTCCTGCTGGCTGAGAGCCACGTTGCGAGGCTTCTGTTGATCAGGGCCATCACAGTCAAGAGGATAAAAAGAAAGAGCACAGCTGAAGGAAAGTAAGACAGAAAATAAAGGAAGGAAGAGAGCAATGAAACTTTTGAAAATAACGATTTGTTGGGTTTCTTTCGTTTTTAGGCGAAACGCAAGAGTGGACAATTTGTTTTTCAAAAGTCAATAGCATCCACACTATGAGAAAGATTGTTTACAAATGTATTTACATATCATACATCAATTTAAAGTGAACACACAGAAATGGAAATACATCACTTATGCAAAAAAAACTTGTAGCTTCTCCAATATGATTGTATGCTGCCTCTGCGTTCAGCTTCAGCTGTAAATTGCTTCGGAAGAGTCTGCTAAACGAAGAAATATAAATATATAGGGCTGTCTGAGTATGTATTTAAAATCACCAGCAAACAGTGATTCTCTGGGTCAGAGTGAGTAAAACCCTTACTTTTACTCTCAAAAACATTTTGGTGTGCGTGTGCCTGGTGTGTGTGTGTGTGTGTGTGTGTGTACATTTTCATATTTAACCTGTGCTGATGGAAAAAGTAACCACTTCCTCCTCCCTAGACGGAGGCAGGCGAGGAGTCGTCGAATCGGAGGGCTGCAAAACGGGTGGACTCAAACCTTCACTGGACTCTCACTTCACATCCAGGAAATGAGCCGGCCCTCTGAGATGCGCTGAAACGCACTGTGTGAGGCTGTCGCTGTGTTCTCAGGGGCCGGGCTGAGCAGGTGGACTTCATAAAGTGTTGGATAGAAGTGTTCTGTAAGTGTCGTCGGCTAATTCCGACCGGCAACCCCTGGAGACAGTTGGGGACGGGGCCTGCCTGCTAAACACGTTTTCTTTGTTTCCGTTCTGGTTTCTCCCTGCTGTGTTCACAGAGAGGAGTGTCACCGCTTCACATAAGGAGTTTGTTCTGAGAAAATAGACTGGATTGTTGGATTTTATTTCTTCAAACTTTATGTGAATAAAAGTTACGACGCAACTTGTCTCTGGATGAATGTACTATCGTGTAGCCGTCAACATCACTGCCACCCCCACAAACAGAACGACCACCAATAGCACTGACACCACCTGCATCACCACTACCTTCCCCCTCACCGCCATCTCCACCACCACCTCCACCATCATTTACACCAGTATCAATTTCGGCAAATCGCCACCATCACCCCAATCATCCCCACATTCACCAGTACCACTACTATCACCTCCATCAACACCACTATCATCCCCTCCACCACCGTCTCCTCCTCCACCACCACCACCACCACCTCTATCACCACCATCACCTCTATCAACACCACTATCATCACCTCCCCCTCCACGATCACCACCACCTGTATCACCGCCACCACCACCAACTCCATCACCCTGACTACCGATAAGCAGTCCCCCGTTCAATCCAAAACAATAGCCTCCAGTCCCTCCACAGGTTTATAAATAGCATCTTAGAAACAAAGAAAGGGATGCGTATCACCTTACGAAACATCCGGGCCTGTGAGGAGATAAGTGTGGCTCTAATTGACAGCTCGCTAATGGATCATTATCCCCTTATTGGGTTATGTAAATGAGGGGTAAGAGAAGTCGCGCTGCACTCCAAACCCCCGCAGGATTCCCAACGACCCACGCTCAGCCGAACTCGGCCGACCCAGAATCATTCAGATGCAAATACGCCCTCGCACAGGGCAGCGCTCTCCATTTAACACCCTCCTTTCTACCTCACTGGGCTGCCTCCCAGTCCCCACAGCCCCACCGCGCCTCCGCACAGAAACCTGGACGACCAATTTAGAGGGGGAAAGAGGAGGGCGGATTCTGCTGACTATCATAAAACACTGCATGCACTGGTTTTTCTTTTTTTTCCTGTAAGTAGCGCACGGCAGCTTTATAAGTAATTGGAAATGCTTGAAGGGGCTCTCCTTCTGGGTAGCAGCCACGCAGGAAACAGAGTTAATCATCTTGATGTCTCGAAGGTTACCACGTTCGATACCCGAGCCGCTCCATCCGTTGAAGTCCCCGTTGAAGAGCGGGAAAAATAACAAAGCCACCGCCGGCCTCTCACTGGTCCCCCGGGCGACCAGGAGTGGTGACATGGCCGTCTCCTGACACGGCCGCCACGCCCCCCCCGTGTGAGAACGTGTGCTTGAGTAAGGATTAATGGGAGATATAAACGTTAAGAGCTCGGAGTGGCTTCAGTGGCAGGGAGTGTGCACTATAAAGGGGGTCGAGGTCAGTGTCAGTTCACCCCATCTCCCTGAAGTTACTTAGATCCGGTATCAAAGAGGCGGGGTTGTACACTGAAAAGAAAAATGCTGATTCTCTTTCTTCCCCCCCCCCCCCCCCCCCCGGTTGCTGTAAAGGCGTGTGAGGTCTTAATTTCAAGGGAGGATAGTGTTTATGCAGCAGACTTGGTCTTTGAAGAACCCCTAAAAGCACCAGTTCTCCTGCCATATCCTCGGGTAAGAGACGTGTTTGACAAGGAAAAAGGTCACTCCTCCTCAGGCACATATTTTGGAGGATAATTGGACCAAGAAGTGTCTTTTTAAATTTAGTTCAAAAAGCAAGTCCAATTAGAGGAGAAGAGGGTGTCCATGCCTCCCTTTAATAGACTCTACCTTCAGCCCACATGTTCCTATCACCTGGTGTGATGCAGGTTAGCTGTCGCGGGCAATGCATCCATTTGTGACATCACAAGTGGGAGGAGTCCACCCAGATGATACGTAGATAGATAGATTCAAAGATGAACCTACCAGCCTACCCCAGGGCCGGATTAAGACAATGGGCTTTAAGGGCTGCAGCCCCGGGCCTCGCCACCAGGGGGCCTCATGTTGAGTGAGTCAATGGAATTTGCGCATTACGTTAGAACATTTCAGAGTGAGCACAGAAATAATTTGCGAATACGTCCGGTCAAAGAAACCACAAGAGTGGGGCCCAAAAAAGAGAATTACAAGCACTAAAAGCACAAGCGCCCCGCCAACAACTCCGCCTGCCCGCACCAAACACTCCCCCCCCCCCAAACACTTTTAAGTTTAAGTTAACAGTGACATGTTGGTCTCCAACCTCGTCAAACGTTTCCAAACCGCCAACGCCTATGCTTGTGCAAGGGTGCGCAACCAATCGAAAATGACTTCTTTGATAAAGTATTTTCTCTTGACAAAATGAGTAATAGCAGACCATTAATATTTGACATAGATTCAAGCCCATTTAACAACTTCCTAAATGCTAGTCAAAAATAACCAACATAAGCTGTTGGTGAACTCATGTTCACCGGCCCTTTGGGAAACTGAAAAAAATGTGATTTTGGGGTTTTGGGGTACACTTAATCCAAAAGATGAATGGGATTAGATGAAAACTAGATCAGAAAAAAACCGTTACATAATTTAGTTTTCCTTAACACGGTAGAACTGAATGTCAGTGTCAGATGTGTCAGATGTATTTAGATTGAGGACAAATTTGGCGGGAGAGAGAGCAGTGGCTGCTCACTCTCCAGCCACTTCTAGAAAGAGCTATGAAACTCTTCCTTAAATATGCTTTACTGTTGAGCAAGTGCAGTTTTGCAAGGGAGCATAACTTTCTTGAAAGTCTTGTGGAAAAAAAGGTAGCTCTAATCATAAATTTATGCCAATGTCTTCAAAATGAATATGTAGCAGCGAGGAGCACTGGCAGAGTGCAACAAATGCAAGCTAGAAAACACTACAGGAAGACTGTGTAGTGGGAACGTACTTATGTAAGGAGCTCTTCAGTTACTGTGCTTAAGAGCTGACAGCTTAAAGGGCCCTTCTTTTCCTACCTGGTGTGATGTTGTTAAGCTCTTACAAACCATTTCAAGATCTACCTGTTTGTGACATCACAAGTGGGTATTTCTTGTAATGGCAAATCAACGTCTCACACCGAACCAATGCTGTCACTTTCCACTGCAAGTGTCACTTTTAAGTCCTCATGCTAAAGTACCCTTATCCTAAAAACATACATGCTAGCAAAACAACATCAAAAAAACATTTAATTTGCTGACTAAGTTGAATAACAACTTGACCAAGTTGAACAATAGAGCTTTAAACTAATCCGGGCAATGACAAGGGCTGGTCACAATTCAATAAACTCATTTGCAGGCAGTTGCGGTCCTTGGCTGCATATAAAAGCCTTTTGATTTGGATGTGAGACATTTGGTCAGGAATAACTTGGAGGTATATTGGTCATGCGTGCTGGTGGAGGAAATGGAGGTGTGCCTGAATATCTGCCCCCAGAAAGTTTTCTTTGAGTGAAATAGTGGGCATATCAGACTAGGCAGGCCAGATTTAACTGGCCGTGGGATACATTTGTCAAATAATGAAATCTACACCTTATTCGCAGCGTCTTTGTGCATGGACACTGACACTGAGTCAAAAGTCTATTAAATCGGTTGGCAGCATAAGGTAATGTATCCGTTTCTTGGATTGAAGCTTCTCACAAAGACCATTGCGTGTTTAAAGAACAATAGGTCACATTAACTCTGAATACTACTCACTTAAACCTGCTGCTGCTCGCCCCCTGTCTGGTATTGACTGACAGGAGGTGGCCCTAATGTTCCCATATTCTCAAAATGTTTCACAAATCAGCCTTTTCATATATCAATATTTGATATTTCACTTAAATGTGCAAACATCTGAGCCACTTTATATTAATACCATTCTATATTTTGTATATTATATTACCTAATTGATTTTTGTGTTTATATATGGTATATATATATATAGAATAGTAAAGAACGCTGGTTCGGAAATTGACATCTACAATGTGTTATGTTACATTCCTCCATTCTGACAAACTCAAAGTTTTTGAGTGTTTTTTTTTAGATCCAATTATTTCCCACATAAAAACACATAGGTTCATGCAGGGTGCTAACAGCATGAGCAGCAGTCATCTGACTATGATATTCACCCTCATAGCCTCCGTGGGGGTGCCTATGGAAATCATTAGCATAGCGCTACGTCCACCTCCTGCCCTCATGCTGAGCGGGTCATCAAGGTGAACCCGAGCTGCTCGCTACAAACTCAATCTACTCTGCACTTTAAGTCCTGACGTGAGCCCAGCCAGGGGGCAGCCACTGGATGAATGCGTTATGTCATTTATTCATTCGTTAATTTTAGATTGAGACGATGACACACGCCACTGGATGTTGTTAGAGGGTCATAATATTGGTGGCATGCCGTTAACCCCTCTGAAATCTAACAACCGACTTCTGAGCTTTAGCGGTTAAAGGGTGAGTCTCAAAACATTCTCCTCGTGAGACACAAAGTGTGTTTTTTCACCTCTTGGGTAAGCCGCACTTTACTTTGGATTTATAGTTTTATCGTCGTATATTTTTGGCTGACAAATGTTCATCCTTGATACTTGAAGTGTGAGTGATGGTCTTCAGACGTCTTTTCAAAAGGTTCTTACAGCATCTTACTGTAGCGTACTCTGAGCATTACGCAGTAGAAAACCCTTACCACCGTGCCTTATCCAATCGTACGCCCATAAAGGAATCATGTTCCTCCCACACTCGTGAAGAACGGCGAGACGAGGGGTTGTTTATTAGCGGAACCCAGCGTCACGGTGTGAAGACAATGTATTTCTCTGGGCCAACCAGCTGACTTACTAATGAAAGCGCCAGATTCTCCACAGCGGGACAAAGCAGGATAATTAGTTTTTGACTCCAATGCCAAGTGGAAAAAACGCCGCTCAAAGTTGAAAGCAAAAAGCCCCCATATTCCAGATGGGTTATTTAAGAACTAATTCAGCGCATCGTGCAACAAGAGAGCGTGAACGGGGTGGGGCTCCTCGCTGGGAGGGGAAGGTGGTTGAGAGTGTGTGTGTTATTCAACAGTTTCAGCTGTGGAAAAGACCCGAGACAGGTAGAGACACACCAATGAATGCACAGGATGCACAAACAAGTCCCCATAATGATGACGATGTTCACTTTACATTAGTGCATTGTAATTAATGATACTTTTTCGACATTTAAAGGCAAATAAAAACACTTGTCAACTGAGCTCCTATCCATGTTTAAGAGACATCTTGAAATCCATCGAGGGGGAGGAAGAGTGGGAGTAAAAAAGGGGAAGAGAAGTGAACAGTAAGAGAGATGTATGGGAAAAGTGTGTGTGTGAGAGAGAGAGAGAGAGAGAGAGAGAGAGAGAGAGAAGAGAGAGAGAGAGAGAGAGAGAGAGAGAGAGAGGAAAGTCAAGTATCTGTCTGTTTTCCCCATCTTGTTCACTCGCTTGATGAAACAAACGACAGCATGCTGTGCTCCCCAATGGTCTGCTCGTCTCCCCCCCACACACACTCATCCTCTACAATGACCTCCTCATGCCCTCTCTCTGTCTCTCTCTCTCTCTCTCTCTCTGTCCTTCTCTCTCTCTCTCTCTCTCACTCTCTCTCTCTCTCTGTCTTTCTCTCTCTCTCTCTCTCTCTCTCCCAGCTCCCCGGGGACTTCAGGATTAGCATGTCTCTCAGCCGACGAACATAAAGAAAAGCGGTGGATGATTTAGAAGTGTCTGAATATTTAACGGTATGCAGATGACATAGTCATGGGGGTGATTATGTGGCTGCGCTCGTTCAAAGAGCCAGAGCCGGCTGTGATTGGTGGATGGCAGTGGATGTGTGAGGGTTGGGCGGGTGTTGGGGGGAGGGGGGAGGGGGGAGCTGCTATGGCGTACTTTATCTGAATCAGCCGTTGATGAGCGCTTCGTGGTCGACGGTGACGGTGAGGTGCGCTAATGTACGAGTCGTGTTCCCTGTGTTTCCCGGCCGTGTAATGAGGGCCTTTCAAGGTTGGTCTCCAATCGGGACGTGTTGTCACTTGTTTTGAGATGAAATACGGATGTGTTTATGTCGTACAATTTGCTACTTCTCATTTGACGGATGAGACCATGAGATCAAAAGGGACTTCAGAAACAGGTCAGGGTTAGACAGTGAACACAGAGACTGTTAATTAAGGAGCAGCTAGGGATTAGACAGTACAGGGACAGGTCATTACCAAACAGGTAATGGTTAGACAGTACAGAGACAGGTCATTAAGGAGCAGGTAGGGGTTAGACAGTGAATACAGGGACAGGTCATTAAGGAGCAGGTAGGGGTTAGACAGTGAATACAGATACAGGTCATATAGGAGCAGGTAGGGGCTAGATCTTCAAACATGTCTTAGTTTACTTACAGCTTCTCAGTGTGATATGGTCTATTTGTCTTTGTAGATGAATTGCAGAGACGTTTTTAACTTCTCTCAACTCAAACTATTTATTTTTCTGCCCACTCATTACTCCACTTGATGAAACAAAACTCTGTAAGGGTGTGTTATTGCAATTTCTTTAAGAAATATTGCGTCCAGGACAGATGGACGCAATATTAAACGCAAAAAGGCACACAATAGTTGTAGACAATTAACCTATTTTAATGTATGCATATGCATACACCAGTCTCCTTTCTAGCAGAGTGAGACCAGAGCACAGCTAGACAGAGCTATTTAAAGATCTCCACTCCCTTCCCACATTGCAATTGTCAATGATCAAATCAAAATATGTTTACCTACAGGACAGAGTTGCCTGTATTCTGATCAAGTAGAAGAATGCATAAGGGGATCCGTGCTCCCTTGTGACCAGTTTACCCCAGGCACTAAGGATAAAGTTAGGTACCACTAGGAACAGGTAGGGTGGCTAGACAGTACAAGGAATAGGAGACAGAGCTTAGATGATGAAAAGGAAACAACATATGGATTTTTCCATCACAGGTGTGCGGCCCTTGTGTTATGTATTTGAAGCGAAAAGTGTGTTACGGTGATGACACACAATCATATCATGCTTATTAAAAGTTTGGAGGATTGACTTCGGGAAGAGTTGGAAGAATCTTTTGAAACGTCACACCTGGATTCTGAAAATCCGCTGCAGCCTTGCCTTTACGTCTGACCAAGAGGTGCTCCGTAGCTCGTGTGTAACCTAGCAACAGGGTGACAGCTGATCGTCAACAAAAGACAGCCATGCTAGACTTCACAACGTTCTTCTGCGTCTGGTGTAAGCAAAGAGCTGCAGCGCTGGATCGTGCAAATTGAAGGTGCAGAGATGAATCAGTGTATTGATTATTTATCATGACAGCAGACACACTTCATAGTTAAGCTGGGTACGGTTATAGGCATGACAGGTAGCATAACTCATATCTCCTCTAACTTCTACCCATCCTTCCATCCGTCTGACTTGTAGGCACCAGGAGCCCATTTAATCCGAGCGCAGACTTCCGTTGAGAAATGTTTGGGTGTCAAGGGCTGTTTTGCATTTCACTTTAACTTTGGTGCATAAATCATTCGGGTGAATTGTAACACTTAAAAAAGTCAACTAATAGAGTAAGAGGCATTGATCAAAGGTAAATTAATACACCTTTATTAATTATGCCAGTGCTTTTTTTGTATACCCTTTAAGGCAGGTAATTATCTAATGCATGAAAATTAAGCATTTTTCCTGCAGGACCTGAAGGCTCAAATAGTATTCCAGTGCTGATGAATGGAGATTTTCTGAGTTCCAGCAGTTAATGGCCCGGGTAGATGGACCAATCTCCCCTCTGCTCCCATAACTTTAGTTCAAGTCAGCCCAGAGAGAGTTGGGTAAATGCAGCAAACGGTGGCAGTAGTTGTTCATAACTGAGAAATACACAAAGATTGCATATATTCATGTAGGCTATGTATTCATGAAGCAGTCACCATTCACCTTGTTCAGTGATTTCATAAACAATGTACAGTTTATCTATTTTACAATTTTATTTTCTATTTAACAAAGACTGCAAAGGAAATGAATATGTTGCAGATAAACTATGCAACCTATTTCACATTACTACTGCCTTTCATAGTCATTTGAATATATTTTTAATTTAAATATTACATTCACACTTGAGCTTGATAAAATGAGCAATACAGTGAAATAAAAGAATCCATCGAAAAATAGTATTTGTATTAAAGGTAGGGAGGACAATTTGAAGGAACCAGCCAGAGTAAGCTAGATTTCTGGAAGTATCCCACCCCAAAAAATCCCATCCCTCCCTACAGGAATCCCTTGAAAGCCACTTCCCAAAACAGATGACTAGCTCGCTAGCCCTAGCATAGGCCCGCCTAGCCTTGTGGAAGACTCCGGTCATGCACAATGAGGGCATGGGGGGAGTTTGCCTGGTACGCTGAGTGGGTAGGTAGACCGACAGGTAAGCCATCGGCATGGCCAGGTCATTTTGTCGGGGCTCACGCCCCAAGTTTTCAATTGTAGCCTAGATTATAACTTTAATGTAAGCTCTTGTGAGGCTCGCCAAAAGATGTATTGTGTGTCAGGGAAGGTATAGATATAGTAATAATCATTTTCTATGTTATGCCATGTAAAATAGACTGAATAACAGATAATCCAAGTTGCCTGGGATTTAGTCCAATAAGATCATGGCTCATTTGTAAACAGCCTCTCAGAGCAAATCGAGGGCTCTGCTATTTTACCCACCCCCCCGGTGGGTAAAATAGGTTGGCTTCGTTAGTTAGCCCTTTAAGGTGCCTTCACCTTAAAGTTGAAATAATTTAAACTTCAAAGCATGTCCCCCTACGCAGCAACGTGAAGAAACATTGGAGTGGATCACGCCCAGTCTCTTCATGCGTCTCATGTCTGCACTCCTTTACTGGTTGTATTTGAGCAAGAAATGATCAGATGATGGCGAGAGAAAAGAGGGAGAGAAGAGAGCAAGCAGCAGATGAGAGAGATAGAGAAAGAGAGCAACAGATCATGGAGGGAGAGAAGAGAGAGACAGCGTCAGATGGAGAGAGAGAAAATACAAAGACAGTAGCAGATTATGGAGAGAGAGAAGTGAGATAGACAGCAACTGTCTCTCTTCTCCGTCATCTGCTGCTGTTTCTCTCTACTCCAGCAGATGATGGAAAAGAGAGAGAGAAGACAGCCGACAGCAGATGATGGAGAGAGAGAGAGAAGAGCCAGCAGCAGATGATGGAGAGAGAGAGAGCCAGCAGCAAATGATGGAGAGAGAGAGAGAGAGAGAGAGAGAGAGAGAGAGAGAGAGAGAGAGAGAGAGAGAGAGAGAGAGAGAGAGAGAGAGACAGCAGCAGATGAGAAGAGAAGGAGAAGAGGAGAAGAGAAGATGGAATGTGCAACATCAGATGATGGAGAGAGAGAGAGAAAGAGAGAGAGAGAGAGAGAGGATGATATGCCATGAACTGTCTGAATATTGTGTGTGTTTGTGTGAGTGAGTGAAAGAAAACATAATATTCCAATCCACCAATGTCAACATAAATACATTGACCAGTTTCTCTCTAGTCTGGGACTGAAGCTCTCAATACAGGATGGCAGCTGAATATCATATTTTAATGTATTCATCTGGAATAAGAAAGGAAAACAGGTTTTAGTCAATGATCAAGACATGTACTTTGAATTAAGGTGCAAGAGTGCATGTAAAAGCTTTACAATGAAGCTTGTTCATCCATTGCCCAAAAGTCCTCGAGAGAAGAGAGAAATGCCCCTGAGCCCGGCCATTCATTCTTTTAATTAGTTTTACTGATTGCTATCGAGATCATTTCAACATCACAAAAAATGCTTCTAAAATAAATTGCCTACCCTACAGAATATTTAATTGACCAACCATTTAATATTTAGTTATTTAGCAGACACTTTATCCAAAAAGAGCAGGTAGGGTTAGAACATCTTCAAGGAATCCTACAAGTAGATTGTGGAAATTGGGATTCGATCCCAGAACCTTAAAGGTGCATGTGGACGACTAGACAAAGTGGTGTTCAATTTGACCAGGGAACAAGTTCATTTACATTTACATTTTGGGCATTTAGCAGACTCTTTGTCCCTCTAGCCTATGCTAGGGCTAGCGAGCTAGTCATCTGTTGGGATGGGATTTTTTTGGGTGGGATACTTCCAGAAATCTAGCTTACTCTGGCTGGTTCCTTCAAATTGTCTACCCTACCTTTAATACAAATACTATTTTTTGATGGATTCTTTTAATTCACTGTATTGCTCATTTTATCAAACTCAAGTGTGATCATACCGTTTGTTTTTTCTTCGCCCCCTGCCTCTCTGCCCTCTCCTGTCAACTCCGCCCTGGCAACAGAATGTTAGTACATGTACTTTTATATTGTACAGTATTGTACAGTAACATTAACAACAAGTGTGACCAATAAAAATGCAAGCGTTAAAGAGCTCTAGTTGACGTACAGCACAGCGATCCCAAAGACGACGTGACAGTAAATGTAAGCGTTCGAAAAACTATCAAAGAATAGCTATTTTCAGAATCAAGTAGCTTTTCTGTAGCTTAGCTCTTTTATTGACCAAGTAGCGTCCACAAAAGCTACATTTTCCCAAGCATTTTTGAAGTTCAAGTGCAGTGGAGCTTTTTGCTGCTTTTTGAAATAAAACTGCTTAGGATCAGTAAGTGACGCCTCTGCCAGTGTTGCCAGATTGGGCCAGATTTCCCACCCGAACGGACAACACTGGCCAACCCCATGATGGTGACATCACGTACACAATCCTTGGGCTGATGCCTGCAACGTCTCTAAGATGGCAGAGGGAGGGTTATTGTCATTTTGAAATAATCATAATTATAATGTGTAATTAAAAAATATACATTACTTATGGCAAATTATAATCTTATAGACACTAATACAGTTTAAACATTTAACAAAATTTTACAAATTCACTCAAATTTTTGTCCTTTTAAAAAAGAATGCCAAGAAAGGACAAAGTAGAGAATTATCGCAAAAGGGCTCTTCAAGATGCAGATAAAAATTGCAAAACAATGAACAATTTCTCTAGAAGTGTTACACTGTTTATTAAAAAGGCATTAATGCTTTTAGAAATGGATTTGTCTGTTTAAGTGAAATCAAAATCATGTTTTTTAACTTATGGCCTTGATGCCCTGGCATGTGACCTTTGTGCCCTTAAAAAAATTGCCCGCTGCAGGCAAAGTGGCCTTGCCCCTAAAATCACGTAATCCCAGGCCTGGCCAGGACATGTAACATGCAATAAGTGCGTACATAGTTCAGGGGCAGAGAGTGAATCTAAAGTATTATCCTCAAACTACAGGTTTTTGCCACAATCCCAACTAGCTGAACTCCACTGCAGACCTCTTCGTCCAGGCACACGCGGGTCCTTCTTGATCTACAGCGCGTTCCACACAATGTAGAAGTCAATGGTTGAGTTTGATTGCTGAGGCTTACTTTAGGAAGCATATCATTGTCCCAGAGCTCTCCTAGGGAATGAGACACAAAGCCAGCATCGGACTGCTGAACGTATAAACGACATGACTTATGGCTGAACACACTTCCTCTGCTGAGTTATTGTTTGTTTTTATTGCTCACCCCAGCGTATCAGGTATTATAAGCAGTATTTCTCCTATTCACGTCCGCATTGTTACACGCTGATAAATTTTGAGTTGTGTAAATATGCAATGTCTCTGCCATCATTGATCAGTTTAGGAAAGTTTTGCTAAAGTTACTGAAGCAACTAACCCTCAACTTACACAAAAGGTTTACATTTTTTGTAACTTTGGAACAAGAGTCTAAGCATTCTTGTGTTAAATTACAGCAATCTGCTTTATTTGTTGTATGGCAAATGTGCTTCTTTAATATAACAGAACCTGGTGAATAATACAGTCTTGCAGTTTTAGAAAAGAAAACTTTAATCTTCGGCTTTAAAAATTAATTTAATTCTGGGTTATGTTAGGGGCCAATTAAATGACAATATAGATCTTTTGAATCACATACATCTCTTTATCTATGATAATGCAAAGGTCTGTTTCAAATAGGCATTTAGAATTTCCGGCTGTGTAAGACATCTCCTGATGAATGCAACGTTAATACGCTTCACAAACTGTGTTCCCATGCTCGAGCCATTCATTCCTTTTCAAAGCTCTGTTGGAGGTAAAGAACAGGATGTCCAACAGCGTGAGAGTGCTAGTGTTCTCCTAACCCTTCATGAGTCCCCTTAGTGCTGGTGGCTTCCTGGATTCAGCTCTATATTCCACTGAAGCTCTTTGTGGAAGTAAAAAAAACGAAATTTAATATTAAACCCGATATTCATTCTTATTTTGAAATGTCTACACACCATAAACCCTGTAACATAATATTCAAGCCCCAATGAAAGGAGTGACATTTCGTGAATGAGCGTTTGGGAAGAATAGTATAAAAGTGAGGGGTAAAAGGTTAGGTTATGTTGGTATTTCTTTTTCTTTATACTATCAAAAACATAAATAAAAGGGCAGACCAGACCAGAGTCCCCAAAACAACCCCACAAGGATCAACTGAAATAAAAGGGAAACATCTCTCCCTCAACTCAATGGAAATGGGTTTTGGAATATGAGTGTAATGTCGTTCTAGTGGAACGGGGTGGACCCCTGTGGAGAGGGCGATGAGCCGACCGGGAGTATTCATAGTACCGGGCCGGGGGTGGGGTGGGGGGGTGAATGCGGTCGTTTTGGCGGTTGTCTGATGCGTGAAGATGTGAATGTTTAGTTAATTATTCAGCTATGTCTCACATTAGCTCTGTTAGCCGGAGACTCTGCTGGTGGGGGTTTGAACGCACGTTGGGACGCAGTGGAGGGAGTAACCGTGAGCTGGGGGCGTATATAATTATCAGTTTGGGGGATTTGTCCATGGCCGGAGCACAGTCCAGATTCTTATCTTGTGATTTTTTTTCTTTT
>NC_140288.1:5557596-5567596 GCF_964030765.1 Micromesistius poutassou | reverse complement strand
ACTTGGATATCACCAGCATGTGATGTAGACAGGGTTCAAACGACTTGTCTGGAAGCAGACGCACACCAACGTCCAAATTCTGGAGTCGCAAAGCATCTCCATAACTAAAAATGGGGGCGAACTGGGCCAGGAAAGCTAATAACAGCTTCTGGCAATCATCTTATGTCAGTCATCTTCAGAACATGGGGCTGTTCTGCTTCTTTAAAACCAAGCTCAGATGTTACAAAGCTCCACCTCCTACACCTCCAAGCTCCCATCCCAGTAGTCGTTATCCCCTGGTGGGCGTTAGTCTTCTCAGCTGGGCTCCCCCACGACCCAGCAGGTCGGGGGGAGCCCAGCTGAGATCAAGGCCTCAGATTGGGCATCTCAGAGTGAGACACCCCCCCCTTTCTGACCCCCACCCAAGGCGTCCTACTGAGGCCCCCCTTGGATCCTCCATCAATGGGGGAGTTTGAAGGAAAACGAGCTAGGCTCTGCCTCACCTTGAAAGTTAGCATGTTTTTCATCTTTTGAGGTTCGGGGTCTTCAGTTAATTGTATTGTAATTGTAAAGTCTAGTCAAAGCTGGTTTTGATGGGAGCCAATCAGGAGTGTACTAGGGGCGGGACATGGTGCATGCACGGTATTGTGGGAAAACTCACAAACTAATGAAAACATGAAAACAGAAACATTTAAGAGAATTTAAGCCCATGGCCCAATCATCCAATTTGGCAATATGGCTGTGGGGTGCCGGGTGGAATCTGTTCAAGTCAAAATGGAAATTAGTTTTGGCTTTCTATTGAAATTATGTCAATTGATGTAATGAAGTGTATTGGTGACTTGATTATTTGGCTAATTTCATAAGCAATCAAATATGCCTGTGCATACTTCCCCCATCCAGCTTTGTCATAAATAAGGCTCTTATCAAATCATTGCGTAAACAAGTTGTCACTCACGACAGCAATCAGCGCTAATTAGAGTCTCTCTGGCTTCGTTTAGCGTGTCTCATTTCTTCAGACAATTAGGCGAACTTGGATCCGAGTATCTTCCAGTAGTGAGGAGCCACATCTGGACCAGGATGAGTTTAATGCCAAAGCTGTTTTCTTTTCCTAACCGATTGTTTGGTTGCTGGTTTAAAAAGGTGGTTGTTGTGAAATGCTCCTGGATTACACTGTTGTGCGCTCGGACGCCTCTAAGAAAATATGCTCAAATTGTTCTTTCTTTATTCCACAGCACAAACAAATAAAACACAATTCAAAATAGGCCGTAATTAATTAATCTTGAATCACATATTCCTGAATCATGTTTTTGGTATAATTGAATAGATAGACTTTTAAGATAAAATGCAGCTAAAATACTTTGACATTGCTTTAAAACATATAATTCTGATAATGGATTTCTAAAGTTGTCTATCTAATAAATGGATTTCTATCTTCCTACAATACCCATAATTGGATGTACCAGGCTGGGAATCGGTGTCCTACTTGTTCAATGAATGATTTATCTTGGTAGGATTATTGAAAAACGTATATTTGCAGTTAATCAAAAATATATTCCCTGAATTGATTCACAGCTTGTTAACCATCTGACAGACCTCACTATATCTGTGTCTACAAGCCATCAAACAGCTATCACAGCTCCACTCTTGCTAGCGTTTAACTTTCTTCTCTTTGAGCTTCAGATGGGTAATGACTCAAATTATGAAATACCAATCACGCACAGTTCTGGTTATCACAAAATTAAATTTGAATAGATGACACTTTCAGTTCACTTAAAATTAACTGAAACTAAAATGGTATGTTTTCGGACTTCAAACGATATTTTAGCTGCTGAATTCCTGCCTGCTGCATTTCCTTCTGTTGGTTAGGCTGTTGCATTCAGCTCCATCTTTTCTTACTTCTTTATTTCAGACCTTCGGGATTCACTTGGTATAATGAATACACACACCACCAAATGTTAAATTCCCCTTCATAATGGAGGGTCGCTGTTCAGGGCGGCTGCTGATGAAGACAGGACTTGAGGATTTATATTCTCTGCTACCTTATACTTCTACTCCACTATGTCTCAGAGGCAAAATCATCACATTTATTTGACTCCTTTTGTTACTAGTAATTTTTCAGATTCAGATTAACAATACAATTGATGATCGATAAATGCAATAAATTATTTTATCAATAAGGCTTTATTGGTCCCCAGGGGAGAAATTCACAAACTAGCCAACGGTATGTATTGTATTGGTATGAGTAATATATATAAATCAATGAATATGAGCCCCACCTTTACCAACTGCAATATTAAACCCATGAAATTATTGCATATTGCAAAAATAAATCCAAATCCAATAATATAAAAGATGTTCTGACATGGGCCCCATTGGAATTCACAAAGAAATAAATCTGCTCTTGTTTTTCTGAAAAAATGTAAATACCTCAAAATACAGAAGCTGTCATCCACCTGAGTCCTACCAATGTTCATTATAACACTGTAGCGTATTGCAGTCTGTACTATGGCGTAATAGCGTGATGTTTATGATGTGGATGGATGTGTTTATATTTAGCTGGCATCTGTAATAGAGGGTGTTGATGCTATATAGAGCCACAGGGGGAGGGGTTGGCTACAGCACTTAGTTCCATTATGTAAGTGTGGAAGGTTCCAGGGTCACTTTAAAATCATCCTGAAGGCAGCTGGTGTTCGCTACAGTCATTAGGCTTCAACGTACCAATGCTTTCTCTTATTGTTGAACCCTAGGAGACCCCTGTAGAAAGCTGAGTGAAAATGATTCTCTGTGATCGTAAACTGACCGAACAGCTCGGGTCTGGACATATGTTGGTCGTAATACTCAGCCAATTGACGATTCATCTATGTTGTTAATGTAATAGAGACCCTAGAAGCCAATTCTAGCAAAACTAAATAACAAATGTAAATGTAAAGATTATGTAAAGCTCAGTCCAGATATGATATAGGCCATATTTGTGCTTATTGTGGAAAATAGATAAAGTGTCTAACGATTTGTCTCGATCCAATTAATCACTCAACCAATCTAATAATGTTGCCATTAAAACAAATGAAACCACTTTAGCCAACAGACCGAAGAAGCCCCAGTAGTTGAAATGATTGAAATGGTTCCCAAAAACAATAGATTTTCAAACAATGCTAAAATAGCTAAAATAGCTTCAGTTCATTAAATATCTTTAGTTTGGTAAAATAGCATTACGTTTGCAGAAGCATTACAAACTAAAGACATCCTATGGATGACTGAAGACCCTGTCAAGTCAGAATAGATAACGGAAACTGTACAAATATATACATTAAACACAATCCTATGCCTTTTGCCTTAATGCATCTAATGAACAGCCTCCCAAAACCCAACACATCAAAACAGCAACAAATCCATAGAAGAGAAAACACAATTTCAACTGGCGTCAATAGGTGTGTGCCAATTTTCTCCCTGAGGGAATTCAGGCCAAGAGCCCAAGCAAAGTTTTCCTTTTTTTCCATCTATTTTCCGAGACAAGCTGCCATGGAAAGTTGAAGGGTCGGATTCTAGCTCACGATGTATTTGCGGCAGCGAGGGAGGTTGGGGGTCAAGGCCGTTTAGCAGAGTGGATGGTGCCGGGGCGCTGGGAGGCCTGGAGCGGGGGAGAAAAGGGGTCGGGGAGGGGGGCACCTGCTCTGTTGAGTGTGGAGAGTTGTGGGGGGGGGGTCACCTTGCATCCAACAGCTCGCTGAAGAAATCAATGTTTTGCTTGAGAGTCTTTGCTCCAGAAGTCTCAGCAATGGCCTTCAGCCTGTAGTTATGGGGATTCCCGTGCTGGTTTTTGTGGCGCAGCATACGCTTTGAGTTTGCATGCTATACTTATACGGTTCAATTTGATTTTGCGTATTTTCAGTCTAAGCTGCCCGAATTGTATTCAAACGCGATCCCCTGCATCGCGAGGAGAGCAGGAATAGTAGTGTAGCAGCATCACACTGCACTCATGGGAAACCTAGCAAGCTGTTTTCACTCGCTCTATCCTTCAACACACCCTTGGTTCATTGTAAAGACAGCGTGAAATGGAGGTGAGGGAGCGTCTTATACCCCTGGTGTACAGGGACACAACAAGCGATGAATATGACGTCAACCTTGAGCAGGAAGCCACACCATCCCTAAGCCAGGTGTGTCTTAACCCGAGGCAAGCTTAATAAGAGGGGCAGGGGGTGTTGTTGGTTGAAACATCAAAGGGCCCTTATTTTACCACCAGGTGTGTATAGATTCATCCTTAACAGCCAATTCAATAAAATGGAGTTTCCAGATGTATGATGGTTTGACCAGCCTACCAGTGGGTACGGTCCACTGGGTAGGCTGGTAGCAGGTTGATCTATCCATCTCATGGCTAAGTCCACATGTGGTGGAATGGGGAAGCCTCAGTCCCAACAGCATCGCAACCTTTTTTCCCCCCGCAAAACCAGTTAACGTAAAATAGAGGATTTTGGTGCAAAATAGCATTATAACATCTGTGATGAATAATCTGTTTCTTTCTATGATTCTCTCGCCCGTTGGAATACTGACTCAAGTCCTTGAGTTGTTTGCTCCTGAATCCCTAGATAAGGAACAGAGCAGAGGATAATTCTCCCAAACCTCTGCCAAAAGAATCTTGGGGAATAATAGCAAGGAGCAGGATTATGGGATATTAATCTTGGCCTTTTCCGCTTGTTTTGAGATTCCAGTCCTCCGTCTCCCAGGTGTACTCTTTGAAGCGTTTATATTGATTTTCTTGCTGCCCGTCTCCTCTGGCTCTTTGTTCCAGTTTCTTCCCCGCTGCACGCTTGGTTTTGTAAAACTCACCTCAGGGAAAAGTCGGGCCTCTTGAATGTTTTCTAACATGAGGACAAACAAGATGTCCCCGAAAACCCAACGAAAAAACTAGAGTAAAAGATAAAAGTGGAAAAATATTTTTAATTAATGCAACGTTGAGAATCAGAAGCTTCTCATATCCGTCACGGAAGGCTGGGAGATCTCGCCCATCCCGGAGAAAACCCGAGCCGTTTCTGACCTCGACCTTCGCCTGAACGCAAATCCACATCTCCACCGCTACGCAGCGGAGGAAGTGAGGCTGGGCCGCTGATCCCTACAGAGTACCTCCACCCAGACCGTAATTAGAGTGCGGCTGTTTGTCCTGACGACCTTCCTGGAGGACCGCATGGGGCCGCCTATTGTTTCATCAGGAGCCTGAGACCCACGGACACGCCGCACGCTCCCATAATGAAAGAGGCTTATCTCTGAAATGTCACAGCGATATCAAACTGATTTTCTACTATTATGTGCTCCTGCTGGAGACTTAAGTCCCTGATCCCAGACCAACTTGTAGTTCAGACGGCGGCCGCCGCATGTCGATCAATGCAGTGTCCTCCGTTGTGACGGCTGTCTTAGGGAGTGCATTAATGCTGTTTGTGTTTACCGTCTGAACACCACAGCGTTGTCTAATTAATCAAAGCGTGTCAATAGAAACTTAATTATTCATTGGCAAACCGTGTGCAAAATGCTGAACATGATGTGTGTGTGTGTGTGCGTGTGAGAGAGAGAATTGTAATTAAATAAGTGGGATTATGAAAGTCTAGGTAAAATTAAATCAATACGAACGAACGAGAGCCCGTGAGCGGGAGTTAATAGTCGTGATATGGACCCTCCCTCACGCTGCTCGCGAGAAAATCCATTTAGCCAGGGAATGGGGAGGGGGGGGGGGGGGGGGTGGTGGGGGTGTAACTGGAGCCCAGAGGTGGGGGGAGGCTGTGTGTGGGGGGGGGGATTTGGGGGGGTTTGTCGGGGTTGTTTACCTGGGTCAAAATCATTCACAAAAATATTTCATTTTTCGCCCATTCGCCATCTTGCGCCCCCAGCACCTGGCTCCACGGCCTCGCCGGCCCGGACAATTTCACCCGGCCCAGAAGAAGGTGCGCGCCGCCGTTTACAGATACGGGCCAAGCTCCGGTAAGCGAAACGCACGGCCCGGGAAAATATGGCCGAGTAGCAGCGAGAAGAAGGAAGATACTGGAACTCTATTTCAGCGCAGATGCATCTCCCGCCGAAACGTCCCGAGGACAATGAATGCTAAACAGTCCCAGATTGGCCGATGAGTAATATATTGGCCTGTGTGTGTGTGTGTATATATTTATGTATATTTATATATGTAGGCCTACATAGATGAAGGCAAGGCAGGCTAGTTTGCACTAGATTCTGTATGTGCTCAGACCGTGTGAATGGGGACTGTGTGTGTGTGTGTGTGTGTGTGTGTGTGTGTGTGTGTGTGTGTGTGTGTGTGTGTGTGTGTGTGTGTGTGTGTGTGTGTGTGTGTGTGCGTGCGTGCGTGCGTGCGTGCGTGCGTGCGTGTGTGATAAACAGCATAACTCTCGGGCCTGCATGCCTAAATGCTGTTTAAGTATGTGTGGATCCGAGGGATAAACGACTGCACAGCATACTGAAGCAGAGAGGGAGAGCTGCTCCTGCTGTCTCCCGGGCTGAGAGTGAGGGGAGGAGGGAGCGGGCGAAGACAGCCACCTGGGGTATTGTGTCAGCGCCGCCGCGGTGTGGAGGTGGGCGTGAGGTGGAGGATGACAAAAACGGCCTATGCGCCGTCACTCGGAAGACGGTTGGAGGAGTTGAATTGCAGGGAAGAGGCGGAGGAGAGAGAGAGAGAGAGAGAGAGAGATAAAACAGCAGCATGGCTTTTGATGAGCGCAGAAAAAAGTGGAGAGAGAGAGAGAGAGAGAGAGAGAGAGAGAGAGAGAGAGAGAGAGGGAAAGAGAGAGGGAGAGGGAAGAAAGAAAGTCATTAACGACTGCGTGACGACGTAACGGTTGGATTACTTGAGCAGAAGGGAAGAGGAAAGAAAGAGAGCGGAAGCAAGAGAGAAAGGATGAAAACAGCCTAATCGCTTTATGATGAATGGGGAACAGAATAAAGACAGAGAGAGGAGGGGAGCGCCAGCGGAGCGGGGGAGACACAGTGCTGCCGGAGTTGACATCTCTCCTTCCTCTGAAAGGTCACCGCCCTCGCCCCCATCGCCCCCTCCCCCCCCCGCTAAATGTCTGTCACTCACCGATATCCCCGCCAAGCTATTCCATCTCTTCTCTGCGTCGCCTTCACACATTTTTCTGATTCCTTCTCCTCTCTCAATGACCCCCCCCTCACTCTCCCCAGCTGTCCCCCACTCCGCTCCCCACCCCTCCCTCCCTCCCTCCCTCCCTCCCCCCCCCTCCCGCCGGTCCTCACTGTGAGCATCCAATTATTCAGATCTTAGAACAAAGTATTAGGTCACTCCTGGGAAGCCCTAGAGGTAACGCAGTCTGTGTGTGTTCATGTGTGTGTTCATGTGTGTGTGTGTGTGTGTGTGTGTAGGCGTGTCTGGGTGTACGTTCAGATCCGAGGAGAATTAAATGGAATATCTAAACTAGGATGTACGAGGATATGAGATAGGAACACTGCATGTGTAGATATGAGTGTACAATAGCATCACAGGTTATTATCACACTGCAATCTCAACATCTGAGACCGAGTCAATGTGTTCATTGTTGAGAATAGAGGCAGAGGGGTTGATAATGTCCGGGCCGCGGCCGTTCTGTTCATCCTGCCATCGGTAAACAGGCGAATGCATGGAAGCACGTCAGCAGAACGCGTTTGTCACCAAACAGCCCTTTCCACACAGCGTGTCTTCTTTCCTTGGTTTACATCCTGCCGACCCCCAGTGAGACGGATGTGTGCGTAACGAATGTAGCGTCGTGGGTTTGTTTACCGTGTCGGCCTGTTGTGTTTATTCTTGCGTCATGCGTTCAACATCGCAGACAATGTTTACTGAGGAAAAATACAACTCTCAAATAAAGCCGTAAGCTACGTTGCGGTGAGGTATTAGTCAAATGAGTTTAAAATCAGCTAGGACCCGACGCGTTTGGCCAATTAGCAGAGTGCTACGCTCTTCATAGCGCCCCGCGCTAACACCAGCAGAAGCTAACGCGCGTAGTTCAGGGCGGGGTCAGCTTTCTGTGCATTTGTAATCGAAACACACACACACACACACACACACACACACTCACACACACACCTTAGGGGTTACAAGGGTACAATGCTAAACCGAGCACACTAACGCACTGCGCTCGCTAGTTGAAAAGTTGCATAAGTTGACAGCGATTTCCGACGTCTGGGAGAGGCGGCGGAGGCGGCGGAGGCCGGGTCACGTCCCACAACACAAATTAATTGGCTGTGGCTCTCCTGCTGTTTCCAATTGCCTTGTGTGTGTGTGTGTATTGATGGATAATCCCAATGCTTAAAGAAGAAAACTCCCAGACACACACACACACACACACACACACACACACACACACACACACACACACACACACACACACACAGACACCACCCCATAGTTCCTAAGGGCAACACAGACTGTCATGGTTTCGTTTAATTGCCGGTGTACTATGCAAATCTGCCACGACGTCTCCAGTCAGGTTGTCGTTGGACCCAGACGCTTCCTTCAGAGGAAGGGAACGCCTTTCAGGTCTGAGCCGCGGCAGGGCTGGAGAGGAGAGGCGCTGCGGAGACGTACCGCGCTGCCACAAGGTGATACGTCCCCTGCTAATGGCCTAGCCAGCGTGCCGCTACGTGTTACCTTGCAGGTAGTCAGAGGGAGCGCGGCTGGGTGCGAGTGTCCTTTCCGGGGGTGGCCAGAGGGGTAATTAATTCCTATTCCCACCAGGGGACGTGGCCTGAAACGGCCGTAAATTCTCACAAATGGGGCCGTTCTGTGTGGCCCGCACATGGTTGAATTAGAGGTTATGAATGAGGCTGTCTACTACGTATGGGAGGTGCGAGTTTCTGTTTTAGAACAGAGGATAAATAGGATACGCTGAACCCTTCTCCTATATTTACTTCCTTGCATTTGAAGCCAGTGGACCCCATTAACCAAACAGACATGACCGGCCAAATACCCCTGCCATATTTCATATTTTATAGTCCTAATAACCTTCTCATACGTACATTAACAATTCAAATGAACATAGTTAATATGTAACATAAGTACAGGTCTCTGATGAAGTCTGGAGGCAGGATATTGTAGTGTAGTGGTCTTCGAATGTTTTTTTCTCATATACACCCTTGAAGACATTTTTTAAGACGAGTACCCCTTTCACTAGCTCAAAACATTTTGAGGAGGGAAAAAAATAATTAGGCGACATCACGCCATTTCACCTGACCTGAAGGTTGAAAGAAAAAAAAACAAGGGGGCAACTGTTTGCTTATTTCTGCCGTAAAAAAACAAACCTCAAGGCTGCAGCTAGGTCCACGGGAATCCCGTTACTGGCAACATTTTTCTATTTCTGTTTCATATTGCATTTTTCCAGATTGTTCTTCTCTCTCCCCTGGGTACACGCGTTTAGTGTAATTGGTGTAATTGAGTTGTTACAGTATTAAGGGGCACGTGCTTTAGGAACACGTTGGACTGTGGATGTTTGTTCTGACCTCATGGTGACAACAACATCCATGAAATAAGTGGCTAACCATCTGAGGCGTTCCGCTAGGTCACTGGAGTCATACTGCCATTGGTTCTTCTATTTACTGTTGTAGTAGTGACGGAGATACTTTCTTCCAGAATAACCTTTCACAGTGTTTTCAAATGCATGCCGCTGAGGAGCAGTTAGGGGCTAGGCTGCATCTCGCCCGAGGGTGCCTTCAGCTGGTGTGTGTGTGTACTGGGCACTGAACCCAGAACCTTTTGGTCTTGGAGACACACAATGTTTCACCCGATCCTGCAGCTATCTACAGTTATCGACAAATCCACTTTTAATTCAACCTCCAGTGGCATTGGAGAGTTCAATTTTACTGGTGTTAATTCGAAGGGCCAAAAGGTTCTCTTTTTTTGTAGTAACCACGCTTGTTTCAGGAACTGACTAGAAAAACACCAAAGCTGGATTTATTGGCACTGCACCTGCTTGACATCTTGACTCATTGTTGATTAAAGTGGGTTGTTAGCTCCAGATTGTGTTTTTGTTCAGCG